>NC_092709.1:76626709-76932995 GCF_047496885.1 Scyliorhinus torazame | reverse complement strand
GGGCATGCCCAGAACATATGGGTGTGATTTGCTGGGCTCCCTGAGCACCTAACACACCTGTCCTCACCCCCAAAGACCCTGCTCATCATTGTCCCGGTCATGTGTGCCCTGTGCAGCACCTTAAACTGTCTGAGGCTGAGCCTCGCGCATGAAGAGGAAGAGTTCATCCTCCCTAGGGCATCTGCCCACGTCCCCTCTTCGATCTCCTCTCCCAACTCCTCCTCCCACTTACCTTTCAACTCCACCACCGAGGCCTCCTCCTCCTCCTGCATCACCTGGTAAGTTTCCGAGATCTTCCCCAATTCCACCCACCCCCCCCAAGAGCACCCTGTCCTGTACTGTGTGTGGCAGTAGCCGTGGGAATTCCACCACCTGCCGTCTGGCAAACGCCCTTACCTGTAAGTACGTGTAGGTGTTCCCCGGGGGGAGCCCGTACTTCTCCTCCAGCTCACCCAAGCTCGCGAACTTCCCGTCCACAAACAGGTCCCCTAACTTTCGTATGCCTGCCCTGTGCCACCCCGAAAACCCTCCACCTGTTCTTCCTGGGGCGAACCGGTGGTTCCCCCGTAATGGGGTCCACGCCGAGGCCCTAACTTCCCCCCTATGCCGCCTCCACTGCCCCCAAATTTTGAGGGCCGCCACCACCACCGGGCTCGTGGTATACCTCCTTGGAGGGAGCGGCAGCGGTGCCGTTGCCAGCGCCCCCAGACTCGTACCCACACAGGACGCCGTCTCCAGCCTCTTCCATGCAGCCCCCTCCCCCTCCATCACCCACTTGTGCACCATTGTCGCATTGGCGGCCCAGTAGTACCCACAGAGGTTGGGCAGCGCCAGCCCCCCCCTATCTCTACTCCGCTCCAGGAACACCTTTCTCACCCTCGGAGTCCCTCGCGCCCACACAAACCACATTATACTCCTGTTAACCCGCCTGAAAAAAGCCTTCGGGATAAACACGGGGAGGCACTGGAACAGGAACAAAAACCTTGGGAGCACCGTCATTTTGATTGACTGCACCCTACCCGCCAGGGACAGCGGCAACGCGTCCCACCTCTTGAACTCATCCTCCATTTGCTCCACCAGCCTTGTAAAGTTAAGCCTATGCAGGGCCCCCCAGCTCCTGGCCACCTGGACCCCCAAATATCTGAAACTCCTCTCCGCACTTTTTAGTGGGAGCTCGCCAATCCCCCTCTCCTGGTCCCCTAGCTGAACTACGAACAGCTCGCACTTCCCCATATTGAGCTTGTACCCCGAAAAGTCCCCGAATTCCCTAAGCATCCTCATTACCTCTGGCATTCCTCCCACCGAGTCCGCCATATACAGCAGCAGGTCGTCCGCATAAAGCGACACCCTGTGCTCCTCCCCACCCCGCACCAACCCCCTCCAGTTCCTCGACTCTCTCAGTGCCATAGCCAGGGGTTCAATCGCCAGTGCGAAGAGCAAGGGGACAGGGGACACCCCTGTCTCTTCCCTCGGTGCAACCGAAAGTACTCGGTCCTCTTATTTGTGGCCACACTCGCCATCGGGACCTCGTACAACAGCCTAACCCACCTGACAAACCCCTCCCCAAACCCGAACCTCTTCAGCACCTCCCACAGGTACCCCCACTCTACCCTATCAAAGGCTTTCTCAGCGTCCATCGCCACCACTATCTCCGCCTCCCCCTCCCTCGCCGGCATCATGATAACGTTCAAAAGCCTCCGCACATTCGCGTTCAACTGTCTCCCCTTCACAAACCCCGTCTGGTCTTCATGGATGATCTGCGGCACACAATCCTCAATCCTCGTGGCTAAGACCTTCGCCAGCACCTTGGCATCTACATTTAGCAAGGAAATCGTTCTGTAAGACCCACATTGCAGGGGATCCTTGTCCTGCTTCAGGATCAAGGAGATCAGCGCCCGGGACATCGTCGGGGGTAAAGCCCCCCCCCCCCCCCCCCCTCCCTTGCCTCATTAAAGGTCCTAAATGCCTTTAATCCCCGCCTGCATGCTTCCTATCCCTTTGATCAGCTCCTCCAGCCCAATCGGGGCCCCCAGTCCCGCCACCAGTCCCTCTTCCACCTTTGGAAACCTCAATTGGTCCAGGAAATGGCCCATCCCTCCTTCCTCCCGTGGGGGCTCGGATCGGTACAATTCCTCGTAAAAGTCCCTGAAGACCCCATTGATGCCAACCCCACTCCGCACCACGCTCCCTCCCCTGTCCTTAACTCCCCCGATCTCCCTAGCTGCGTCCCGCTTCCGAAGCTGATGCGCCAGCATCCGGCTTGCCTTTTCCCCATACTCGTAGACCGCCCCCTGGGCCTTCCTCCACTGCACCTCCGCCTTCCTGATGGTCACCAGGTCAAATTCGGCCTGGAGGCTGCGCCTCTTCCTCAACAATCCTTCCTCAGGTTCTTCCGCATACTTCCTGTCTACCCTCACCATCTCCCCCACCAACCTCTCCCTCTCCCCCCGCTCCCTCCGCTCCTTGTGGGCCCTGATGGAGATCAGCTCTCCCCTCACCACCGCCTTCAGTGCCTCCCATACCATCCCCACTCGGACCTCCCCATTGTCGTTGGTCTCCAAGTACCTCTCTATACTTCCTCGGACCCGCTCGCTCACCTCCTCGTCCGCCAACAGCCCCACCGCCAAGCGCCATAGCGGGCGCTGGTCTCGCTCCTCCCCCATCTCCAAGTCCACCCAATGCGGGGCGTGGTCCGAAATGGCTATTGCCGAATACTCGGTATCCTCTACTCTCGCTATCAGCGCCCTACTCAAAATGAAAAAGTCGATTCGAGAATAAGCCTTATGGACATGTGAGAAGAATGAAAATTCCCTAGCCCCCCGCCTTGCAAATCTCCAAGGGTCCACCCCTCCCATTTGGTCCATAAATCCCCTCAATACTCTAGCTGCCGCCGGCTTCCTACCCGTCCTAGACCTGGAGCGATCCAGTGCAGGATCCAACACCGTGTTAAAGTCTCCCCCCATTATCAGGCCACCCACTTCCAAGTCTGGGATCCGACCCAACATACGCCGCATAAAATCCGCATCGTCCCAGTTCGGAGCATACACATTGACCAGTACCACCCTCTCTCCCTGCAACTTACCACTTACCGTTATGTACCTACCGCCATTATCTGCCACAATGCTCGACGCCTCGAATAACACCTTCTTTCCCACCAAGATCGCCACCCCTCGATTTTTGGCATCTAGCCCCGAGTGAAGCACCTGACCTACCCACCCTTTCCTCAGTCTTACCTGGTCTGCCACCTTCAGGTGTGTCTCCTGGAGCATAACCCCATCCGCCTTGAGCCCCTTCAGGTGCGCGAACACACGGGCCCGCTTAACCGGCCCATTCAGTCCCCTTACATTCCAGGTTATCAGCCGGATTAGGGGGCTACCCGCCCCCCTCCCCCGCCGACTAGCCATGACCCCTCCTCGGCCAGCCACGCGCCCGCACCTCACACCTGGCCCGTTCCCCACAGCGGCATACCCCCGTCTTGACCCACCCCACTCGCTCCAGCTCCTCCTTGATCTTAGCAGCAGCAACTCGATTCTCCACCCCCCCCCCCCCCCCGGCTAGGACCCATCCTAGCTGGTTTACTCCCCCCATTGCACTTCCGCAAGTCAGCTGACTCCTGCTGACCCCGGCCACTCCCACCTCCCCTTCGACTCCTCCCATTGTGTGGCACACCCTCCTCTCCCGCTCCCCATTCACAGGCTCTCACCCTCCGTTCTAAACGCGGGAAATAATCCTCGCTTCCCCGCCCCGGTCCCGTCCCCCCCAGTTTTCGGCGCGGGAAATAAATCCCGCGCTCTCCACCTACCAGGCCCCGCCACCAACCAAAACAGTGCCCATCCTGCCCCATCCACCCTCCCCAACCCGAAAGAGAAAAACACAGAGAAAAAGAACCAAAAATAGGCATAACATATCCACCGCAGTCCCCAATCGCCCATCCCGACCCTCAGTCTGTGTCCAGCTTCTCGGCCTGAACAAAGGCCCACGCCTCCTCCGGAGACTCAAAATAATGGTGCCGGTCCTTGTAGGTAACCCACAGTCGCGCCGGCTGCAACATGCCAAACTTCACCCCCTTCCTGTGCAGCACCGCCTTCGCTCGATTGCACCCGGCCCCCCTCTTCGCCACCTCCGCACTCCAGTCCTGATATATCCGAACCTCCGCGTTCTCCCACCTGCTGCTCCTCTACTTCTTGGCCCGCCCGAGCACACACTCCCGATCGACGAACCAATGGAACCGCACCAGCACCGCCCGCGGAGGCTCGTTAGCCTTGGGCCGCCTCGCCAACACTCTATGGGCCCCTTCCAGCTCCAGGGGCCCCTGGAAGGACCCCGCTCCCATCAGCGAGTTCAACATGGTGACCACATAGGCCCCTCCAGCCCCTCCGGGAGGCCCAGAATCCGCAGATTCTTCCGCCTCGACCGATTCTCCATCTCCTCGAACCGCTCCTGCCATTTCTTGTGGAGCGCCTCGTGCGCCTCCACCTTTACCGCCAGGCCTAGATCTCGTCCTCGTTGTCGGAGATCTTTTGTCGAGCCTCTCGGATCGCCACCCCCTGGGCCATCTGTGTCTCCAGCAGCTTATCAATAGAAGCCTTCATCGGCTCTAGCAGGTCCTTTTTAATCTCTCTGAGGCAGCGCTGGATACCCTCCTGTTGCTCATCCGCCCACTGCCTCCACGCTGCCTGGTCTCCGCCCGCCGCCATTTTGTCCTTCTTCCCTCCCTTCTTCTGGTCCACCACCACCTTTTTTGTCACCCCGCTCCTAGTTAAAGCCATATACTGACGGGGAACTATTATTAACTCCTTCCCACACCGGGAAATGTCGAAAAAGTGCCCTTGGGGGCCCTGAAAAGAACCCAAAAGTCTCGAGAGGGAATCCTTGTGGCAGTGTTCGCTTCACCAATCTGCCCCAAAATGTCCGTGGAAACTCATGAAAAAGGTCTAAGTGTCCGTTCCAGACGGGAGCTGCTGAATGCGTGACCTACTCCTCCATGGCCGCCACCGGAAGCCTCGTCCCTGCTTCTTCAGTGGCCCTGGTGAGATCTTTTCACAGTTGTTCCCTCTGCTGTTAGAATTCACTTTTGATAAAGGTCCTCAGGACTGTTTGCAGCTTTAAGCTTGCCCTTTCCCCGCTTGCATGTTGCAAACTGCTGCAAATGCTGTTTATCCTGTTGCAGCCAAATCTTCCACTGCTTTTGCCGGGCCTGGCAGCCAAAAGACACAACTCTCCTGGGGGACACCGTCAGGGGAGTGTTGCAGTCCTCTTGCCACACCGGGAAATGTCAAACAAATGCCGTGGGGGCCCTGCAAAAGAGCCCAAAAGTCCGTTCCAAGCGGGAGCTACCGAATATGCGACCTATCTCTGCATAGCCGCACCCGGAAGTCTTCTATGTTAATCTATGAGTGACGACAGCATCCCACTTCCCATGCAAGATATGCAAAGTGACAGACCTCAGCTAGTGTGTACAGAGTCACTCGACGATCACTGTGAGACCACTGGTGACTCCAGTGACACCACGATACTTCCACCCTCATTCGCTCAAACCTCTCCACAAGTCAATGCATTCCTCCATGTTCCGACTCCAGACGTGCAGCTGACTCCAGTGAACCTGCTAAGACTCCGGACGGGGAGCATCAACAAACCAACACTGACTCAGCTAAAACAGACCAGACTCCAGATGGGGAGCAACCAAATGCCGACTCTGATTCACGTAAGCCGGACTTTACTCCAGACAGGGAGTGCTGCAACCTCAGTGATGTCACGCTCAGGGTGACAGCAGATGCAACAACGACAGGAGATGGATCACTTAACAATTACACTGGGTCAGTAATAACAAGAAGCGGCTACAGTCCAAGAGGAATACACCAATATTCACCACGGCTATATCCACACATTTGTTTCCACACCAGCAGTGCAGCCAATGACAGCTCATGCTGGACAAACCCAGTATTCAGGCATCCAGCAGTCTATGCAGCATATCCTCCAACAGGCCAGCACTACGGATTGCCCACTAATGGAATCAAGACCGAAGGAGGACTACTGCAAGTGCAATCTGCACTACAGACTTGGATGCCTTAGTTACTGCCCAGGATTTGCTGCACCCCAGCCAGGCCAGACGGCATATCCCTATCAGATGCAAGGTTCTAGTTTCACACCACCACCAGGTAGTTCTGTTTCCAATTCGACAAGCTTCAATGGTTCTCAGCAAGATCACCCTTCCAGCACAGCATGTGGCCAGAACCAGTTTGTACAGTCTTATTCAACTTCAACATATGGCTCATCCATGACCTTCAATGATACTGTTGATGGTACCTCTTCAACATCAACACCTTATCAGCTACAAGATGCCATCCGACAGCATCATCACAAACATTGAAAAAAGAAAGGGACTTCAAATCAGGCAGCGAAGTGATTTGACCACTTCTTGGTTCCTGTGGCACAGGGACATTGATGGCGTTCATAACCAAGAGAGACACTTGACCATGATGATTGATGGTTTTTGTACTCCCACGAATGATTTGGACTTATTGTTTAATCACTGTTCCCACGATTTGTATATACCTTACCTTATCTACCTGTTCTTTGTTCAATTTTCTTAGTGTACAGAAAATATGTAACATACAAAAAAGGGGGGATGTGGTGATGTGCATCAATGTAAATGCATGTAGGCTAGCTAGACATTAGAGGGAGCACTGGAGACATCACACACACACTCAACCAATAGATCAGTTAGATAGGACACGACCAATGGACATTCACGATACACACAGACGTGACACGACCACAGGGGGGCATTACACCAACCCATATATAAAGGACGCCACACACATGATCTGCCTCTTTCCAGTGGAGAGAGTCAATGAGTAGAGACACAGGGTGGATTCAATATTACACCCACCACGTGGATTGCAGCAACTGGTTAGTCAGTCTGGGTAGCTATAGTCGGATTAGCAGTAGTGTTGAACCCGAATAACAGAAGTGTAAATAGTTTAATAAACGTGTTGAAGTTATCTCCACGTCTGAACCTTCCTTTGTCAAGTGCACCACAAGGAAGCCGCTTATGTTGCACCTAGAACATAACAAATCAGACCCTACCAAGCGCGTCCGCCCAGAGGCCCTCCTCTATCTCTTCCCCCCCAGCTCCTCCTGCCACTTTTGCTTCAGCTCCTCGGCCTGCGTCTCCTCCGAACCCATAAGCTCTTTATATATGTCCGAGACGCGCCCCTCTCCTATCCATCCTCTAGAAACCACCCTATCCTGAAACCCTTAGCGGCAGGAGTGGGAAGGTTGGTACCTGTCTACGCAGAAAGTCCCTCACCTGTAAATATCGAAATGCATTCCTCTCCGCCAAAGCAAACTTCTCCTCCAGCGCCCTCATACTCGGGAAGCTTCCTTCTATAAACAAGTCCCCCATCCTCTCGATCACCACTCTCCGCCAAGTTTGGAATCCCTCTGTCCATCCTCCCTGGGGTAAACCAGTGATTATCGCAGATTGGGAACCATACCGATGCCCCCTCTGCTCCCACATGTCTCTTCCATTGCCCCCAAACTCTCAGGGCTGCCACCACCACTGGACTGGTAGAGTACCAGGCCGGCGGGAATAGCAGAGGCGCTGTTACCAGCGCCCCCAGACTTGTGCCCTTACAAGAAGCCGCCTCCATGTGCACCCATGCCGGCTCCCCCCCCCCCCCCCCCCACACCAGCCAACTCCTCACCATGACTATGTTAGCCGCCCAGTAGTAATTGCTGAAATTCGGCAGGGCCAGCCCTCCATCCCCCCGACTCCGCTCGAGCATTGCCCTCTTCACTCGTGGGGACTTGGCCCCACACACAGCCCACAATAATCTTTTTAAAAAGAACCGCGGGATGAAGATGAAGATGGGGAGGCATTGGAAAATGAATAGGAATCTCGGGAGGACCGTCATTTTTACCAATTGAACTCTGCCCGCCAGAGACAACAGGAATGCAACCCATCTCCGGAAATCCTCCTTCATTTGATCCACCAATCGGGCCAAGTTCAATTTATGTAGCTGGTCCCAATCCTGCGCCATTTGGATACCCTGGGACCTGAAACTGTCCCCTACCACTCTGAACGGCAGTTTCCACATTCGCGTCTCCTGACCTCTTGCCTGGACCACAAACCTCTTGCTCATCCCCATATTGAGCTTATACCCCGAAAACCGGCCTAATTCCCCTAAAATTCCCATAATTTCTTCCATCCCCTCCATTGGGTCTGAGACATACAGCAGGAGGTCATCAGCACACAGCGAGACTGTGCTCCCCCCCCTCCGGAGCAATTGCCAGCGGCTCTGTCACCAGCGCAAACAGCAGTGGGGAGAGGGGGCATCTCTGTCTCGTCCCCCGGTGCAATCTGAAATAGTCCGAAGTTGTCCTGTTTGTCTGTACACTTGCAACCGGAGCCCAGTACAGCAACCTAACCCAGTCAATAAAGCCCCTTCCAAACCTGAACCACTCCAGCACATCCCATAAGTAATCCCACTCGACCCGGTCAAAGGCTTTTCCCGTGTCCATCGCGACCACCACCTCAACCTCCCTAACTTCCGCGGGCATCATGATCACGTTTAACAGCCTTCTTACATTGGCCACCAGCTGCCTGCCCTTAATGAACCCCATCTGATCCTCCACTATAACATCCGGTACACAGTCCTCAATCCTGGAGGACAAGATTTTGGCCAGAAGTTTGGCATCTACGTTCAGCAAGGAAATCGGCCTTTAAGGCCCACATAGCTACGGGTCTTTGTCCTTTTTCAAAATGAGCGAGATCATGGCCTGTGACATCGTCTGGGGCAGCGCCACTCTTTCCTTAGCCTCGTTAAAGATCTTCATCAGCACCGGCCCCAATATTCCAGAGTACTTTTTATAGAACTCGGCTGGGTACCCGTCCGGTCCCGGGGCCCCCTTTGCCTTTCTGAGCTGTTCCACTGCCCTGCCCTGTTAACAAACCAAATTCCGCCTGTAGCCTCCAACGTTCCCTTAATAGCCCTGCCTCTGGAGCCTCCGCATACCTCCTATCAACTCGTAGAATCTCTTTTACCAGTCGGTCCGTTTCTGCCCTATCCGTCCTGTCCCTGTGAGCCCGGATCAAGATCAGCTCTCCTCTCACCACTACCTTCAGCGCTTCCCAGACCACAATTGCTGAGACCACCCCCGTACCATTTACCTGCAGGTAGTTCAGCATGCACTTCCTCAGCCTCTCGCACACCGCTTCGTCCGCCAATAACCCTACATCCAAACTCCATTGTGGGCGCTGCTTACTATCCATACTAACCTGCAGGTGCACCCAGTGCAGAGCATGGTCCGAGATTGTAATCGCCGACTACCCCAAGGCAAAGAAATCGATCCGGGAATACATGTACGTGGGAGTAAAAAGAAAATTCCTTGGCCTTCGGCTGCCTAAATCTCCACAGATCCACCCCCCCGATCTGCTCCATGAACCCTTTCAGTTCCTTTGCCATTGCTAGAGGTATTTAAATAAGTGTTCTGGTTCTGTAAGTGATGTGAATGCCCATAGCTATCCCTGTCAATTAATACCAGAGTAGCCAAGCACGGCCATCTTGTGGCCGGATTGTTTTTGCATTGATATCTGAGCACAAGATGTCATTTTATACTCTTCATAAAATTATTCACAGCCAGATATTTATAGCCACTCTGTTGCCTGATTCATCATATCTGTCTGCAAGTTGTCTGTTTCATCATTTCTGTCTACAAATGATAGCAGGAAGCAACTTTTTTATATTTATATTACAGGGGTTTTTTTTTCGTGAAAGTAGTTTGATGACATACAAAGAAATCACTTGATGTTTGCAGTTCATGAAGTTATTATCCTTGAATCCTTCTGTAGTGGATATGACACATTTGTAACACATCCATCTATAAAATGGAGTAAAGTTGATGGGGCTTGGAACTGGTGACATAACAAACAGCCTTTCGGGCAAAGTTTACTGAGGTCATCTGAGAAGAAAATAAGGAAATAGTTACAGAGATGTTTATAATTCTGTCACCAGCTTCTTGTGTGCTTCCTGGTGCTCCATCTCCGACAGCGGGTGATTGTGATGTGCCACTTATCATCAGGGTACCCTCCACCTGTCAACTGCACTGTTTGTGGCAGCTCACCTCAGTCCCGCCTCTATCCTTGCATTTTGGACTCCCCTCTGTTCTGTACTGGGTCGTTTACTAGGCCGCAGTCAGAACCAAACATTATGCAACTCGTGGGATGCAGTAACTCAACAGGTAGGTTTTTATTATTTTATGCTGAGCACTCTCTCGGGCTTAACTACAAGGCTGGGCCTAAAGCCTATCCACCTGACTGATAACTTCACCAGTGCTCACGTGACTCGCCCCTTGAAGTGACACTATCCCAACATAACATGCACCAAGTGTAATACATAACACCGCCTCCCCCTTTACCTTGAAACTTCTTAAGCAAACACCTCCAGTTTTTACATAGAGATGAAAAACAGTAATTTTTGTGGTCTCTGTCTCGTAAAGGGTCATCCGACTTGAGGGACCAATGGAAACTGAGAGTGAGTGATCACCCCAGAGGGTGGAGTCCTCTTTCAGGCAGAATACATTTGAAAGCCATGTACCAAGTATGTAAGGATTGGACCACCCTGACTTGGAAATATATCGCCGTTCCTTTGCTGTCACTGGGGTAACATCCCACAACTCTCTCCCTAACAGCACAGTGGGCGTACCTACACCTCAAGGACTACAGTGGTTCAAGAAGACAACTCACCACCACCTTCTGAAGGGCAACTAGGGCTGGGCAATAAATGCTGGACTAACCAGCGATGCCCACATCCTGTAAATAAATTTTTAAAAGTGGACTGGCCATGCTAAATTGCCCCCTAGTGTCCAACGGTTAGGTGGGGTCACAAGGATAGGGTGGGGGCGTGGTAGGTACAGTGCTCCTTCAAAGGGTCGGTGCAGACTTGATGGGCCATATGGTCTCTGTCTGCACTGTAGGGATTCTATGATGAGATTTATATTTGTTCAGAAGTTACTCCTTGTAATCCAGTATAGACCAGGCCGGCTGTAGAATTGGGTTGTTTCTCTTCTGTATGGGGTCAGTACACACAAGATTGATTTACCCACTGACTCACTGAAAAGCTGCTGAAGATTTGGTCTTTTACAAAGAGGTTTTTTTAAAGATTGTGAAATGATTATATGGCAGCATGCTTGTCAAAACATGTCTTTTGATGATATGAGGGTCTCCTTAAAAGTTTTAGCCAAATGTTGTTGCCCATGTAGGCTGAGAAAGTCAGTTTTCCTTTCTACGGGTGAGATAAGAATTGCTATGTTTAATGAACAGGATGTGGTAAATGCTGTATTTCAATGACAGTTTTACAGATATTTGCAAACTCACAAAATATATGCAAGCAGAATCTGGGCCAAAAACCAGGAAGTACTTGGAGGCCTTCCTTTGTGGAATTGTCCAAGTGAATCTTTTGAACTTTGTAAGCAGCTGTGGAGAACTCGAATGAACAAGGAACAGGAGTAGACCATTCGGCCCTTCAAGCCTGCTCCGCCATTTAATAAGGTCATTGCTGATCTGATAGTAACCTCAAATCTGAATCCTGCCTATGCCTGATAAGTTATCACTGACTTGCTCACCAAGAATTTATCCACCTCTGCCTTAAGACTCTGCTTCCACCACCTTTTCGGGAAGAAATTCCAAAGACTCGCGACCATCTGAGAGAGAGAATTTAATCTCATCTCTGTTTTAAATGGGCGACCTCTTATTTTTAAACAATGACCCCTAGTTCAAAATCTCCCATAAGATCTCACCCTTTTTTATTTGTAGACTCCTTGGGCGGGATTCTCTGACCCCCTGCTGGGTCGGAGAATCGCCGGGGGCTGACGTGAATCCCGCCCCCGCCGGTTGCCGAATTCTCCGGCACCAGATATTCGGTGGGGGCGGGAATCGCTCCGCGCCGGTTGGCGCCCCCCCCCCCCCCCCCCCCCGGCGATTCTCTGGCCCAGATGGGCCGAAGTCCCGCTGCTGGAATGCCTGTCCCGCCGGCGTGGATTAAACCACCTCTCTTACCGGCAGGACAAGGCGGCGCGGGCGGGCTCCGGGGTCCTGGGGGGGCGCCCCAAGGTGGCCTGGCCCGCGATCAGGGCCCACCGATCCGCGGGTGGGCCTGTGCCGTGGGGGCACTCTTTTCCTTACGTCTTCGCCACGGTCTCCACCATGGCGGAGGCGGAAGAGACCCCCTCCACTGCGCATGCGCGGGGATGCCGTGAGCGGCTGCTGACGCTCCCGCGCATGCGCCGCCCGGTAGTCATTTCCACGCCAGCTGGCGGGGCACCAAAGGCCTTTCCCGCCAGCTGGCAGGGCGGAAATCAGTCCGGCGCGGGCCTAGCCCCTCAAGGTTAGGGCTCGGCCGCTCAAGTTGCGGAGGATTCCGCACCTTTGGGGTGGCGTGATGCCGGACTGATTTGCGCCGTTTTTGGCGCCGGCCAGCGGACATCGCGCCGATTACGTAGAATTCCGCCCCTTATGTCCGCTTCACAACTTACTTTCAGACATATCTTTGTGTCATCAGCAAATTTGGCAACTACCCCATCCACCCCTTCACCCAAGTAATTTATGTCAATTAGGAACAGTTGAGGTCTCAGCACTGATCCCTGTGGCACACCACTCATTACATCTTGGTAACCTGAAAACGACACAATTATGTCTACTCTCTGCTTCTTGTTAGCTAGCCAATACTATACATATGCCAATATGTTACCCCATACCATGAACTTTTATTTTCCGCAATTACCTTCGATGTGGCGTCTTATCAATTGTCTTCAAGAAATCTAAGTCCAGTACACCCACCCGTTCTGCTTTATCCACAGCACATGGGACTCCTTCTAAAGAATTCCGATAAGTTGGATAAACATGATTTCCCTTTCTCAAAACCATGGGTTTTTTTTAATATAAATTTAGAGTACCCAATTCATATTTTCCAATTAAGGGGCAATTTGGTGTGGCCAATCCACATCTTTGGGTTGTGGGGGTGATACCCACGCAGACACTGGGAGAATGTGCAAACACCACACGGACAGTGACCAGGGCCATGATCGAACCCGGGTACTCGCCGCTGTGAGACAAAAGTTTTGGCCACTGCGCCACCCGAAGCTTCTTTAATAATAGCTTCTAACATTTTCCCTACTGCAGATGTTAAACTAATCGGCCTGTTGTTTCCTGCTTTCTTTCTTCCTCCCTTTTTGAATAATGCAGTTACATTTCCTATCTTCCAATCTAATGGAACCTTCCCCAAATCTCAGGAGTTTCTCAAAATGAATACCAACACATCAATTTTGCCCCACAACAACTGGAAGAGAAAATATTACAATAGTGACTAGCAATGGAATGGTCTTTAAGACAGAGGGGGAAGTGGATGTTTTTAAAAAATATTACGCATGCCATGTTTATGAATTTTCCATAGTGTGCCATCTACATAATTAAAAAGTGGTAACTGACAATATAGAATGTTAATGTTATCTTGCATTCTGTTACTTCCCAATACAAGTTCACATAAGTTACACCGATTTGTTGAGAATACATTTTTTAAAATGGGAATTGAGGTGCTTTTTTTGTGTGCAAATAAACAATGTAAAAATTCCAAACAAAACTATTTCCCAAAGACACCTATTGTCTGATACGAGGGAATAATTTACAAAGTAAATTGTGATCATTTGGATTGATTTAACGGAAAATTACAATGGAAAGGACTCCAATATAAAGTACCGCCTACATCACATAATTTATACCTTATTTTTAATATCCAACAATACAAAGACAGATCACTTAAAACTACCGCTGTCTCTTGACAATAGTAAAGCAATAAACATTTGGAGGTTGTTTTGTCTATCCTTTAGAACCAGAGGGAAATACACAGCTGGAGAGGAAGTAGACCAGTGGGATTATTTTTCTATTCCTTTAGCAAAAGGCTGCACAGGCATAATACCTGTACAATTCTACAGTTTGCATTTCTGAATTTTGGAAACATACAGCCAGTAAAATACAATTATGGAAACAATAGAGTAGTATGGTTAACAAATATCAATCTTAGCACTTCTATGTTTACCTGCAGCATTACAATCATGAATGCTTCAATTTAAATGATTCTTAAATATTTGATGTCATGCACTTGCACTGACGATGGCCTGGAATTTGTGGTGGCAATAACAATGGTGCTGTCTGCGACCATCGTGATTGCAAATCATTGAGGCCTCACAACTAAGTGGTATGCACAAGCTGCAGCAAGTAAATCCAGAAGTGGCAGCAGACCAATCTACGCTACTCCGAAGGCCTCGCCACCTCAATCACTGACTTGCAGGTTCAAACGGTGGGTACTGAAAAAGTAAGAAATTGGGCTAATTGCCCACTTAATAACAATCTATTCGCACAAGAAACATTTTTGGGCTGTTGCTTTGCCTCTGACCCCAATGTCCAGCTCAATACATTCCAGAGTATTTAATAAACAGGAAAATTCCACGAGGATAAAACAATAGTTTCAGTGCTGGATAAATAATGTCAACAGTGATTCATCTCAGTATATGGATGACTGAAGCAGCTAACCTAATATAGAATGGAAATTCTGTCTCATCATTGCAACTACAATCAAGCAATTTATTAGTCATTTATTGCTATGCCCACAGATCACAGATTATTTGATTAGCACACGCAGAATGGCTCAAATTTCTACTCATGCTGTCTAGCAAGTTATCTTATGGCACCAATTCATTTCATTTCATTTTCATCAATTTCAACTGCAGTCTGAAATTGGCTTTCAGGAGCTGGAGCATTTACAATATTCAAAACGCCAATTTCAGGTACAGGTTGTGTTAGGGTCTCCACATTGATCTCTTGACAAAATGGAACTAGGGAAAGTTTGATGAAGATTTCAAAGTGTTCCCTGGCTTCCCCGTCATCTTTTTCTAGATAGAACTGATAGTCACCAAACCGTAAAACACACTTCCTTGGTAAATCGATCTTATTGAGGTGATCCAGAATTTCATTATTGACACACAGTTTAGTCCTCAAGCTTGTATTTTTGATTTCAAAACAGAGTTCTGAGCTCTCGTTGTGTCGGAAAGCTTGGATGACGAACTGCATTCGAGAGGCACGTTTGTCCATTAGGGGAAAATGACATACTTTTGTATCGCGGCCAAACTTTATCATTTCTTCAGCTCGGTACTTCTGTTTCTCAATGCAATTCAGGGAACTAAATACCACTGCCTGGGGGTGGTAAACATTGATAATGAGACAGGTAATGGTCTCTTCAGTGTCAGCATTTTCAAAAGACATTGTGTTGCACGTTGACATTTCTGCAAAAGCAATAATAATCATTATTGTTTCCCATCAATCCAACAATAGCTGCAATGCAGAAATACATCAATGACTGTGAAATGATTTGAGAGTTCTGAGGTATGTGAATGGCAATGTATAAATGGAAGTGTTTCCATTTTATACATTGGCATCATAAGTGCACCGGACAAACAATTCATCCATGCAATCTAATATTTGAGACATTTAAACTCAAAAATGAACTCAGCACTCTTAAAAGCTCTTTAATGGAACAGCCAATGTCCAGTAAACAGCTCCTTTGTTTCCCTTTTTAAGCAAATACTAGATTTTTAGTACCAGCTTTGTGAGTTGCCACAAACTGAAATCATTAATGCTGTTAACTGTTTAAGCCTGTTCAAAGTGGAATTACTGCGCAGTAACAGAAAAGCAAACAAACCTACCCATAATTATACCATAGAATCCCTACACTGCAGAAGGAGGCCATTGGGCCCATCAAGTCTGCACCGACCCTCCAAAAGAGAATCCCACCGAGGCCCACTCCCCCGCCCTATCCCAGTAACCCCACCTAACCGTCACATCTTTGGACATTAAGGTGTAATTTAGCATGGCTAATCCACCTAACCTGAACATCTTTGGACTGTGGGAGGAAACCGGAGCAGCAGAAGGGAACCCACGCAGACAGTCATTCCAGGCCAGAATCAAACCTGGGTTCCTAGCGCTGTGAGGTAACAGTACCTTCGTGCCACCCACAGTTAATGTTACCCACAGAATCTGTAGAATAGATTAAAGTGCTAACATAAGAGTTTCCTCAAGGCAGCAACTGGTTAACCGTTCTGACAGAACTTAAACAAAAGATTCAGTGCTTGTACCATTGAAAGAATTTGGTAAGATTCCGATACATTTTAACAAGAAGCTTCAGCTGGAATATTGTGTTCAATTCTGGACACCACAGTTTCAGAAGGATGTCAAAGCCTGAGCGAACGTACAGAGATTTATTAGAATGGTGCCAGGGATAAGGAACTGATTATATGGAGAGACTGTATAAATTGAGGTGATGGTCCTTGGAGGGAGGAAGGTAAAGAATAAATTAGATAGAGGTGTTCAAAATCATTAATTATTGCGATAGAATAAAAAGGGATAAATTATTTTCAATGGCAGAAGGTTCAGTAACCAGAAGACATCTGAAGAGCTATGAGAAAAGAGCAAGGAAGTTGTTAGGGTAGGCCTAACAACGTGCCAATGCAAGTTTTTTTAAAATATAAATTTAAATGTGCAGGGTAGGTGGATTGGTCACACTAAATTGCCCCTTAATTGAAAAAAATGAATTGGGCACTCTAAATTTAAAAAATAAAATCTGAGGAAGGATGTTCTTGCTATGGAGGGAATGCAGTAAAGGTTTACCAGGCTAATTCCTGGGATGGCAGATCTGTCATATGAGGAGAGACTAAGTCTCTTAGGATTATATTCATAAGAGTTTAGAAGAGTGAGAGGGTATCTCATAGAAACTAACAAAATTCTAACAGGATTAGACAGGGTAGATTCAGAAATAATGGTGGGGGAGTCCAGAACTAGGGGTCACAGTTTGAGGATAAGGGATAAACCTTTTAGGACTGAGGTGTGGAGAAATTTCTTCACCCAGAGAGTGGTGAATCTGTGGAATTTGTTGCCACAGAAAGTAGTTGAGATCAAAACATTGTCATTTCAAAAGGGAATTAGATATAGCTCTTGGGGCTAAAGGTATCAAGGGGTATGGGGGGGAAGGCAGGATCAGGATATTGAACTTGATGATCAGCTATGATCATAATGAATGGTGAAGCTTCTATTGTCTATGTTTCTATGTTTCACTACAATTAGATAGTGTGATGTAATATAAATGTGTCCAAGTGCCTACGTCAGATTTAATGTGGAACATACGACTTTAGTACTAGGATTAGTCTATCCGAGCCTGATCCACCATTCCCAACAAGGAAAAAGAACATTAAAAACAGAAAGTGCAGGGGGGAAATCAGCAGGTCTGGCAGCATCTATGCTTGAACACTGCGGGAGGCAACATCACACACAGCAGCCAACATCCAAACACCCAGGGGATGGAACACAGCTCCAGGAACATATCCACGGCCAGAGTGTGGGTGGGTGCCATGGGTAGAGGGTATGCCTGGAGAGATGGGCGAAGGGTTCGGAGGTTAGCCCGCCTTGAGGAAGAAGGTAACAGAGGCATCATACTGGTTGTGCACAAAGGTGCTCATTGTGTTTGACAATTCCCCATGCTGCTGATGGTGCGCCTCCTTCCCCACCCCCAACCCCCTCACCTCCTACCTACCCTCCCAACCCCTCCCTCGGTGCCCTCAGTGATCCTTGATGTCCTTTGCCCTTCTAGCTCTACCACTACGTCTTAGTGTTTCCCCAGGATGCACATCTGAGGTGGAGGCAGCCAGCTGCTTACCTCATCCCGTGGCCTTTGATTCCCTGGGTGGGCGTCCTCTGGGGTCAGAGGGCCCTGGCTCACTTTGCAGCACATGCAAAGCTGGCCACCATTGCCACTCCCTGGGACTCGTCTAGGTTTGTGTATAGGGCCCTGAAATTCACCTTGGGACGGAGGGACAGCTGGTTCAAGCCCCGGCTGTCCCTGGCGGTTCCCCATGGTCCACACCATCATGTTGACGTCCTTGGCGATACTCCTCAATGATTGGGACAAGCTCTGCAGTGCCTCAACAATGCCCACCTGCGATTGCGACAGGCTCCACAGTGTCTTGGCCATTCCCATCTGAGAGCGGGACATGTTCCGCAGAACTGCATCAAGGTCAGCCTGGTACTGGGTGACATCCCCCAGTGAAGTGGATATTCTGTCGAGACCCTCAGCCATGGCCGTCACAGACTGCGCAACGCCTCAGACACTTTCACCCTTCACTAATGGTGTTGACGTTGTGCACCAGGCTCTCCACTGCGGTCGCCACCCTAGCCATGTTGGCCTCGGTATCATGCATTGCCAGCGACATCTCCTGCGTCCGTAGCCTTTGGGACTCCTTCAAGCAGCTATTGATCTGCTGGAGTGACACTGACATCTCCCTCTGAATGTCCCAGCTTCTCCCTAATGTCTCCATCAGCCCCGGGTAACCCTGTTCCACAGGCTCAGCATCAGGCTGGGACCCAGCTTGGGCCAGGGATCCAGCAGACCTCTGACTGCTGTCTCGCCTGGGGGTTTCTGCCTCCACCTGATGGACATCAGCAGCAGTGTGGTGCTCAGCAGATTGTGCCCCCGAAGCCTGACCAGTAACATTTCCCACTGAGGTGCGTGTATCTGAGCTGGTGAAGGGTGGGGATGACAGCTGTGCCGCGACTATTACGGTGGCATCCTCGGAGCTCTCCTCCAAGGTGTTCTCCTCAGAGTCAGGAGAGGGTGCCATCCAGGATGAGCCAGCACCGTCCGCTGGAGGACCTGTAGAAGAATGATCATGTGGTTAGTGGGAGGGATGGGTCAGTCAGTAAGTCAATAACACCCGTTGACAGGTCCCCTGGATGGAGCCTGGTGATTTCCCACCTCTGGGGCTTCCACCAGCCCTGTCACCTCCAGGGCCCACTTCTCGAAGGAGGTGAGGATTCTTAGGTTTGGCACACCAGCGCCAGTCTTAGCCTTCTCCTGGCAATTATAGGAGAGCTTTTCCGGAGGAGACAAAGAGGGCATCGTTAGCCATATGCGTGGTTCACAGTAGTGGGAGAGGGGTTGTTAAGGGTTGGAGGGAGGATTGGGGGTCACATGGAGAATTGGGGGTGGATGGTCCCTTGGGGACGGACAGGTCTCGGGGCGGGGGGGGGGGGGGGGGGGGGGGGGGGGGGGGCATTAGTGTCTACTCACTCATGCTGCCCGGTGTAGGTCATTGACCTTCTTCCTGCACTGGAGGCCAGTCCTCTCGGTCACATTCCCAGCAGCCACCACCACATCCCAGGCAGCACTAGCTGTCCTAAGGCTAACCCTCCGGGACCCTCGGGGAAACAGGACGTCCCTCCTGCCTCCACGGTGTCTAGGAGCCTCCCCAGGTCAGTGACTCCGAATCTTAGGGCTGGTCTCCTGGGCACAATTGTTGCGAACTGGCTGGGGTTGGCTGAGCAAGTGTAGCTTAAGTGCTGCTCCACCTTGTTCGCGGGGGGCTGGCGAACGCGGTGGCCGAATCCATTTGCGGCGTGAAGCTCTTGAGGCCTCGTTAAGTAGACCAATCAACGTTGAATAGCTTTGCCTGCCTCGCTGGGCTGAGCGCCGGGAAGCTCGCAGAAATTCCCGCTTGCCACAACACTTGGAAATCTTTCTGGAGAATCAGGCCCAATATGTTACTAGGAGAACAAATGCCAATGCTCAGTGAAAGCAAACTTTTGATCATGTGACAGATGGTTCTGTGGGGGAGGGGGGAACAAATGTTACTTGTTTTCCCTAAACTGCAATGCATTTTCATTGTAGAATAAATATATTCTTCAGCAAATTATCATAGAATATTCCAAAGTAATTCAATTTTCTTAGTTAAAATGAGTTCAACTAATGATGAAAAACATGCATTTCTATTCCATCATAACCAGTTGCTGCCAATGGAAAACTCGTCCCACTCCCCCACCCTATCCCCATAACCTCACCATGTTTGGACACTAAGGGACAATTTGGCACAGCCAATCCACCTAACCTGCATATCTTTGGGACTGTGGGAAGAAACAGGAGCACAGAGAAAACCCAGGCAGACGCGGGGAGAGCATGCAAACCCCAGACAGTCAGTCACCCGAGGGCGGAATTGAACTGGGTGCCTCGCGCTGTGAGGCAGCAATGCTACCCACTGTGCCGGGCTTATACCATACTGGGAAAGAATCTGGTACACACACAAGCCAAATCTCAGCTACTGGCCAGGATACCAATGCTCCACGATAACATTAGGGTTGCCATTAGCGGCTACAACAACATGCTTATGAATATTCATTATTTTAGAAAACCGCACAGCTGCCAAACGTGACTTTAAAAAAAAAAGCCCTGCAATGGATCAGTGGGCACAGGCGCAATAAAGTAAACCGTACAAACCACGGAACGTTTCCGGCTTCGCTTCCAGGGTGGGTGATGAATTTAGCCCGAGGAGCCCACGGCCTGGGGAAGGGGTTAGTGAAGTCAGATCGACATTCCTGCGACTGATGGTAATTCTCAAAGCAAAAATGCAGCTCAGATCTTCTAAGAGAGAACGAAACGCAGAGCTTACATGGCTGTTTTCCTTTACGTTCGAAAGAAAGGGGGCTTGAGGGGGAAATAGTTACTAGAAGATTAAAACTTTTGAAAACCCAAATGTTAAAGCTGCAATGAAAACGTTTTTTTAAAAACTCCGAATCAGGCACGGTTAAATTCTCTGGGACTCCGGATAATTTAAACCGTACTGAGACAGTCGATCCTGTAGCCTGATAGATAAATAAATAAATAAAAATGCAACGCATGAATGAGGGAATCTTGGGGAACGATAGTGCAGTTATGCCGTTGAACAGTGCAGTCTGTTTGCGCGGTCTTCGCGCTGCTGTTTCCAGTCGCCAGTTACCAACCTTGGGAGTCACTGCTAGCCTCAGGAATGTCAGATAATTCATACAGCGAAAATCCGCACCATTCACCACGCCACTGATGCTGAGGAGACGACACAAGTATTGTTCACCAGTCACCAACCTCAGTCCGGTAAATATAGCTCAGAATGGTTCCCTCTGATGGACATCTGAGTTTTCAAATCAGCGCAGTGTCTCTGTGATTGACAGCTTCCTGTCCTTCCTTTTTAAAAACACAGCTTTCTTCACAATGGGGAATTACACAGCTGCAGTAATGGGATATTCCACTTGAACAATGTCAATTTTCTTGATCACAGTAAGAAGTCTTACAGCAGCAGGTTAAAGTCCAACAGGTTTGTTTCGAATCACTAGCTTTCGGAGCACTGCTGCTTCCTCAGGTGAATGAAGAGGTAAGTTCGAGAAACATATAAAAAGACAATGTCAAAAATCCAAGACTATCCTTTGATGGCGAGTCTTTGCAGGTGATTAAGTATACAGGAACGGACGGAGCCCCTGGAGAGAAGGACAAACAAAGAACAAAGAAATGTACAGCATAGGAACAGGCCCTTCGACCCTCCAAGCCCGTGTCGACCATGCTGCCTGACTAAACTACAATCTTCTACACTTCCTGGGTCCGTATCCCTCTACTCCCATCCTATTCATATATTTGTCAAGATGCCCCTTAAATGTCCCTATCGTCCCTGCTTCCACCACCTCCTCCGGTAGCGAGTTCCAGGCACCCACTACCCTCTGCGTAAAAAACCTGCCTCGTACATCTACTCTAAACCTTGCCCCTCTCACCTTAAACCTATGCCCCCTAGTAATTGACCCCTCTACCCCAGGGAAAAGCCTCTGACTATCCACTCGTGTCTATGCCCCTCATAATTTTGTAGACCTCTATCAGGTAGCCCCTCAACCTCCGTCCTTCCAGTGAGAACAAACCGAGTTTATTCAACCGCTCCTCATAGCTAATGCCCTCCATACCAGGCAACATTCTGGTAAATCCCTTCTGCACCCTCTCTCAAGCCTCCACATCCTTCTGGTGGTGTGGCGACCAGAATTGAACACTATACTCCAAGTGTGGCCTAACTAAGGACAGTTTTGTTGATCCCAGCAGATGTGCATCTAGCGCTGGTTTGATTTGTGACGGCAGATGCCGATCAACAACTATGGGAATCACACTCAAAGCTCCAAGAAAATCATTTGGCGCGCTGGGGAGTAAGATTTGAGAAGGGAGCGGGAGGTTCAGGGGGCAGCTCTGAGGTGGAGGTGTGGTATTTTTAAAGGATGGGCTTGCAGACCACGGAGGTGTAAACAAATAAGAGTTTTATTTTAAAAGCATTTACTCCACAGGTTGTTAAGATCGACTGCCCCTAAACGGCCAGGCCTCATCAATATGTCACATGATCAAACTCTTAAAGTGACCTTGTTCCAACTAGGAACAAACATGAATACACACTTTCCTCCCCCTTCACAGGAGAGGAGCCTGCAATGAAACACAATATAACATTAACAATCAAAACTTACAATATGAACAATTAATAAACACAATAGTGAGACTTCCGGGTGCGGGTATGCAGAGCTAGGTCGCATATTTGGTAGCTCCCGCTTGGAACGGACTTTTGGGCTCTTTTACAGGGCCCCCACTGCATTTGTTTGACATTTCCCGGTGTGGTAAGAAGACTGCGGCATTCCCCTGACAGTGTCCCCCACGAATGTTATGTCTTTTGGCTACCAGACCCGGCAGAAACAGTAAAAGATTTGGCTTTGGCTGCAGGTTTAGACAAAAGCCTCTTCCAGCATGCAGGCGGGGGAAGGGCAAGCTTAAAGCTGCAATCTGACTTGACTCTATCAAAGGTGAATTCTAGCAGCAGAGGGAACAACTGTGAAACGGTCTACCATGGCCATTGAAGAAGCAGGGACGAGGCTTCCGGTGGCGGGCATGGAGGAGTAGGTCGCGCATTCGGCAGCTCCCGTCTGGAACTGACTCTCAGACCTTTTTCAGGAGTTTCCATAGACTTTTTAAACGGACCAGAAGTGTAACGGCCAAAGGAGCGGCACTGTATCAACGGGAGAAGCGAGGGAAAGAAAACAAATTGGCGGCTGCCAGGGACAAAGGGGAGCTGCAGGAGTTCATCAAGCGCTGCTTCGAGGAGCAGCGCGAGGAGATGCGCAAGGAGATGTTGGCGCCTATGCTTTCGGCAATTGAAGGACTCGGGATCACCCAGAAGGCCCACGAGGTTAAGATCCAGGAGGTAGAGAAAAGAGTCAGCCAGAACGAGGACGAGCTCTTGGGCCTGGCGGTGAGAGTGGAGCAGAATGAGGCGCTACACAAGAGGTGGGCGGGAAGACTCGAAGACCTGGAGAACAGGTCGAGGAGAAAGAATCTGCGAATCCTGGGTCTCCCTGAGGGAGTGGAGGGGGCTGATGCCGGGGCATACGCGAGCACGATGCTCGAGGCGATGATGGGCACGAAGGCCCCTTCGAGGCCGCTGGAGTTGGACGGGGCACATCGGGTGCTGGCGAAGAAGCCCCAGGCAAATGAGCCGCCAAGGGCGATGGTGGTGAGGTTCCACCGGTTCACGGACAGAGAGTGGGTCCTGAGACGGGCCAAGAAGGAGCGGAGCAGTAAGTGGGACAATGCAGAGATCCGAATATACCCGGACTGGAGCACGGAGGTTGCAAAGCGGAGAGCGGGTTTCAACCGGGCCAAAGCGGCGTTGTACCGGAAAGAAGTGAAATTCGGAATGCTGCAGCCAGCGCGACTGTGGGTCACATACAAGGGCCAACACTATTACTTTGAAACGCCTGAAGAGGCGTGGACCTTTGTACAAGCCGAAAAGTTGGACTCTAACTGATGGTTTGTGAGGATAGGGGGGATGTTTGAGGTTTGATGTGTGATGGTTGTTGTATATAGGGGATCAATCACGCGCAGGAAATGTTACATGGGCTGGGGGAGAGAGACAAGGCCGCGACAGGAGCTGCGCCAGAGGGGGCGGAGCGGGCTTTGGAAAGCGCGGGGTGTTTTCCCGCGCGCAGGAAGAAAGGCGGGAAGGGGAACGAAGGAATGCATATAGATTGGGAGACTCCCACCCGGGGAGGTCAATGGGACAGCGGGGGAAGCCGGGGTCAGCAGGCGTCAGCTGACTTACGGGAGTGACATGGGGGGAGCAAAAAAGCTAGACAGGGGTCTAGCGGGGGGAGGGGAGGGGGGAAGGTGGGGGGGAAAGGGTTGCTGCTGCACTGGCCGAAAGGGAATGGGACACAGAAGAGGTGGTCGGGACGGGGATCCCCCCTCTGGGGGACTGGAGGGTGAGGGAGGCGTGGACACGGGACTGGCCCAGAAAAGGAGATGGCTAGTCGGCGGGGCGTGAGAGCCCCTCCAATCCAGCTGATAACGTGGAATGTGAGGGGCCTGAATGGGCCGGTGAAGAGGGCTTGAGTGTTTGCGCACTTAAAGGGACTGAAGGCGGACGTGGCCATGCACCAAGAGACACACATGAAGGTGGCGGACCAGGTCAGGCTAAGAAAGGGATGGGTAGGACAGGTATTCCACTCGGGACTGGACGCGAAGAATAGAGGGGTGGCAATATTGGTGGGAAAGCGGGTGTCATTTGAGGCCAAGACTATTGTAGCGGACAATGGAGGGCGATATGTAATGGTGAGCGGTCGGCTGCAAGGGATGTGGGTGGTGTTGGTAAACGTATACGCCCCGAACTGGGATGATGCAGGATTCATGAAGCGCATGTTGGGGCGCATTCCGGACCTGGAGATAGGAGGCCTGATAATGGGAGGGGACTTCAATACAGTGTTGGATCCAGCACTAGACCGCTCCAAATCAAGGACTGGAAAGAGGCCGGCGGCGGCCAAGGTACTTAGGGGGTTTATGGATCAGATGGGGGGAGTGGACCCATGGAGGTTTGTAAGGCCGCAGGCCAGGGAATTTTCTTTCTTCTCCCATGTACACAAAGCCTACTCCCGGATAGATTTCTTTGTTCTGGGTAGGGCGCTCATCCCGAGGGTGGAGCGGACGGAGTATTCGGCTATAGCTGTTTCGGACCATGCCCACACTGGGTGGAACTGGAGCTGGGAAAGGAGAGGGACCAACGCCCGTTGTGGCGGCTGGATGTGGGACTGCTGGCGGACGAGGTGGTGTGTGGGAAGGTGAGGGGGTGTATCGAAAGGTACTTGGAGGCCAACGACAACGGGGAGGTGCGGGTGGGGGTGGTATGGGAGGCGTTGAAGGCGGTGATCAGGGGAGAGCTCATTTCCATTAGGGCTCATAGGGAGAAGACAGAGAGCATGGAAAGGGAGAGGTTAGTGGGGGAGATTTTGAGAGTGGACAGGAGATACGCAGAGGCCCCGGAGGAAAGATTACTTGGGGAAAGACGACGGCTCCAGACGGAGTTTGACCTGTTGACCACAGGGAAGGCGGAGGCACAGTGGAGGAAAGCCCAGGGGGCGACCTACGAGTATGGGGAAAAGGCTAGTCGGATGCTGGCACACCAGCTCCGTAAGAGGATGGCAGCGAGGGAAATAGGGGGAGTCAAAGATGGAAGGGGAGCCACGGTTTGGAGTGCGACGAAAATAAACGAGGTATTCAGGGCCTTTTATGAAGAGCTGTACAGATCCCAGCCCCCAGCGGGGGAAGAGGGGATGAGACGATTCCTAGATCAGCTGAGATTCCCGAGGGTGGAGGAGCAAGAGGTTGCTGGTTTGGGGGCACCAATTGGGTTGGAGGAGCTGAGCAAGGGTTTGGGGAGCATGCAGGCGGGGAAGGCCCCGGGACCGGACGGATTCCCGGTGGAGTTCTACAGGAAGTACGCAGACCTGTTGGCCCCGCTACTGGTGAGGACCTTTAATGAGGCAAGAGAGGAGGGGACCCTGCCCCGGACAATGTCGGAAGCAACAATTTCTTTGATCCTAAAGCGGGACAAGGACCCACTGCAATGTGGATCGTACAGGCCGATCTCGCTCCTCAATGTGAATGCAAAGTTGCTGGCAAAAGTGCTGGCCACGAGGATCGAGGACTGTGTCCCGGGGGTAATCCACGAGGACCAGACTGGATTTGTAAAGGGCAGACAACTAAACACCAATGTGCCGCGGCTCTTAAACGTGATAATGATGCCATCGGAGGAGGGAGAGGCGGAGATAGTGGCAGCTATGGACGCGGAGAAGGCCTTTGACCGAGTAGAGTAGGAGTACCTCTGGGAGGTGCTGCGTAGGTTTGGGTTCGGCGTAGGGTTTATCAATTGGGTTAAGCTCCTTTACAGAGCCCCGATGGCAAGTGTAGTGATGAACCGGCGGAGGTCGGAGTACTTTCGACTGTACCGAGGGACGAGGCAGGGGTGCCCCCTGTCCCCCCTGTTGTTCGCATTGGCGATCGAACCATTGGCCATGTCATTGAGGGAGTCTAATAAATGGAAGGTGGTCCGAGGGGGAGAAGAGCATCGGGTGTCGCTATGTGCGGATGACCTGTTGCTGTACGTGGCGGATCCAATGGAGGGGATGGTGGAGGTCATGCAGACTCTAAGGGAGTTTGGGGAGTTTTCGGGCTATAAGCTCAATGTAGGGAAGAGTGAGCTCTTTGTATTACAGGCGGGGGACCAAGAAAGAGGGATAGGGGACCTACCGCTGAGGAGGGCGGAGGGGAGCATTCGGTATCTGGGGATCCAGATAGCCAGGAGTTGGGGGACCCTACATAAACTGAATCTGACGAGGTTGGTGGAGCAAATGGAGGAGGATTTCAAAAGATGGGACATGTTACCGCTCTCGCTGGCGGGTAGAGTGCAGTCGGTCAAAATGGTGGTTCTTCCGAGGTTTCTGTTTGTGTTTCAGTGCCTTCCCATCGTGATCACTAAGGCCTTTTTTAAGAGAGTAGGCAGGAGTATTATGGGGTTTGTGTGGGCGAATAAGACCCCGAGAGTAAGGAGAGGGTTCCTGGTACGCAGTAGGGCCCGAGGAGGGTTGGCGCTGCCAAACCTGGGGAGCTACTACTGGGCAGCAAATGTGGCGATGATCCGCAACTGGGTTCTGGAGGGAGAGGGGGTGGCATGGAAGAGGATGGAGATGGCGTCCTGTAAAGGAACGAGCCTGGGGGCGTTGGTGACGGCACCGCTGCTGTTCTCGCCGACAAAGTATACCACGAGCCCGGTGGTGGCCGCAACGCTAAGGATCTGGGGCCAGTGGAGACGGCACCGGGGTGCAATGGGAGCATTGGTGTGGTCCCCGATCAGGGGTAACCACCGGTTTGTCCCGGGGAAGATGGACGGGGGGTTCCAGAGCTGGCATCGCGCGGGGATTGGAAGAATGGGGGACCTGTTCATCGACGGGACGTTTGCGAGCCTAGGGGCACTGGAGGAGAAGTTCGAGTTACCCCCGGGAAATGCCTTTAGATATATGCAGGTGAGGGTTTTTGTGAGGCGACAGGTGAGGGAATTCCCATTGCTCCCGGCACAAGAAGTTCAAGATAGGGTGATCTCGGGTGTATAGGTCGGGGAGGGCAAGGTGTCAGAAATACACCATGAGTTGAAAGAAGAGGGGGAAGCGCTGGTAGAAGAGTTGAAGGGTAAATGGGAGGAGGAGCTGGGGGAGGAGATCGAGGACGGTCTGTGGGTTGATGCCCTAGGTTGGGTTAATTCCTCCTCCTCGTGTGCCAGGCTCAGCCTGGTACAATTTAAGGTGGTCCACAGAGCGCACTTGACGGGGGCAAGGTTGAGTAGGTTCTTTGGGGTAGAGGACAGATGTGGAAGGTGCTCAGGGAGCCCGGCGAACCATGTCCATATGTTTTGGTCATGCCCGGCACTGGAGGGGTTCTGGAGAGGAGTGGCGGGAGCAATATCTCAGGTGGTGAAAGTCCGGGTCAAGCCAAGCTGGGGGCTAGCAATATTTGGAGTAGTGGACGAACCGGGAGTGCAGGAGGTGAAAGAGGCCGGCATTCTGGCCTTTGCGTCCCTAGTAGCCCGGCGAAGGATCTTGCTAATGTGGAAGGAGGCGAAGCCCCCCAGCCTGGAGGCCTGGATAAATGATATGGCTGGGTTCATAAAGTTGGAGAGGATTAAGTTTGCCTTGAGAGGGTCTGCGCAGGGGTTTTACAGGCGGTGGCAACCGTTCCTAGACTATCTCGCGGAGCGTTAGAGGAAGGTCGGTCAGCAGCAGCAGCAACCTTGGGGGGGGGGGGGGGGGGGGGCGTCCTGGGAGGAGGGGGGGGGAGAGTGGGGACTGCCTGGGAGGGTGGATGAGCAAGAGATAACATGAAGGGTTGGGGAAACTGGCACGTACGGGTGAGGGCCAGTGTACAAAGCTGTGTAAATATATCATTTTGCCATGTATATATCTTGCTCTGCGCGATTTCTCGTTTTTTTTTGTTACAGGGGGTGGGGGGTTATTGTTTGTAAAACTTTGTGTTAAAAAACTTTAATAAGGACTGTACAGGGAAAGACAAAGGTTACATGTGGAATTTGACCTGCTGACCACGGGTAAGTCAGAGGCACAGTGGAGGAGGGCACAGGGAGTGCAGTATGAGTATGGAGAGAAGGCGAGTCGGTTACTGGCCCAACAACTGAGGAAGAGGGGAGCAGCGAGGGAGATAGGTGGGGTGAGGGATGAGGAGGGAGAGATGGAACGGGGAGCGGAGAGAGTGAATGGGGTGTTTAAGACATTCTATGAGAGGTTGTATAAGGCTCAGCCCCTGGAAGGGAAGGAGGGAATGATGCATTTCCTGGATCAGCTGGAATTCCCGAAGGTGGAGGAGCAGGAGAGGGCGGGACTGGGAGCACAGATTGATGTGGAGGAGGTGGTAAAGGGGATTGGGAGCATGCAGGCGGGGAAGGCCCCGGGATCGGATGGGTTCCCGGTGGAATTTTATAGGAAATATATAGACCTACTGGCCCCGCTTTTGACGAGAACCTTTAATGAGGCCAAGGAAAGGGGGAAGTTGCCCCCGACTATGTCGGAGGCGACAATATCGTTACTTTTGAAGAAGGATAAAGACCCGCTGCAGTGTGGGTCCTACAGGCCCATTTCCCTTTTGAATGTAGATGCTAAGCTCCTGGCCAAGGTAATGGCGACGAGGATAGAGGATTGTGTCCCGGGGGTGGTCCATGAGGATCAAACTGGGTTCGTTCAGGGGAGACAGCTGAACACGAACATACGGAGGCTGCTAGGGGTGATGATGATGCCCCCACCAGAGGGGGAGGCGGAGATAGTGGTGGCGATGGATGCCGAGAAAGCATTTGACAGGGTCGAGTGGGACTATCTGTGGGAAGTGTTGAGGAGATTTGGTTTTGGTGAAGGGTTCATTGGATGGGTACAGCTGCTATATAGGGCTCCGGTGGCAAGTGTGATCACGAACAGGCAGAAGTCTGACTACTTCCGTCTTTATAGAGGGACGAGGCAGGGGTGTCCCCTGTCTCCGTTACTGTTTGCATTGGTAATTGAGCCCCTGGCCATAGCACTGAGGGGCTCCAGGAAGTGGAGGGGAGTACTCAGGGGAGGAGAAGAACACCGGGTATCATTGTATGCAGATGATTTAATGTTGTATGTTGCGGACCCGGTGGAGAGGATGCCTGAGATAATGCAGACGCTCGGGGAGTTTGGGGAATTCTCGGGGTACAAATTGAACATGGGGAAGAGTGAGTTGTTTGTGGTACATCCAGGGAAGCAGAGCAGGGGAATAGAGGATTTACCGCTGAGGAGGGTAACAAGGGATTTCCGGTACTTGGGTATCCAGATAGCCAGGAGTTGGGGAACCTTACATAGGCTTAATTTAACACGATTGGTGGAACAGATGGAGGAGGATTTTAAGAGATGGGACATGGTGCCCCTGTCACTGGTGGGGAGGGTGCAGGCGGTCAAAATGGTAGTCCTCCCGAGATTCCTTTTTGTGTTTCAGTGCCTCCCGGTGATGGTCACGAAGGCTTTTTTCAAGAAGATCGAGAAAAGCGTTATGAGTTTTGTGTGGGCTGGGAAGACCCCGTGAGTGAGGAGGGGGTTCTTGCAGCGTGGCAGGGAGAGGGGGGGACTGGCACTACCGAGCTTAAGTGAGTACTATTGGGCCGCCAATATTTCAATGGTGTGTAAGTGGATGGGAGAAGGGGAGGGAGCGGCGTGGAAGGGATTGGAGATGGCGTCCTGCAAAGGAACCAGCCTACAAGCACTGGTGACGGCACCGCTGCCGTTCTCCCCGAAGAAATACACCACAAGTCCAGTGGTGGTGACAACACTGAAAATTTGGGGGCAGTGGAGGCGGCATAGGGGAATGACGGGAGCCTCGGTGCGGTCCCCGATAAGAAATAATCATAGGTTTGTCCCGGGGAGAATAGATGGGGGATTTGGAGCATGGCAGAGAGCTGGGATTGTGCAACTGAGGGACCTGTTCTTGGACGGGACGTTTGCGAGTCTGGGAGCGCTGACGGAAAAATATGGGTTGCCCCAAGGGAATGAATTTCGATACATGCAACTGAGGGCTTTTGCGAGGCAACAGGTGAGGGAAATCCCGCAGCTCCCGACGCAGGAGATTCAGGATAGAGTGATCTCAGGGACATGGGTGGGGGAAGGTAGGGTGTCAGATATATACAGGGAAATGAGAGACGAGGGGGAGAACATGGTGGTTGAGCTGAAGGGAAAATGGGAGGAAGAGCTGGGGGAAGAGATTGAAGAGGGGCTGTGGGCAGATGCCCTACGTAGGGTAAACTCTTCGTCCTCGTGCGCCAGGCTTAGCCTGATACAATTTAAGGTTTTGCACAGGGCACATATGACCGGAGCAAGGCTCAGTAAATTTTTTGGGGTAGAGGATAGGTGTGGGAGATGCTCGAGAAGCCCAGCAAACCACACCCACATGTTTTGGTCATGCCCGGCACTGCAGGGGTTCTGGGTGGGGGTGGCGAAGGTGCTTTCAAAGGTGGTGGGGGTCCGGGTCGAGCCAGGCTGGGGGCTGGCTATATTCGGGTTTGCAGAAGAGCCGGGAGTGCAGGAGGCGAGAGAGGCTGATGTTTTGGCCTTTGCATCCCTCGTCGCCCGGCGAAGGATACTGCTAATGTGGAAGGAAGCCAAGCCTCCGGGCGTGGAGACCTGGATAAACGACATGGCACGGTTATAAAACTGGAACGGATAAAGTTTGCACTAAGGGGTTCGGCTCAGGGGTTCACCAGGCGGTGGCAACCGTTCATTAACTACCTCGCAGAACGATAAAAGAAATGGGAAGGTAACAGCAGCAACCCGGGGGGAGGGGGGGGGAGGAGTGGGGGGGGGAGGGCTCAGGTGGGTCCTCAAGGGTGTTTTTGTAAAGATATTGGTACTTGGTTATGTATATTGAATTGCTGATTTTATTATTTGGGAGAGCTATTATTTTTGTTATGGCAGTTGCCATTTAGTTTATATATTATTTATTTATTTGTTAAAATACGATCACGGTTATTTATATTGTTTTGCTGTTGTAAAAAGGGGGAAAACCTTTGTACTGTTTTGTATGGCCGAAAAAGTTGAATAAAACATATATTTTTAAAAAAACTTTAATAAATATATATTTAAAAAAAAATAAACACAATAGCCAATATGTCAGACGTTTCGGAGAATGTCAAATTCTGCGTGGTTGTCGTACAAATGCTGTGAATACCTGACATATAAATCTTTCAGCCAGCCCATTTGCGGCAGGATGATAAGGAGCGGAGTGGATATGTTGGATTCTGTTCTCCGTTAGATAAATTTGAGAATTCTTAGAACATGGACCATACTGTGCAGAAGGAGGCCATTCGGCCCATCGAGTCTGCACCGACCCACCCAAGGCCCCACCTCCACCCTAACCCCTCCTACCCCTCCTAACCTTTTTGGACACTAAGGGCAATTTAGCGTGGCCAATTCACCTAACCTGCACGTCTTTGGACTGTGGGAGAAAACCAGAGCATTGTGACCCACTGTCACTAGCAAGTTTCTCAGGGTAACTGAATCTTGCAAAAATCTCAGCCAGTCTTTCTATTGTTCTCTTTGAATAATAGTCTTCATAATGGCGACTTCAGGCCATTTCAAGTGCGTGTCTACCACAATGAATAATCTACATGAACTCTTTACCATGGTCCCTCTGACCATTACCATGGCTGTAATGGTGCCAATGGCGGCAGGTTTGGAGCCTTTGCACAAGCCGAACACATGCCTGCCTTCACCTCGATTTTGTTATCAAGCACTGGCCACCAAAAATAGCTTCTGACACTATCCCCTCATCCTTACCATCCCACAGTGCCTTCATGAAGTTGCTTTAGGACATGGTGGCATGATGACCTTCATTCCCCAGAGGAGACAACCAATCTGTACAGATAGTTTGAATCTTTGTGTACCATTTGGCTCCAACTCTGGGTTTGTTCCCACTGTCTTGCCATGAAGTGCCATGTCCATAACTTCTGACAGTAGTGAATTATTCCTGGTATACTTCTTAACTTGTCCTGAAGTTACCGGAGCATTATTGACTTTGTAATAGAAAATATTACCACTTGAACTATTCATTGACAACCCGTTAAGTAAAGATAACCTAGAGAATCCATCAGCATTCCCATGGAGCACTGATTTAGTGACATTTTATCATGTATGAATGTGCTGACAACAGCAATGCCCATCTCTGTATCCGGCACGCTGCTAGAGATGGAATACCAGTGTGCAGTTCAACTATCAATGTCAGTGGGGTGAACGATCCATTGGTAAAGTGAATTGCCTTCTATATAGGTATTGGTAAAAATATTTGATACCAAAAATGATGTCTGGAGCTTTCTTCTTTATCTGAGCATAGTTAATTTCTCCTTTGTTCAAGGATCTTGATGCAAACGCTAGTGGCTTCTCTTCACCATTGGACATTATGTGATAACCCACTGCTCCCATCCCATATTGTGATATGTTGCAAGGTGGTTGCAAGGGTAACTTTAGGTCAAAGTGTGTCAGGATTTCTGACTTTAGTGGTGCCACTTCAGCTTGTACAGAGGCCTTCTCGTGCCGATTCCCCCATTTTAATTTCCTGTTTTAGCATTATAAATTGTGTAAAGGCTTGAGAATAGTTGCTAGATCAGCAAAAACCTTCCATAATAACTTAATAAGCCCCGAAATGATCAAAGTTCATTTACGCTTTGAGGTGCAAGTGCCTCAGTTATGGCTTTTACTTTTGAAGGTGATTTGTGCAGTCCCTTTGTATCTATGACTTGCCCTGGGTATTGAATAAAAGATTTGAAGAATTCACATTTATCCTTCCGTAATCGTAGTCCGTAATCTTCTAGTCTCTGGAGTGTAACATCTAAATTTTGAAAATGTTTTTTTATTCTTTCCATTAATTTTTTTTAAATATAAATTTAGCGTACCCAATTCATTTTTTCCAATTAAGGGGCAATTTAGCATGACCAATTCACATACCCTGCACATCTTTTGGGTTGTGGGGGTGAAACCCATGCAAACATGGGGAGAATGTGCAAATTCCACATGGACAGTGACCCAGAGCCAGGATTCAACCTGGGACCTCAGCGCCGTGAGACAGCAGGGCTAACCCACTGCGCCACCGTGCCCTATTCTTTGCATTAATTAAGATATTGGGTGGGAAACTCCGTTTCTGAGACTAAGGGATGGATTCTCTGATTCTACGACTCTGTCCGCAGGATCCGTCTCGTCTTACAACCAAAAATTTGGCGCTGCACCCACACTGATCCTCCGCCCAGTAGGGGGCTAGCAGCTGCGTCGCGTAAAGCCCCCACTTTACCTGTGGATACGGCCGCAGAATGGCCGGGTCTGTGAGTGACACTCAGGAGGCTGACAAGCCGCAGCCGCACATAAACAATTCCCCCCCCCCACCCCCCCCCCCCCCACACACACACACACACACACACACCGTCCCAGACAACAAGATGGATGTAAGAAGATTGACCCCAAGATGTACCAACGCCAAGCTGGAGACCCTCCTGGACATGGTGGAGAAGAGGCGATGACCCTATAGCCAGGCCCAGGAAGGAGGCTGCCAGGCCTGCAGAGGCAGTCAGCGCAATGGGCATCACGACCCGGACTGGCATGCAGTGCTGTAAAAAACTTTTTTTTAATAAATGTTTTATTAAAGTTTTCCAATGAGCGTTTTTACATAACAAAAATAGAAATACAAATTGTAATAGAAAATAACAATAAACATAGCCCAAAGCTTACAATGAAACAACTTACACAACAAAAAAAAGAAAAAAACCCAATTTTTTAAAACAGAACAAGATGGGTTTTGCCTCTATGCCCAACTCACAATATATCAACAGTACCCCCCCCCCCCCCACCCCACCTGAACCCCCCCCCAGGATGCTGCTGTTGCTGACACTGCTCCCCTAGAAAGTCAAGGAAAGGTTGCCACTGCCGGGAGAACCCCATCAAGGACCCTCTCAAGGCGAACTTTATTCGCTCCAGGCTGAGGAACCCCGCCATGTCGCTAACCCAGGTCTCCACACTCGGGGGTTTCGAGTCCCTCCACATTAACAGAATCCGTCTCCGGGCTACCAGGGAGGCAAAGGCCAGTACCTCGGCCTCTTTCGCTTCCTGCACTCCCGGATCCTCCGCCACCCCAAATATCGCTATCGCTGGGCTCGCCTTCACCCAAGCGTCCAAAACCCGAGACATCACCCTTGCAAACCCCTGCCAGAATCCTTTAAGAGCCAGGCATGCCCAAAACATATGGGCATGATTCACCGGACTCCCCGCACACCTCGGGCACCTGTCCTCCACCCCAAAAAACCTACTCATTCTTGCCGCCGTTATATGCGCCCGATGCACCACCTTAAACTGGATTAATCCGAGCCTGGCACATGATGAGGAGGAGTTCACCCTGCCCAGGGCATCGGCCCTCATCCAGCTCCTCGCCCAGCTTCTCCTCCCACTTATCCTTCAACTCCCCCACTGAGGCTTCCTCTATCTCCTGCAGCTCCTGATATATGTCCGACACCTTCCCCTCCCCTACCTAGACGTCAGACACCACCCTATCCTGGATCCTGCGTGGGGGCAGCCACGGGAACGTCCCCACCTGTTTTCTAAGGAAGTCCCGAACTGAAGGTACCTGAACGCATTCCCCGGGGGCAGGCCAAACTTCTCCTCCAGCGCCTGCATGCTGGGGAAGACCCCGTCTATAAAGAGGTCTCCCATCCTCCTAATACCTGCCCTGTACCAGCCTTGCTACCCCCCATCCAACCTACCCGGAGCAAATCTGTGGTTATTCCGTATCGGGGTCCATAATGAGGCCCCCTCCTCTCCCCTGTGTCTCCTCCACTGCCCCCAGATCCTCAGTGCCGCCGTCACCACCGGACTAGTGGTATGTGGTGTAAAACACTTCACCACCTCCTCAGGGCAGCCAGGGTGAGTAGGCAGCACTGTGCCCTGTAACAGGCCCCCTCCTCCCCCACAGAATGGCCGAATCCCCACCCTGCCCCACATGCCAGTAACCATATCAGCTGCCATGTCTGGGGTGCCCTGGCCACCCATCCCCTGGGTTGCATGCTTCGGACCGTCTAACAGTGTTGTTATGTGTTCTCCCCGCCGCCGCACCCCCCCCCCTCCACCTGCAGGAGAAGGCCGCACATAACCACTGGGAGCGGGAGAAGACAGGCAGGGGAACACCAGACCTGTGGCCACTCACCGTGGCAGAGCGGAGGGTCCTGGACGTGGCCGTCGGCCCGGAAGAACGGGAGGTTGCAGAGGTGGAGTTCGGTCACGGGCGAGGGAGTGAAACCCGCTGAGTTGCGGTTCCCCATGATTCCCCTCCCTCACCCCACCCCACCCTCACCCCCACACCACACGCAAACCCGCACCACCCTCACCCCCACACTACCAATCCCACCCCCCTCCCCATGCCCATATCCATTCCCCCCCTGCGGTCTAATCTTGCATGTTGTCTTGCGTCTTGCAGGACCTGCCGCGGATGGGGTGAGTCTATCTGGCGGACCCCACCTCCAGCCAGTGCCAGTGCCGGAGCCTCCCAATGAGCCAAGCAGTGACGCTGAGAGCAGCTCAGACACCAGCCCTCTGCCCAAGAATCAGGACACCCCAGAGCTCGGGTCGGAGGTTGACGGTGAATTTCCATCAATGCTGTCTCCAAGATCCGCCACCATCCCAGAGACACACACCCTGGTCGGGCGCTTTAGCGAAGTGGCTCCTGGAACACTATCTGGTGCGCACCACACAGCTGATCTGGTACCGCAGGTGCAGATCGGAGCACCCGAGGGACTGGACGGTCGGGGGGCAGGCCGACCCCAGGAACTAGCTGCCATCCAGATGGGCCCTGGGCTTCTGGAACATCCAGTTTCAACCACAATACAGATACAGTCAGAGAGTCAGGGACTACATGAGGGATGTCGGTGAGCATCCAGCACCTGCGGGGGCAAGTGGAGGAGTGCAACCGCCTGCAGGAGCAGGAGGTGGTGCCAGCCATGCGTGACACCCATGCCAACACCACTTGGGTGGTGTCCGCAGAGGAGGCATTAGGATGACGGTTTCGACAATGGATCAGCGTGTCCAGGCCCTGGGGCATTCTGTGCAGGCACTGGCCGAGGCCCAGGACAGGGCTGCCCGCTCACAGGCAGCCATGTGCCAGGCAGCCATAGAACATAGAACAAAAAACATACAGTGTGTCATAATATCCACTCATATATAATGAGATGCAGACAGGCAGTGATTGACACACAGGATGACCAATAAGCACACAACAGTGCAGTCAATCACCAGACAGGACACTACCACTATAAAGCCAGAGGGCACTAGGTTTCCCGTTCTCTCGGGACCCAGCCACTGAGACAGTCAGAGTCCACGAGCTAGCAAGTGCAAACACCATGCGGTAGCTAGTAAGTCTGGTCAGGCTACTACAAGGTCTCCAGTCAGTTCAGTATAGTGTCGACCCACAGCTGAATATGTATATCAGTTCTATCGTTGAATAAAACAGTGTTGGATCTTCTCCAGTGTTAGACGTCTGTTTATAGCTTCCCTGCATCGAGTGCAGTCCACATCGAACCTACCTGCCTAACACATCATGGTACAGGAGTGATACTGATATTGACGGACCTGCCTCAAGTGAATCAGCATTGACCAGCAAGCAGCCATCCGGTGAAATGGATAACATCCAGCCTCCTCCGCAGCTCCGCATCTCCGGCAACCTCGGCGCCAATTGGAAAATCTTCAAGCAAAAGTTCCTCTTGTACATCGAGGCCTCCGACCTTGAAGCAGCATCACATTCCAGGAAGATCGCGCTATTTCTCTCCACCGCGGGGGACCACGCCATCCATATCTACAACTCCCTTACGTTCGCTGACGGTCAAGACAAAACAAAATTCAAAACAATCCTGCTGATGTTTGACAGCCACTGCGACATTGAGGTGAATTGAGAGCTTTGAACGGTACATTTTCCAGCAGAGGCTTCAGGGTAAGGATTAACCTTTCCAGTCCTTCGTGACACATCTCCGCATCCTAGCGCAGTCATGTAACTATGACTCGACGGCTGATTCCATGATCTGGGATTAGATTGTTTTCGGGGTCAACTCCAACTCCCTTCGGCCGCAGCTCCTGAAAGTCAAACAGTTGACCCTATCTGTCGCTATCGAGACGTACGTTGTCCATGAGCATGCCAAGAATCGTTACCCCCACATCAAGGTGGCAGAAACTGCAAAGCTGGCCTCCCACGAGGCGGAACGAGTGCAGGCCATTGCACAAATGCAGGGCCTGAGCATCAAGGAGAGTGGCCGTTTCGCGTGCTTTTCCCGGGTCCCTGCGCATGCGCGCCACGACCGAGTGGATGACGAACCCTACAACCCAACTGCGCAGGTGAGTACATCGACCGACCGCACTGCGCATGCGCAATGGCGCACGGAACGTGCTGACGTCGGCGTCATGACGTGTCCAAATTATGGCTCCGCCCATTTAAAGTGGCAATGTTCAGCAAAAGGACGCCGGTGTCTACAGTGTGGCAAGCCTGGCCACTATGCAGCCCTTTGCAGATCTGCTCCACCGCTCAGCAGCCAGCGATCCCAGCTATGGCGCAGAAGTGTCCGCTTAATACAACAAGGCATGCCAGATTCCGATCCCGACAGCCCAACAGACCCTGATGCTGAGTGCCTCAAATCCCCGTACCGGGTGGGCATCATAACTACACATGTGCTGCCTTCCACCACAACGGCGAAACGCCTCTCGATCCTCAGTGTGGATCCCGACGACAAGTGGTGTGCTGTCCTCACAGTTAACAAGGCTCGCATCCGATTTAAACTGGACACCGCCGCATCAGCGAATCTCAAAATGCGACCTCGACACCATCCGCATCAGACCAAGCATTCTTCCACCGGCCTGCCAGCTCCTTGACTACAATGGCGCAAAGCAATACCATAGCTGCCAGTGGCTACTGTCAACTAGGGGTATCCAACAAGGCGATCAAGGCAACACTGCGGTTCAAAATCGTCTGGCCTGACAGAGCATCCCTGCTTGGTGCTCGTGCCTGCAAGCTCCTGAACCTGGTTCAGCGAGTCCACACCATGTCATCATCACCGGCGACAGCCTCGCCTGATGGAAACTTGCAAGCCGACATAGATGACATTATCACGCAGTACCACATCGTATTCGATGGGATTGGCACGCTCCCATACCAATATAAAATCCTGCTCAAGCCGAACGCCACCCCGGTAATTCATGCACCACGCCGAGTGCCGGCACCCCTCAAGGATCGTCTGAAGAAGCAATTACAGGACCTCCAAGACCAGGGCATCATGTCGAATGTCACAGAGCCAACAGACTGGGTCAGCTCCATGGTCTGCGTAAAGAAGCCGTCAGGGGAGCTTCGCATTTGCATTGACCCTAAGGATCTAAACCGCAACATCATGCGGGAGCATTACCCGATACCAAAACGTGAAGAGTTGACCAGTGAGATGGCTCTTGCCAAAATCTTTACTAAGCTGGACGCCTCCAAGGGTTTTTGGCAAATACAGCTGGACGCGTCTAGTCGCAAGCTGTGCACGTTCAACACCCCGTTCGGTTGCTACTGCTACAACCGGATGCCTTTTGGGATCATATCTGCCTCCGAAGTGTTTCACCGCATCATGGAGCAGATGATGGTGCAAGAGGGAGGGATTCAAATTCCTGGGACATTGGAACTGGTTCTGGGGAGGTGGGACCAGTACAAACCGGACGGTCTGCACCTGGGTAGGACTGGAACCGAATTAAACGGGAAGTGAAAATATTAATGGTAAGCAACGCGGCAGGTTGTTACATGAAGATATGGGTTCAACGACAAGAAAAATTAGGAGAAAGGTTAAGAGGAAATATAACTTAGGAGAGGTTACTGATCGAGGTGTTAAGATTCAGAACAGAGGTAAAAAAGCCAACATAAGTGTACTTTACCTGAATGCTCGTAGTGTTCGGAATAAGGTAAATGAGTTGATGGCGCAAATCATCGTGAATGACTATGATTTAGTGGCCATTACTGAAACATGGTTAAAGGATGGTCACGACTGGGAGTTAAATATCCGAGGGTATCAAACTATTCGAAAGGACAGAGTGGATGGTAAGGGAGGTGGTGTAGCTCTGTTATTTAAAGATGACATCCGGGCAACAGTAAGGGATGACATCGGTGCTATGGAGGATAAGGTTGAATCCATTTGGGTGGAAATCAGGAATAGTAAGATGAAAAAGTCACTGATAGGAGTAGTCTATAGGCCACCAAATAGTAACATTATGGTGGGGCAGGCAATAAACAAAGAAATAACTGATGCATGTAGAAATGGTACAGTAGTTATCATGGGGGATTTTAATCTACATGTCGATTGGTTTAACCAGGTTGGTCAAGGCAGCCTTGAGGAGGAGTTGATAGAATGTATCCACGATCGTTTCCTAGAACAGGATGTAATGGAACCTATGAGGGAACAAGTGGTCCTAGATCTGGTCCTGTGTAATGAGACAGGATTGATTCAGGATCTCATAGTTAGGGATCCTCTCGGAAGGAGCGATCACAATATGGTGGAATTTAAAATACAGTTGGAGGATGACAAGGTAAAATCAAACACTAGTGTTTTGTGCTTAAACAAAGGAGATTACAATGGGATGAGAGAAGAACTAGCTAAGGTAGACTGGGAGCAAAGACTTTATGGTGAAACAGTTGAGGACCAGTGGAGAACCTTCCAAGTGATTTTTCACAGTGCTCAGCAAAGGTTTATACCAACAAAAAGGAAGGACGGTAAAAAGAGGGAAAATCGACCGTGGATATTTAAGGAAATAAGGGAGAGTATCAAATTGAAGGAAAAAAACATACAAAGTAGCAAAGATCAGTGGGAGACTAGAGGACTGGGAAATCTTTAGGGGGCAACAGAAAGCTACTAAAAAAGCTATAAAGAAGAGTAAGATGGATTATGAGAGTAAACTTGCTCAGAATATAAAAACAGATAGTAAAAGTTTCTACAAATATATAAAACAAAAAAGAGTGGCTAAGGTAAATATTGGCCCTTTAGAGGATGAGAAGGGAGATTTAATAATGGGAGATGAGGAAATGGCTGAGGAACTCAGCAGGTTTTTTGGGTCGGTCTTCACAGTGGAAGACACAAATAACATGCCAGTGACTGATGGAAATGAGGCTATGACAGGTGAGGACCTTGAGAGGATTGTTATCACCAAGGAGGTAGTGATGGGCAAGCTAATGGGGCTAAAGGTAGACAAGTCTCCTGGACCTGATGGAATGCATCCCAGAGTGCTAAAAGAGATGGCTAGGGAAATTGCAAATGCACGAGTGATAATTTACCAAAATTCACTAGACTCTGGGGTGGTCCCGGCGGATTAGAAATTAGCAAACGTGACACCACTGTTTAAAAAGGGAGGTAGGCAGAAAGTGGGTAATTATAGGCCAGTGAGCTTAACTTCGGTAGTAGGGAAGATGCTGGAATCTATCATCAAGGCAGAAATAGCGAGGCATCTGGATGGAAATTGTCCCATTGGGCAGACGCAGCATGGGTTCATAAAGGGCAGGTCGTGCCTAACTATTTTAGTGGAATTTTTTGAGGACATTAACAGTGCGGTAGATAACGGGGAGCCAATGGATGTGGTATATCTGGATTTCCAGAAAGCCTTTGACAAGGTGCCACACAAAAGGTTGCTGCATAAGATAAAGATGCATGGCATTAAGGGGAAAGTAATAGCATGGATAGAAGATTGGTTAATTAATAGAAAGCAAAGAGCGGGGATTAATGGGTGTTTCTCTGGTTGGCAATCAGTAGCTAGTGGTGTCCCTCAGGGATCAGTGTTGGGCCCACAACTGTTCACACTTTACATAGATGATTTGGAGTTAGGGACCAAGGGCAATGTGTCCAAGTTTGCAGACAACACTAAGATAAGTGGTAAAGCAAAAAGTGCAGGGGATACTGGAAGTCTGCAGAGGGATTTGGATAGGCTAAGTGAATGGGCTAGGGTCTGGCAGATGGAATACAATGTTGACAAATGTGAGGTTATCCATTTTGGTAGGAATAACAGCAAAAGGGATTATTATTTAAATGATAAAATATTAAAACATGCTGCTGTGCAGAGAGACCTGGGTGTGCTAGTGCATGAGTCGCAAAAAGTTGGTTTACAGGTGCAACAGGTGATTAAGAAGGCAAATGGAATTTTGTCCTTCATTGCTAGAGGGATGGAGTTTAAGACTAGGGAGGTTATGTTGCAATTGTATAAGGTGTTAGTGAGGCCACACCTGGAGTATTGTGTTCAGTTTTGGTCTCCTTACTTGAGAAAGGACGTACTGGCACTGGAGGGTGTGCAGAGGAGATTCACTAGGTTAATCCCAGAGCTGAAGGGGTTGGATTACGAGGAGAGGTTGAGTAGACTGGGACTGTACTCGTTGGAATTTAGAAGGATGAGGGGGGATCTTATAGAAACATATAAGATTATGAAGGGAATAGATAGGATAGATGCGGGCAGGTTGTTTCCACTGGCGGATGAAAGCAGAACTAGGGGGCATAGCCTCAAAATAAGGGGAAGTAGATTTAGGACTGAGTTTAGGAGGAACTTCTTCACCCAAAGGGTTGTGAATCTATGGAATTCCTTGCCCAGTGAAGCAGTAGAGGCTCCTTCATTAAATGTTTTTACGATAAAGATAGATAGTTTTTTGAAGAATAAAGGGATTAAGGGTTATGGTGTTCGGGCCGGAAAGTGGAGCTGAGTCCACAAAATATCAGCCATGATCTCATTGAATGGTGGAGCAGGCTCGAGGGGCCAGATGGCCTACTCCTGCTCCTAGTTCTTATGTTCTTATGATGGAGGGCATCGAGAGGGTGCGAGTATACGTCGACGACATAATTATCTGGTCCACAACGCCCCAGGAACTCATCGCTCGCCTCAAGAAGGTATTCCAGAGAATTCATGAACATGGTCTCCAGCTCAACAGGACCAAGTACTCATTTGGTCAATCAGATATTAAGTTCCTGGGTGACCACATCTTGCAGCAGGACGTGCGACCAGATGCCGACAAGGTCTCGGCGATCAACGCCATGAAGACCCCGGAGGACAAGAAGGCGGTCCTCCACTTCCTCGGGATTGTCAATTTTATCGGGAAATTCATTCCCAACATGGCATCCCACAACACGGCCCTCTGCCATCTCGTCAAGAAGTCAACGGAATTCCAGTGGCTGCCCACGCATGAAGAGGAATGGCGTGAGCTGAAAGCAAAGCTCACCACAGCCCCAGTTCTAGCGTCCTTCGACCCAACCAAGGAAACCAAGATATCGACTGATGCAAGCCAGGACGGCATTGGGGCGGTGCTCCTTCAGAGATGACTCCTCGCCCTGGGCTCCAGTGGCGTATGCCTCCAGGGCCATGACGCCCACTGAGCAATGGTACGCTCAGACTGAGAGGGAATGTCTGGGCCTCCTGACAGGGATAGTCAAGTTTCACGACTAGGTTTACGGCCTGCCAAAATTCACGGTAGAAACGGACCACGGGCCTCTAGTCCATATAATCCAGAAGGATTTAAATGACATGACACCTCAGTTCCAGCGAATTCTTCTTAAGCTACGCCGCTACGACTTCGAACTTGTCTACACGCCAGGCAAAGAGCTGATCATTGCAGATGCCCTAGCCAGGTCCATTACCACACCGTGTGAACAAAGTGACTTCATCTGCCACATAGAAGCGCAAGTGCAGTTGTGTGCCACCAACCTTCCGGCCTCTGACGAACGGGTGGTCCAAATTTGCTAGGAGACGGCCAAGGATCCTCTGCTGCAGCGTGTGATGCAGCACCTTACCAATGGCTGGCAGAAGGGACAATGTCCCCAGTTCTATAACGTAAAAGATGACCTGACGGTGGTGGAGGGAATCCTTCTGAAACTCGACAGGATTGTAATTCCTCAGAGCATGCGGGCTATGGTGCTGGGCCAACTCCATGAGGGTCACCTTGGGGTTGAGAAATGCTGATGCAGAGCTCGGGAGGCGGTCTATTGGCCGGGCATCAGCCAGGACATTGCCGACACAGTCCTCAACTGTCCTGTCAGAAATTTCAACCAGCTCAACCCAAGGAAACGCTGCAACAGCACGAGATCGTGACCTCTCCGTGGTCCAAAGTAGGTGTAGACCTTTTCCACGCCAAGGGGCGTGACTAGGTACTCCTGGTTGACTACTTCTCCAGTTACCCAGAAGTGGTGAAACTGTCCGACCTCACGTCGAAGGCGGTAATCAAAGCATGCAAAGAAACGTTCGCCAGGCTTGGGATTCCGCTCGCGGTAATGAGCGGTCCTTGCTTTTACAGCCAGGAATGGTCTGATTTTGCAGTCCTACAACTTCCGTCACGTAACCTCCAGTCCCCACTACCCGCAGTCAAACGGGAAGGCCGAGAAAGGGGTCCATATTGTAAAGCGGTTGCTGTGCAAAGCTGCAGACTCAGGCTCCGACTTCAACCTGGCGATGCTGGCATACAGGGCAACCCCACTGTCCACTGGGTTGTCTCCAGCGCAGATGCTCATGAATCGCTGAGGACCACAGTTCCAGCCATCCATGTTCCAGACCTTGACCACCTCACGGTCTTACAGAAAATGCAGCAGTCACGGGCCCAACAGAAGGCCACATATGATGCTCATGCCACGGATCTACCCAAGCTGGCCCCAACTGATCATGTTCGTGTCCAGTTGCCTGAGGGCGGCTGGTCAGCCACAGCTGTTGTGATCAAACAAGTGGCCCCAAGATCGTTCATTGTCCGCATGGCTGATGGCTCCCTACTATGGCGCAACAGACGGACACTGCGAAGAGTTCCACGCCCGCTACCTGACCGAAGTGCCCCGCCACCTACGATGCTTCCTCCGGACGTACCCTGCCACGAGGCCACCGATCTACCAGCAATCCTGCCGGCCCATGCGACGACCGCGATGGCAACGATCCAGCCTATCCACGTGTAGGCGGCTCCTGATCCACCTCTGCGGCGATCGACAAGAATTCGTCGCCCACCACAAAGACTTAATCTGTAGATTGAACTTTTGTACATTTTGTGACTTCATCGCTTTAACCTCTGTAAATATTGTTTCGTTCACCATGTATCTGCACTATCGACACCTTCCTATGTATATACGTTCATTTAGACATCTTTTGTATATAGTCAGGCATATATACGCACGCACACCTTAGTATTTACTTATCTTAAAAAAAAGGGGGAGATGTCATAATATCCACTCATGTACATAATGAGAGGCAGACAGGCAGTGATTGACACACAGGATGACCAGTAAGCACACAACACAGAGCAGCCAATCACCAGACAGGACACTATCACTATAAAGCCAGAGGGCACTAGGTTTCCTGCTCTCTCGGGACCCAGCCCACTGAGACAGTCAGAGTCCACGAGCTAGCAAGTGCAAACACCATGCGGTAGCTAGTACGTCTGGTCAGGCTAGTACAAGGTCTCCAGTCAGTTCAGTATAGTGTCAACCCACAGCTGAATATGTATATCAGTTCTATAGTTGAATAAAACAGTGTTGGATCTTCTCCAGTGTTAGACGTCTGTTTCTGGCTTCCCTGCATCGAGTACAGTCCAATCGAACCTACCTGCCTAACACATCGCAGTGCAGAACAAGGCCATTTGGCCTATCGAGTCTGCACCGACCCACATTAAGCCCTCACTTCCACAGTATCCCTGTAGCCCAATAACCCCTCCTAACCTTTTTGGAACTCAGGGCAATTTAGCATGCCCAATACACCTAACCTGCACGGCTTTGGACTGTGGGAGGAAACCGGAACACCCGGAGGAAACCCACGCAGACACGGAGAAAACGTGCAGACTCCGCACAGACAGTGATCCAGCGGGGAATCTAACCTGGACCCTGGCACTGTAAAGCCACAGTGCTACCCACTTGTGCTACCGTGCTGCCCATGTACCAGAACATTGCAGTGGTGCTCCTCAGTATCGCCCAGTCGCAGCTGGCCATGACTGGAAACGTTGGCAGCATTGCCCAAGTGCTGGCCGGCGTGGCACAGACATTGAGGGAGGTGGCCCAGTCCCAGATGGAGATGGCCCAGTCCCAGTAGGAGGTGGCCCAGTCACTGGCTGATGTGACACAGATCCAGAGGGTGGTGGCACAGTCACAGCGTGATATGGCGTAGCCCCAAATGGAGATGGTCCACTCCCTGTGCTTATTAGCCATGAGCATGCAGATCCTAGTCGAGACTAGAGCGGGCCTCTGGGACTGGCAGTGCAGGTGGCGGGGGAGCCTCAGGCGATGCCTTCACTTGCACCCCCATCCCATGGAGTAACCCGGGGGCCATCGGGCACCCTGAGGGAGAAGTAGGCGCTGGGGCCTGTGCCGATGACTCCCGCAGGGGAGGTGCCGGTACACCGCAGCACTTCGGACTCTCCCCTTGCTGTCCCTTATTGGATGGGCAGCGGCCAGAACAGAGCGGCAACACACCATCTGGGACACCCGAGCAGTGGCCGGGCCCATCCAGGCCGGGTCATCCCAGAAGACGCGTGCCAATGAGGACCCTCTTCACAGGTTGGAGTTACAGCAGGCCGTCTCCACTCCTGCTACACCATCTGGTGAACCACCTAGACTTAGTGTGAGGGCTCGTAAGGCCAGGAGGTCAGGCGGCAGTTAAGTTGGCACAGGTGCATAGAACATAGAACATTACAGCGCAGTACAGTTATAGGGGCTAGGGCACAGATCTGTAAACATTTCACATTAACCACCTGTTTCCACCTTTACAACTTGCCTCAGTACTCTGTCTGATTGGTCTAAGGGTTGGGCTGCTCTGGGCTGACCGGTGAGGAGGAGGGGGGGGGGGGTGGGGGGGGGGGGGGAGTGCGGGGGAATGGTACAGGCCCTGTGGGCGGCTCGTGCTCCCCAGCCTCCCCCCAAAATCTATTGTCCGCAGGGGCTGAACGGCCAACATGTTAGCGTGGTGCATACTCCCGTGCCCAACCAAGTCCACCGGACTATACGGTGGCCCCGGTCGGCACTGCAAGCTCCGCCCCCGCATGTCCCCCTCCCCATCCACTCACACCTGCCCATCTGTGACCAGCACCGTGGGGGCCTCCGGCCCCACCGCCCGTCCCTGATGCCAGGGGTACTGTTAGCTGGCACTGCCCTTGCTGGGGGCTGCTGTGGGTGCTGCCCTGGGTGGTCTGCCGGTGGGTGGCGGCCAGTTGGGTGGGGAGTTTGGGGGGCGGGGTGGATAATGTGGTGGAGGGGGTGGGGTGCGGGGGTGGGGGTGGAGGCACCCATACTGCCGGTGTCACTATGCCCAACCAGGGGCCAAGGTGGGTGGTCAGTGGCCGTGCCATCGGAAACTCGGCCCATCAGAGGTGGAGAATTGTCGTTGGGCCCACTAATTGGACGCAAACAGCGTTTAAACTCCATGCTGCGCACGGTGCATTTACTCCATTTTTGGGGTGATTGAGAATAGAAACCACGATTTTGGCATTGGAAGCTATTCTCTGCCCAATCGCGTTTCCCGATTTCAGTGTCGAGAGTCTTAGTAGCACTGGACTCCTTGTAGTCTGCTTAGAATTTGATCCATGGCATGTTGAAACAACACAGACGTGATGTTAAATGGAAATCTTTTATATCTGAAATGCCCCATGTGTGTCACGATTGTCAAATATTGTTGGGAATCTGGTTCTACATTTATCTGGAGATAAGCTTGACTAAGGTCAACCTTACTTAAATGCTGGCCTCCAGCCAACTCAGCAAATAAACTATCAATTAAAGGCAGAAGGTACTGCTCTGCACATAGTACTGGATTGATAGTGACTTGAAGATCACCACGTATGCGTACCGAACCTTCTTTCTGCATCGTGGGTGCTATCGGCGTGGACCAATCATTTACATTAACGGGTTCAAGGACCCCCGTCTTGATCAGCCTTTCTAATTCTGCGTCGACCTTAGGCCTAATGGCATACTGCACTGGCCTAACCTTTAAGCATCTTGATTGGCTTTCATCCTTAATCTTTAGCTTGACTGGGATCTCTTTCATGATTCCCGACTCTCCATTAAAGACAATGACATGTTTAGTTCAAATCTTCGGTCGACCTGCTTTGGATTCCGACATGAGATTCACCTAGACCCAGTTTGGCTTGATTCTCTCCAGCCAGGTTTTCCCCATTAGTGCTGGATGGTTACCTTTAATGACTTGCAGGGACAGGTCTGTGGTCTGTCCATTTAGCTGCACATTTACATTGATGCAGTCCCTCAATGGAACCACTTCCCCAGTAGTTTTATCTTTTGAGGGTTTAATTATGGCGGTGTCATAATTTCTCTTGGTAAACAGTTTCTGGTACCAATTAAACTGCTGCTCCAGTGTCCACCTCCAATTTTACCGGTTGTCCACCCAGTGAAGGAGTGACCCAGTAACGATTTGTTGTGCCCACAACGGCCAGTACCTTCAATGACGGTTTATCATCTGACTGTGACTCTAGTCTTTTTCACACACCTTTTGTATCACGTGGATGCTTTGCTTTTCAGTTTTCTATTTGATACACTTGGTTCTTGCTTTTTATAGTTCTTGTTGGAACTTGTTTCCTTCCACAACACATATGTTTGGTGCACCCCTTTTTACCATACTTCCTGCATTTTGCATCTTTGCACCAGCAGTCTGCTGCTGCGTTCTCCGTTTTTGCACATCGGTGACAATTTTGAACCTGTGTTCAGGTGTCAGCCGATATTTTACGGATTCTGGTGCTAAAATGTATTTGTCGGGCTTCCTTAGATGCTAATCCCATAGAGATCGTGACTTTTCTTAAAAAATAAATTTAGAGTAACCAATTCATTTTTTCCAATTAAGGGGCAATCCATCTACCCTGCACATCTTTGGGTTGTGGGATCGAAACCCACGCAAACACAGGGAGAATGTGCAATCTTCACACAGACAGTAACTCAGAGCCGGGATCGAACCTGGGACCTCGGCGCCGTGAGACACCAGTGCTAACCATTGCGCCATCATGCTGCCCCAAGATCGCGACTTCTAAACCTTCTTTAGGTTTAAGTTGCTTTCTGTTAACAGCATTTTTTGGATAGCTTCTATCAGCATCTCCAAATTTACAATATTCAGCTAATTTTTTCAAAGTAGCTACGAACTGTGTGATTCATTCACCTTCTTGTTGGTTACCTTTATGGAACATAAGACATAGGAGCAGAATTAGGCCACTCGGCCCATCGAGTCTGCTCCGCCATTCAAACATGGCTGATATTTGCTCACCCCCATTCTCCTGCCTCCTCCCAATAACCCCTGATCCACACTTGTCGATGAACCTCTTATCGATGACCAAATGTTTAGGTGAGAAGCGGCCCTGCAATATCTCCACAGTCTCATCACAGGTTTTAGAGCCTGATTTTTCTGGCTGCACCAGACTTCGCAGGAGGGTGAATATTTTCCCCCTACTGTGCTCAGGAAAGTTGGGACTACAGTATCTGCCACAATTTTGTTCAGTGTTCACATGATATGATCCCTCAGCGCCAAAGATTCCTACCATTTCTTTGATGGAAAGGGCTCACGTAAGCACAATGTGCCACTCAGATTTTAGCACTAGCTCACTTCCTTATTTCAAACAAGATGCTCCTGAGCTCAGCCTGTTTCCTTCCAGGTTTTGGAACACCCCCAGCTCTAAACTATTGTTGCAGGGTGATGCACGATCAAAACCACAAAAGTGAGGTTGTAGTCCAACTGAAGGCTTTAATAAGCTCGATGTTTCCCCCAGCAGCTCAGGTACAGAATGAAGGCTGCTGGGGCGGCAGGGGTTCTTCTACCCCGCCTAGCAGGGCGGAGCTATCATACATTCTAACCAATAGAAAGCATACAGTTTCCCCCAATGGTGCTTTAGCCTATCAGGTACCGTAATACCTATAATACCACATTCAGCCCCTGTTAAAAAAGAGTCCGGCGGGGGTGGTGGCCTGAAACTACAAAACATGGCAACGTGGTATAATTAGTTATGGGGGTACCGTAATACCTCCGTACAGTATTTAGTAACTATTTACAATTCTGATAGCTATGTACATTTGCTGGTTTATATTTACAGTTTACAATTAAAATGAAGCAATCAGTCGATCGGGGGCCCTGGTCGTCCTCTGTGATCGTCGGAGCTTCGGTGGTGACTCCGGTGGAGGCTCGGGCGTCTGTGACTCCGGGAGCGTGGCTTCGATCTCCATGGCAGCTTCAGCACCCCTAGACAGCGCTGGTGGGGAAAACGGTTGACCTGGGAAGGGAGCGCCTGCGGGGTCATCGGTGGATGGGGGGGCCTAGATGGGGCCGATGGAAGGACTGATCCTCCTGTAAGGTGCTGCGGTGGAGGGGAGGGTGGGACTGGTGGCTGGGATGTGCGTGGGGTTCCGGCGGGCGCCAGGTTCCGTATGGAGACCATATCTTGTCGGCCGTCAGGGTATGCCACATAGGCGTACTGGGGGTTAACATGGAGCAGATGGACCCTCTCGACCAACGGGTCCGACTTGTGCGCCCGCACGTGTTTTCGGAGCAGGATGGGTCCGGGTGCTGCCAGCTAGGTCGGGAGCGAGGTCCCAGAGGAGGACTTCCTAGGGAAGACAAGGGGACGTTCGTGGGGTGTCTGATTGGTGGTCGTACAAAGCAGTGACCGGATGGAGTGGAGGGCATCCGGGAGGACTTCTTGCCAGTGGGAGACTAGGAGGTTCCTGGACCGTAGGGCCAGTAGGACAGTCTTCCAGACCATTCCGTTCCCCCTCTCTACCTGTCCGTTACCCCGGGGGTTGTAACTGGTCGTCCTGCTCGAGGCGATGCCCTTGCTGAGCAGGAATTGACGCAGTTCGTCGCTCATAAAGGAGGACCCCCTATCACTGTGTATGTAAGCGGTGAACCCGAACAGTGCAAAGATGCTATGGAGGGCCTTGATGACGGTGGTTGCAGTCATGACGGGGCAGGGGATGGCGAATGGGAACCGGGAGTGCTCGTCAATCACGTTCAGGAAGTACGTCTTGTGGTCGGTGGAGGGGAGGGAGCCTTTGAAGTCCATGCTAAGGCGTTGAAAGGGACGGGAAGCCTTTATCAGGTCCGCTTTCTGTGGTCGGTAGAAGTGCGGTTTGCAGTCCCTGGTGGCTGTCCTGACCTCCTCGATGGAGTAGGGCAGGTTGCGGGTCTTGACAAAATGGAAAAAGCAAGTGACCCCCGGGTGGCAGAGGTCCTCGTGGAGGGCTCGGAGGCGGTCCACCTCTGCGGTGGCGCATGTGCCGCGGGACAGGCCGTCAGGAGGCTCGTTTACCTTCCCGGGACGATACAAGATCTCGTAGTTGTAGGTGGAGAGTTCGATCCTCCACCGCAAGATCTTGTCGTTTTTTTATCTTGCCCCGCTGTGCATTATCAAACATGAAAGCAACCGACCGTTGATCCGTGAGGAGAGTGAATCTCCTGCCGGCCAGGTAATGCCTCCACTTTCGCACAGCTTCTACTATGGCCTGGGCCTCCTTTTCGACTGAGAAGTGGTGGATTTCGGAAGCATGGAGGGTACGAGGGTCTGCCCACTTGGTTGAGGGTGGCCGCCAGAGCTACATCGGACACATCGCTCTCGACCTGGAAGGGGAGGGACTCGTCGATGGCGTGCATCGTGGCTTTTGCAATGTCTGCTTTGATGCGGTTGAAGGCCTGGCGGGCCTCTATCGACAGGGGAAAAGCTGTGGATTGGATCAGGGGACGGGCCTTGTCCGCGTAGTTGGGGACCCACTGGGCGTAGTAGCTAAAAAACCCTAGGCAACGTTTCAGGGCCTTGGAGCAGTGAGGGAGGGGGAACTCCAGAAGGGGGTGCATGCGTTCAGGGTCGGGGCCTATAACTCCATTTCGCACTATGTAGCTGAGGATGGCTAGGCGGTCTGTGCTAAACACGCATTTATCCTTGTTGTATGTAAGGTTAAGGATTTTAGTGGTCTGGAGAAATTTTCGGAGATTGGTGGCGTGGTCCTGCTGGTCATGGCCACAGATGGTGACATTATCGAGATACGGGAATGTTGCCCGTAAACCGTACCGGTGAACCATTCGATCCATCTCGCGCTGGAAGACTGAGACCCCGTTGGTGACACCGAAGGGAACCCTTAAGAAGTGATAGAGCCGCCCATCTGCCTCGAAGGCAGTGTATTTGCGGTCACTAGCACGGATGGGGAGCTGGTGGTAGGCGGACTTGAGATCCACCGTGGAGAAGACCTTATAATGCGCGATCCTGTTTACCAGGTCGGATATGCGGGGGAGAGGGTATGCGTCCAGCTGCGTAAACCTGTTGATGGTCTGACTGTAGTCGATGACCATCCTATGCTTCTCCCCGGTCTTTACCACCACTACTTGAGCTCTCCAGGGGCTGTTACTGGCTTCAATGACCCCTTCCCTCAGTCGCCTTTGGACCTCTGCCCTAATAAAGATCCGGTCCTGGGCACCGTAGCGTCTGCTCCTGGTGGCGACGGGTTTGCAATCTGGGGTGAGGTTCGCAAACAGGGAAGGCGGGTCGACCTTAAGGGTCGCGAGGCCGCAGACAATAAGGGGGGGACAGTAAGGGGTATAGGGTCGCCGAATTTGAAGGTCAGACTTTGAAGGTTACACTGGAAGTCTAAACCCAGGAGTGTAGCCGCGCAGAGGTGGGGAAGGACATAGAGACAGAAATTTTTGAACTCCCTTCCCTGGACTGTGAGGTTTGCTAAACAAAACCCCTTTATCTCCAGTGAGTGTGAACCGGAAGCCAGGGAGATTTTTTGATTAATGGGGTGGATGAGGAGAGAACAGCGCCTTACCGTGTCAGGGTGTATGAAGCTCTCCGTGCTCCCAGAGTCGATTAGGCAGGACGTCTCATGCCTGTTGATGAATACAGTCGTCGTAGCAGTTGAGAGTTTTCGAGGCCGAGACTGATCCAGTGTCACCGAGGCTAATCGCAGCAGTTGAGAGTTCTCTTAGGGCAGTGCGTGGTCAGCCGAGCTGGGGTCCTGGGGGTTCATCCAAGATGGCAGCTCCCATTGGTCGCACATGGCTGGGGGTGCACAAAATGGCGGTGCCCATCCCTCCAACGTGGCATCCGCGGAACAAGATGGCGGAGCCCGGGGTCCGCACGTGGCCCTGGAATATGAAGATGGTGGCGACCGCTGGCCGCACGGGGCCCGTGGAGAAGTTTGTGGTTGCGGTCCGCATTCGCTGCCAGAGATCGCGGCAACCGCATGGGCCTGGCATACCCCCACGAAATGGCCCTTTTTGCCGCATCCCTTGCAGGTGGATGCGCGGGCCGGGCAGCGCTGGCAGGGGTGCTTGGCCTGCCCGCAAAAGTAGCAGCGGGGCCCCTCAGGGTTGCCAGACCGCCTTGCAGCGCAGACCTGTGGGGGAATGGGGGAAGTCTCGGGGTCGGCTGCGGAGGGGTTCCACGCTGCCCAGGGGGCTGCCTCGCGGTCGGGAACGTAAGCGCAGGCGTTCCTGGAGGCCGCGTCCAGGGAGCCTGCAAGGGCCCATGCCTCCCTGAGACCCAGGGTGTCCTTTTCTAACAGACGCTGGCGGATTTGTGAAGATAGCATACCTGCCACGAAAGCGTCCTGGACTAAGAGTTCCGTGTGTTCGCTCGCTGAAACCTGCGGGCAGCTGCAGCTTCTTCCCAACACCAGGAGTGCACGGTAGAATTCCTCCAGCAATTCCCCAGGGGTTTGTCACCTTGTTGCAAGCAGGTGCCGGGCGTACACCTGGTTTACCGGGTGAATATAGTGTCCTTTTAGCAGCTCTATTGCTGCATCGAAGTCTTCCGCTTCCTCGATGACGGTGTAAATCTCCGGGCTCACCCTTGAGTGCAAGACATGCAGTTTCTGCTCTCCTGTGGGTGCGTTTTCGGCCATCCCGAGATACCCTTTAAAGCACGCCAGCGAGTGCTTAAAGATTGCCGCTCAGTTCGGCGCGTGGGGGCTAAGTTGCAGACACTCTGGCTTGATTCGGAGCTCCATCCTTTCTTCTTAAAAAACTAGCTTATTAAATTGCTGCACGATCAATGACCACTAAAGCGAGGTTGTAGTCCAACTGAAAGCTTTAATAAGCTCGATGTTCCCCCCAGCAGCTCAGGTGCAGAATGAAGGCTGCTGGGGCGGCACGGGGTCTTATACCCCGCCTAGCAGGGCGGAGCTATCATGCATTCTAACCAATAGAAAGCATACAGTTTCAACCAATGGTGCTTTAGCCTATTGGTACCGTAATACCAATTACGGGTACTTGCTACTCACAGTGGTCCCTGTACTGTTCCAGATCTTTCTGGGTAGAGCATGTGGCGAGCTTCTTTTTGATGTTGTTTCCTCTGAAATCTACATTTAAATTCGATGGCTGCTACTGATATTTGGCACTCCTCCGTCGCCAGCTTTGGTGTAATGAAATTTTTAGCTTCTTAATCTTTTTTGGATGTCGGCGCGCGGTTTGACAATCTTTCTATTTTGTTTTACTTCTCCGGGAGTCTGCCAGCGTTATTTCAAACTCTTCGTTGCCAGTTTTCTTTGTGGTATTTTTAAAGGATAGACTTGTGCACCATGAAGGCACAAACAAGAGCTTTATTAGAAAGGTGTTTACTCTACAGGCTATTAGGATTGACTGAACATTTGCCCGTGCAAACAGCCGATGACGTATTCAATGTGCCATGCGATCAGACTCTTAAAATGACCTTGGCCGGAATTTTCCAGCCATTGCGATTCTCTTTTCCCACTGGCAGTGTAACCCCCACCCATGGATTTCCTGGTGGCATGGGGCGGCTTCAATGGGAAATCCCATTGACAAGTGGTGGGAATAGAGAATCAGTCCGCCAGCAAATCGTGCCCCGCTGAGAAACACGTGACTGGGGAACCGGAGAATCCAGCCGCTTGTTCCACTCAAGAACAAACATGAATACAAAACAGGAGGGATGGTGGGGTAGGATAGGGAAGGAAGGGGGATGAAAAGGAGTGAGGGGGACAGGAGGAAGGGGTCATTGGGGAGCGGGAGAAAGGAAAGTGGGAGAGGAGTTTGAAGAGGGGAGGTGTAGGGGCTGGAGGAGGAGGAAGAGTGATAGCGAGTGGGGGGAAGGGGGAAAGTGGGGATAAGAGGGAAAGGGAGGGGAGGAGGAGGAAAGGGAGAGGGCAAGGAAAGGGGAGGGAATAGTAAGTGAAAAAGTGGGTAAGAGGAAGGGGAGGGTTAGGAGGTAAGGAACGTGGTGAGAGAAGAGGAATGAGAGGGAATGGAGGAAAGAGTAGGAAAGAGAAAGAGATGGGGAGTGAGAGAAGTGGGAAATGGAGGTGAGAAGAGGTAGAGGAGTGCAGGGGAGAGAAGGCGGAGAGGGCTGGGGGAAATTGGGTAAGAGGAGGTGAGAAGAGGTGAATGTGAGACAGAGGAAGGAAAACGAAAACCAGGTACAGTGAGATATGGAGAGGGCAGAAAAGTGCAGAGAGGTTGAGGGGTGGGGGAAATAGGGTAAGAGCAGTGGCAGATTTACAGTGAAACCCACCATGCCTAGGCACAGGGCCCAGACCAATGTGGGGGGCCCAAACTGGCCGGTGTCTGAGGGCACCAATCAGAGACTGATAACTCTACATTTATTGATATGAGCCTATCAGCAAGCAATGTAGAGTGACATCAAACTCTGATTGGTTGAGTCCCCTTAGAGCAGAAAAACAGACAGTCCAAATGTTGAGGCACGTACGAGTAATGAGAGGTGACTAGGTGAGGAGGGAGAGAGGCAAATGCAGCAGATCCTGGGCCAGATTCTCTGATGCTGAAGCTAAGTGCAGACGATCCGTGGCGATTTACATGGAAAAATAGGCGCTGCCCCCTCACCAATGCGACGACTGGTGAGGGGCTAGCAGTCACGCCACGTAAAACGCCCGGCCTCCCCAAAATAAACGGCCGGAGAATTGCCGGGTCCGTGACCTCACGTGCGCATGGCGACAGCCTGCAGTGGTCGTGCCGTACAACATGGCGGCGGCCGTGCGCGGACCGGACCTGCCAGCTAGTGTCCCCTGGACACCCCCTCGCAACCCCCCTACCAGTCCCCTCAGCCCTCGCCGAAGCCCCACTGGCTAGCAGCATGGCTCCCGCCCGACTGTGGCGGCGCTGGGCACAGTCCACAGCGATCACGCCGGGTACCCGCACAGCTGGGACCACACGTCAACCATGCCATCGTGAACTTGGTCCATTGGGGGCGGAGCATCGGGGGAGGGCCTTCAGGTGATGTCCTGAGACCGTCCCAACGGTGTGTGGCGCACACCGCGATGACGCCATTTTGGAGGGGGCTGAGCATGCAAAAGCTGGTAAAACAGGTGTCACCCCCGAGTCTGTCATAAAAATGGATTCTCTGCCCGATTGCCGATTACGAACTCGTGTTCGGGAAACAGAGAATCTCGTCTCTCGTGTTTTACTTTAGCAAATAAAGGCACAGCCAGATTTCTCGAACCAGGGTGAGGAGGGTAGGTCAGTCAGCAAGAGCGAGGTGAGGTGCAAGGCACCGGGCGAAAGCCATGAACCAAGGTGAGCCAGCCGGTGAGCAGTGAGGGGAGCAGGCAAGGGGCGACTTGACCACGGCTGAGGAGGGCAGTCCCCTCAGCAAGAGCGAGGCAAGGCACCGGGTGAAAGCCATGAACCAAAATGAGCCAGTCACCAAGCAGCGAGGGGAGCAGGTGAGGGGCAACTTGACCCCTGGAGCTGGGGAGGGCAGACCAGTCAGAAAGAACAAAACGAGTCAATGGGCGTAAGCCATGAGTCATGGTGAGTCAACCGTTCCAACAGCCTCCAAGCAGCGAGGGGAGCAGGTGAGAGGGGTCTCCACCCTGCCAAGGCTGATGAGGGCAGGCCAGCTAGCGTGAAGCGCCAAATCATGCCGTACCAGCACGAGGAGATGCCGAGTGAGGCAGGAGGCTGCCTTGAAGGCCCCAGGTGAGCGAGGTTAGTGAGATTGTGGGAATGGAAGAGTGTGAGGGAGGGGGGGGGAGAGACTATGACGGGAGGATGGTGGGGGAGAAGTGTCTTGGTGGGGGGGGGGGGGTCAGCCAGGGTTACAGACTTACACTAAAGCAGTGATCCATTTGTATATTTTTGTAGCTTGCGTCGTTGCCCTCTGGAGTGAGGGTGGGCGGAGTGTGAGGTCATGGGGTAGGGTAGAAATGAAGATGGGGGGAAAATGAAGGTGGGGGGGGAGCTCAAAGTGTAAGGAAGGAGGTGGGGAGAGGTGAACGAGGGAGGAAGGTAGGCACAGTGAGAAATGGAGGGGGGGAGGGGCGCTGAGGTGACAGGATAAGAGGGAAATCCCCGGACTGTGCCATTCAGAGAGATAGAGCCGAATTCCCCCACAAGTGTGTCACGCTCAGCCACAGGTGACTGCTCCTCTCGAGGCCCTGGATTTGTAACGGCCAAATGCAACGATTGTGTCTGACATTAAAACATCCACCACACAGCGCCGCCCTGAACACCCAGACCCGGAAGAAGCTTACACAACCTATGGAAAGAATCCACATGGATTCCGGGAAAGGTATGGGCAACAGTTCAACTGCATTTACGTTTGATTTCGGAATAGCTGAGAAAGAAGACGAAATTCTAATAATGCTTAAGAAAATCCATGAACGTAATGCTGGAAATCTGAAATATTTCGGTGGTCTTGCCCAATCATTCAATGCAATGCTGTACTGCAGTTGTGCTTTATACCTGTGTAGCTCCTGATGGTGCAAATCCCTTTTGGATTTTATTTTCCTGTCACGGATGTACAAGTAATCTGCTGAAGCTAGATAAAAACAGAAGAAAAGGTAGATGGTCTATACCTACACGCACTATGCAATAAGTTTGTTACCTTTTCCAGAATGATTAAATGTTTTTCTCAGTTGGGGAATCAGCTGATCATAATGGACAGTGTGAAAGGTTTAATAGAAACAGAAAATGTTCACAAGGAGAGGCAGCATCTATTGGGGGTGTTCATGTGTTAGTGTTTCTCTCTCTCTCTCTCTCTGTCTCTCTCCACAGATCCTGCCTGACCTGCTGAGAATTTCCAGAATTTTCGGTTTTGCCTTGAAGGGTGAAAGGTGTGTTTTGTGTGAGCTGGTGGAATTGCTTTAATTTAGGTTAGAGTTTCTGAACCTGCAGGGATCTGAATGCAATGTCAAATATGAAGAGACTGGGCAGCACGGTGGCGCAGTGGTTAGCACTGTTGCCTCACGGCGCTGAGGACCAGGGATCGATCCTGGCCCCGGATCACTGTCCGTGTGGAGTTTGCACATTCTCAGTGTGTCTGCATGGGTCTCATGCCCACAACCCAAAGATATTCAGGGTAGGTGGATTGGTAATGCTAAATTGCTCCTAAATTAGATTTTTTTTTTTTAAACTATGAAGAGACAAAATCAACGATCTTTAGGTGCCAGGGGGTAAAATGTGTAGCTTTGAATCTCAAAAAAAAAGCCCTGATCATCAATCGATAGATCTCAGGCCATCTTTGCAAAATGAAATGAAATGTAAATCGCTTATTGTCACAAGTAGGCTTCAAATGAAGTTACTGTGAAAAGCCCCTAGTCGCCACATTCCGGCGCCTGTTCGGGGAGGCTGTTACGGGAACCATAAACAAGCAAAGTGGCGCAGTGGATAGCACTGCTGCCTCATGGCACCGAGATCCCAGGTTCGGTCCCGGCTCTGGGTCACTGTCCGTGTGGAGTTTGCACATTCTCCCCATGTTTGCGTGGGTTTCACCCCCACAACCCAAAAAGATGTGCAGGTTAGGTGGATTGGCTACGGTAAATTGCACCTAATTGGAAAAAAAAAAATTTGGTACTCTAAATTTAAAAAAAAAATGTTTTTAAAGAAAATGTTACAGGCTGCCATGTTACACTGCCCATTTGCCTGCACAAACGACTGATGGTGTCATGTAATTGGTCTCTTAAAGTGCCCCTGTTCCACTGCAATGCTGCTAGTGAGGAAAGACTAAAAACACTGTGAATACACAACATACTTCCCTGAAGAATATTGGTGAATTAGTTGGTTTTAACAACGATTACACAGCTTTATTGACACTATTTCTGATACAAGTTTTTTATTCAGATTTATTTAATGAACTGTAGCGCACAAAGACCCCGAGAGACGAATAGAGTGAAGTCGATGAGGCTTTATTAAGCGTGACTGTTCCCCCGCAGTTCAGTAGTAGACTGCCTGCGGGGGAGGACTCCTGGTACTTATACTCCGCCTTCAGGGCGGAGCTAGAGGTCAACGTCCAACCAGGACCCGGGATCTGTCAGCCAATGACATCACGGCTTCACAGTCCCACATGACCCCTAATGCATACTACCACATTCACCCCTTGTTAAAAATGAACCCGGCGGGGTGATGCTTCGCATGGTGGTAAGGGTTTACAAGGCTGGTCCTGGGAGGAAAACTTTTGCATGTTATTACAGTATGTACAAGGTTTTTTTTTGTTTCAAACTATTTACAGTAATCGTCAGGAAAAACAAAATGTTCTCGTTAAAAGTCCACATTTTGTACTGTTAGATCGACGCCACGAGTCGGTCGGGCGGTCTGGTCATCCGTGTCGATCGCCTCGGCCCCGGTGGTGGTGGTGGTGCTTGTTCCGGTGTTATCGTCTCCGGGAGCCTTACGGTTTCAGCTTGGGCTTCATTCCTGGTCGGGCCTGGGAGGAGGACCGATCCTCCTGGGAAGGGGGCGGTCGCGGGGTGCGGCGGTGGCAGGAGGGGGGGGGGGTTGGGTGATTGGTGTCGGGGGGGTGTGTGTGTTGCCGGCGGGCGCCAGATCTCGCAGGGAGACCGTGTCCTGTCGGCCGTCGGGGTACTCCACGTAAGCGTACTGCGGGTTCGCGTGAAGGAGGTGAACCCTTTCGACCAACGGGTCCGACTTGTGCGCCCGCACATGTTTTCGGAGCAAGATGGGTCCTGGGGCCGCCAGCCAGGTCGGCAGCGACGTTCCAGAGGAGGACTTCCTGGGGAAGACAAGGAGGCGCTCATGGGGCGTTTGGTTAGTGCTAGTACACAGTAGTGACCGGATGGAGTGGAGGGCGTCCGGGAGGACCTCCTGCCACCGTGAAACTAGGAGGTCCCTGGACCGTAGGGCCAGTAGGACGGTCTTCCAGACCGTGCCGTTCTCCCTCTCTACTTGCCCGTTCCCCCGGGGGTTGTAGCTGGTCGTCCTGCTCGAGGCTATACCGTTGCTGAGCAGGAACTGGCGCAGCTCGTCACTCATGAAGGAGGACCCCCTGTCGCTGTGGACGTATGCGGGGCAACCGAACAGTGTGAATATGGTGTTCAGGGCTTTAATGACTGTGGCCGCGGTCATGTCAGAGCAGGGGATGGCGAATGGGAAGCGGGAGTACTCTTCCACCACATTAAGGAAGTATATGTTGCGGTCGGTGGAGGGGAGGGGTCCTTTGAAATCCAGACTAAGGCGTTCAAAGGGGCGGGAAGCCTTAATCAGGTGCGCACCATCCGGCCTGAAAAAATGAAGTTTGCACTCTGCGCAGATGTGGCAGTTCCTTGTGACTGTACGGACCTCCTCTAAAGAGTATGGGAGGTTGCGGGACTTAATAAAGTGGTAGAACCGAGTGACCCCCGGGTGGCAGAGGTCCCCGTGGAGGGTTTGGAGGTGCTTAATTTGTGCGTTGGCGATACAAGATCTCGTAGTTGAAGGTGGAGAGCTCGATCCTCCACCTTAAGATCTTGTCGTTTTTGATTTTGCCCCGCTGTGCATTATCGAACATGAAGGCTACCGACCGTTGGTCCGTGAGGAGAGTGAATCTCCTGCCGGCCAGGTAATGCCTCCAATGTCGCACAGCTTCCACTATGGCTTGGGCTTCCTTTTCCACTGAGGAGTGGCGGATTTCTGAAGCGTGGAGAGTTCGGGAGAAAAAGGCCACGGGTCTGCCCGCTTGGTTAAGGGTGGCCGCTAGAGCTACATCGGAGGCGTCGCTCTCGACCTGGAAGGGGAGGGACTCGTCGATGGCGCGCATCGTGGCCTTTGCGATATCCGCTTTGATGCGGCTGAAGGCCTGGCAAGCCTCTGTCGACAGAGGGAAGGTCGTGGTCTGTATTAGGGGGCAGGCCTTGTCTGCGTACTGGGGGACCCACTGGGCGTAGTATGAAAAGAACCCCAGGCAGCGTTTTAGGGCTTTTGAGCAGTGCGGGAGGGGAAATTCCATGAGGGCGCGCATACGTTCGGGGTCGGGGCCTATTATCCCATTGCGCACTACGTAGCCCAGGATGGCTAGCCGGTTTGTGCTAAAGACGCACTTGTCCTCGTTGTACGTGAGGTTCAAGGCTCTAGCGGTCTGGAGGAATTTTTGGAGGTTGGCGTCGTGGTCCTGCTGATCGTGGCCGCAGATGGTTACATTGTCGAGATACGGGAACGTGGCCCGTAACCCGTGTTGATCAACCATTCGGTCCATCTCTCGTTGGAAGACCGAGACCCCGTTTGTGATGCCAAATGGGACCCTTAGGAAATGGTATAATCGCCCGTCTGCCTCGAAGGCTGTGTACTTGCGGTCACTTGGGCGGATGGGGAGCTGATGGTAGGCGGACTTGAGGTCCACGGTGGAGAAGACCTTATATTGGGCAATCCGATTGACCATGTCGGATATGCGGGGGAGAGGGTACGCGTCTAGTTGTGTGTACCTGTTGATGGTCTGGCTATAGTCTATGACCATCCTTTGCTTCTTCCCTGTCTTTACTACTACCACCTGTGCTCTCCAGGGACTATTGCTGGCCTGGATTATGCCTTCCTTTAGTAGCCGCTGGACTTCGGACCGAATGAAGGTCCGGTCCTGGGCGCTGTACCGTCTGCTCCTAGTGGCGACGGGTTTGCAATCCGGGGTGAGGTTTGCAAACAAGGATGGGGGTTGCACCTTGAGGGTTGCAAGACCGCAGATAGTGAGTGGGGGTATTGGGCCGCCGAATTTGAATGTTAGGCTCTGTAGATTGCACTGGAAGTGTAATCCCAGTAATGTGGGGGCGCAGAGTTGGGGAAGGACGTAGAGCCTGTAGTTTTTGAACTCACTCCCTTGCACCGTTAGGGTAACTATGCAGATAGTGAGTGGGGGTATTGGGCCGCCGAATTTGAATGTTAGGCTCTGTAGATTGCACTGGAAGTCTAATCCCAGTAATGTGGGGGCGCAGAGTTGGGGAAGGACGTAGAGCCTGTAGTTTTTGAACTCCCTTGAACCGTTAGGGTAACTATGCAGAAGCCTTTGATCTGTACGGAGTGGGATCCTGCAGCTAGGGAAATCTTTTGTGCGCTGGGATGGATGGTCAAAGAACAGCGTCTTACCGTGTCGGGGTGGATAAAGCTCTCCGTGCTCCCGGAGTCGACTAGGCATGGTGTCTCGTGCCCGTTTATCAGCACCGTTGTCGTCGTCGTCTGGAGCGTCCGGGGCCGAGCTTGGTCCAGCGTCATTGAAGCCAGACGTGGTTGTAGTGGTTGAGCGTCTTCTTCGAACCCCGTGGAGCTGTCGACACTGGGGTCCGTTTTTGCCGTCCAAGATGGCGTCGGGGGTGAACAAGATGGCTGCCCCCATGCATCTCACATGGCTGGGGGGTCACAAGATGGCGGCGGGGGTGGACAAAATGGCCGCCCCCATGCGTCGCACAGGTCTGGGGTGGTCCAAGATGGCGGCGCCCTTCCTCCCCTCATGGTGGCCGGGACCCAAAATGGCGGCGCCTGCGGGTCGCACATGGGGCGCTGGGGGGGGTTGGGGAGCGTTGGGAATACGCAGGACTCCCTATTCTCTGGGGACAGCGGTGGCCGGGACCCAGAGTGGTTGTGCCTGCGGGTCGTACTTGGGGCGCTGGGGGGGGTGGGGAGCGTAAACGGCGTGCAGGGCTCCCTGTTCTCCCGGGACAGCGGCGACCTCGTGGGACCGGCACACAGCCACGAAATGGCCCTTTTCCCCGCAGCTCTTACAGATCGCTGCGCGGGCCGGGCAGCGCTGCCGGGGGTGTTTCGCCTGGCCGCAGAAATAGCAGCGGGCTCCCCCGGTGCGACTTGGCGTTTGAACCACGCAAGCCTGTGGGGTGTCCGGGGGGGGGGGGGGTGGGTTTGTCGCGACGGGTGCGTACGGAGCCCAATGGGCTGCCGCGCGGTCGGGGCCATAGGCGCGGGTATTTCGCGCGGCCACGTCTAGGGAGGCTGCTCGGGCCCGTGCCTCTGAGAGTCCTAGCAACTCTTTTTCTAGAAGTCTTTGGCGGATTTGGGAGGAGTTCATACCTGCCACAAAAGCATTGCGCATTAACATGCCCGTGTCTTCATTTGCGTTCACCGGCGGGCAGCTGCAGGCTCGTCCCAAAATTAGTAGCGCGGCGTAGAATTCATCTATCGATTCTCCGGGACTTTGCCGTCTCGTTCCGAGTTGATAGCGAGCGTAGATCTGGTTTACTGGGCGGACATAGAGACTTTTTAGTGCTGCGAACGCCGTCTGGAAATCCTCTGCGTCTTCGATGAGAAAGAAAATCTCCGTGCTTAACCTCGAGTGCAGGACCTGTATTTTTTCGTCTTCTGTGACCCGGCCGGTGGCCGTTCTGAGGTAGGCCTCGAAACAAGTCTGCCAGTGCTTGAAAGCTGCTGCTGCGTTCACTGCGTGGGGGCTGATCCTCAGGCATTCCGGGATGATCCTGAGCTCCATAGTCCTTTTTAGTCACGCTTAATAAATTGTAGCGCACAAAGACTCCGAGAGACGAATAGAGTGAAGTCGATGAGGCTTTATTAAGCGTGACTGTTCCCCCGCAGTTCAGTAGTAGACTGCCTGCGGGGGAGGACTCCTGGTACTTGTACTCCACCTTCAGGGCGGAGCTAGACGTCAACGTCCAACCAGGACCCGGGATCTGTCAGCCAATGACATCACGGCTTCACAGTCCCACATGACCCCTAATGCATACTACCACATGAACCAAATTCAGTTTCACAAACTGCCATGGTAGGATTTGACCTCGTATTTCCAGATCATCTGATGACAGGTCAGAGGATGGGAATTCTGCAGCGAGAAACTCCTCTCCTGACTCCCCAAACATGTCTACCATCTACAAGACGCAAGTCAGGAGTGACTCCCGCTTCCAATTTCCAAGCTGAGTCCTGGAAGACCGTGTACAACTGCATCTGGTACTATTCCTCCATTTTTGTATCCCTCTGGACGTCTTTTTGAAATTGTCTTACGGAGACAATTAAGGGGCCATGGCCATTAAGCATGGCCAATCCACCTAGCCTGCACATATTTGGGTTGTGGGGGTGAGACCCACCAGACACTGGGAGAATGTGCAAACTCCACAGGGACAGTGACCCGGGGGAGGGGTCGAACCTGGGTCCTTGGTGCCGTGAGGCAGCAGTGCTAGCCACTGCACCACCATCCCAACCACTAAGACAGTTTTAAGAGATTAACTAATGTTTTTACAGTTCTTTCATTAATAATATTTTTTGCAAAAATACTTTATTTGTAAAATATCTGAAAGAATGTTACAAACATTTCAAAATGGACATCATGGAAAGTGCAATGGTATTCAAGCTTTCTGCATAGATCATGGTGCACTCTGAGGTGCTTCAGTAGAATCAAAAGTATATTACAGACATTTCAACTAGCCATTACAAAAAGTGCAATGGCATTTAAGTTGTCTACATAGATCAAATTGCACTCTGACGTGCATCAGTACAATTGTGATACATGTAATATTGACTGCATCCATTCAATGCGAGTCTACAGCCCAAGGTTCGTACAATTCTATTCCCTCTGTGCACCATGGCTGAAAGGTCAACCTTTGACAGCAACCTTCCCCCATTGTGCCTCTGTGGCACCTGCCCAAGCTTTAGTGCAACCCTTAGCATGTAGTCTTGGGCTTTGGAATATACCAATCTGCAGCACTCAGTCAGGGACAACTATTTGCATTGAAAGACGAACAATTTTTAAAAAAAAATCTTTTTATTGAAAAATGAATTGAAAAATGAAAATCGCTTATTGTCACAAGTAGGCTTCAATGAAGTTGCTGTGAAAAGCACCTTGTAGCCACATTCCGGTGCCTGTTCGGGAAGGCTGGTACGGGAATTGAACCGTGCTGCTGGCATTTCTCATTTATAAACAGTTGTGTATATATACATTACATTTTTCTTGCCTGCGCTGATTTACTTTATTGTACAGAGAGGCTTATTTTGTCCTTTGTGTAATTGACCCTATGTACATTTCACTGCCCTCTGGATCGGTCTATAGTTCCTCCCCCCCCCCCCCCCCCCCTCGGCTTCAGCTGTGTCTCTCTTTTATTTTCCGGGAGAAGGGGGAGGTAGCCCCGCCTCCCCCCCGTCCTCTTTTCCTGTGGTTTTGCCACCTTCTGTCCGTCCGTCCGTGTCCCCCCCCCGCCCGGGGTTGCGAAGTCCATTGGTTCCTCATCAATCTTGTTTTTTTATTCTTAGCTTGGTCCTTGTTGTTGGCCTCGAATAGGTTTTGGAACAGGCCGACAAACTGCCCCCAAGTATCCAGGAAGCCTTCCTCCGACCCTAGGATGGCGTGCTCAATCTTCTCCAGGTGGAAAAATTCCAAAAAGTCAGCAAGCCAGTCTGCAGCTGTGGGTGGTGCTGCCGATCGCCAGCTGTGCAGGATTCTCCGGCATGCGATTAGGGAAGCGAAAGCGAGGGCATTAGCCCTCTTCCCCCTGTGTAGCTCTGGCTGCTCCGATACCCTTAAGATTGCCACTATCTGACATGGCTTCACCCTCACCCCCACAACCTTGGACATTGCCTCAGAGAGGGCTGTTTAGAACCCAGCAAGTCTGGGGCAAGCCCAAAACATGTGGGTGTGGTTGGCCGGGCCCCTCTGGCACCGCTCACATTTGTCCTCCACCTCCGGGAAGAACCAAGGTGGAGACTCTGGAGCGAAGCACTGAGCAGAGCTAACTCCACCTCCTGCTGTGCAAGGCTAAGCCTAATGCAGCTCAAAGTGGTGCACAGTGTGCACCTGACCAGGACAAACAAGTTTTGGGCAGACAAAGAGCGCCTTTCACGGAGTTGATGATCCTCCAGCAGCAGCTCGTGTTTGTCTTGGTGTGCGTCACGGGAACAACATGTAGAGCACAGCGCCCTGCGTCACGGAACCGCTCAGGATGAACTTCGACAAAAACCACCTCAGCTTTCCACAGACCTTCTTTGCAAAGGCACATTCCATAAGGAGGTGGGCAACGGTCACTTTCCCACCGCAGCCACCTCGAGGGCAATGTGCAGATGGAGTGAGACTCCAAGCGTGCAGGAAAGATCTGACGGGGAGGGCCTTCCTCAACACCAGCCAAGTATTGGCGATTAACAACTAAACGGATATTTTTTCCACTTGAATCTTAAACCAGGTTTTTTTTTTAAACTTCCTTTCTTGAGTCTCTCTCCTGCTAAGGTTAATTATTTTTGTATTTTTGTCTTCCTTATCTTCTGATTTTTATCTATTTCATCTGTTATTTCTTGTTTAAATCTGGTTGTTAACAGAATAGCAGCTTTTCAAAAATTTTTTTTAGAGTTCCCAGTTCTTTTTTTTCCAATTAAGAGGCAATTGAGCGTGGCCAATTCAGCTACACTGCACATCTTTGGGTTGTGGGGGTGGGACCCATGCAAACACATGGAGAATGTGCAAACTCCACATGGACAGTGACCCAGGGCTGGGATCGAACCCAGGTCCTCTGCGCCGTGAGGCAGCACAAATGCTGTGAAGTTAAACAGTAGTTTGACACAGACAAGAATCTGCAGGCTGTTTCCTGAAGGATCTTTCTCTCTCAAAGTAGTTTTTCCTAGACATTTCTATACAGCAAGTATTCCTGTATTTGCTAACTGTATGTAAGCGTGGGTTTTGACCCGAGATGGGATTTGCTTGATTGGGGATAAAGAAGATAACAGTTAGAACATAGAACATAGAAAATACAGCACAGAACAGGCCCTTCGGCCCACGATGTTGTGCCGAACCTTTGTCCTAGATTAATCATAGATTATCATTGAATTTACAGTGCAGAAGGAGGCCATTCGGCCCTTTGAGTCTGCACCGGCTCTTGGAAAGAGCACCCTACCCAAACTCAACACCTCCACCCAACACCAAGGGCAATTTTGGACACTAAGGGCAATTTATCATGGCCAATCCACCTAACCTTAGGAATTGAATTAAAATGTTTTATTTTATTGTTGTCTAACTGATAATTTTATTATTGTCTAACTGTTAATTGTAAGCTATTTCTTTTTGATGTTAAAGTCAGTTTAATACTGTGTTAATAATAACGATTTTTAACATACCATATCTCTGCGCTTCGAATTACTGCTGGAGTGAAATATCGTTCCCTCACAGCTTTAAAAAATACAAAATATTGGTGTTTCTGTCCAGTATCCCAGCAAACATTGGGGTCTGGTCCGGTATAGTAATAATGCAAACATCAAATATTTAAATATCCCAATAATGGGGAAAGTGATCCACTGGAATCAATAAATCATTTTTGCATTGATTCATTTGGCCTTACCAAAGCCAGTGCTGGTAACTTAATATGGGATGACTTATTAGTTAAATTGCATGACTCAAAATCATCTATGAATGTTTTATATGTTTTAAGCATGCCAGGCCATTAACGCAAGGAAGTAAATTTGCAGATTTGTTGTTGTTCTGGCACTACGGTGGCTCTTTCTTTTCATCACAGACCATCCTCAGTACTGACCTTCAGTCAGGTATTTCAGTATAGGTTGTAATGAGGTGTTCCCCTTGAAAGGTAGTTGCCTTAATGAGTCATCGGATTACCATAGTAATGACCACCTCTTTTCAAAGTTGAGAAGCTGTATGAATGAAACTGAACAGGAATATTAAAAGCAACAAATTTCCACTTTAAGGTGATGTCCTGATGTGAACATTAAGGGAACTTGTGAGTCTGTTCCAGGTCTATAATTTTCTGTACTTGCCGGCATAACTGTTGCAATTTTAAATAATTGTCTGATGAGAAAATGAATGATCCTTTCACTGCTCCACCCATCCTAGCATACAAGCATGTTGGAAGCTCTGCAAATGTTGGTGTACAGGATTTAGCAAACTTCAGGAGTCTAAACTTGCTTGTAGGTTTTTTAGAGTTCGAGGTATTGAATGGTGGCTAATTTCTCTCTGGCGGGTTCAGTTAACCCTCCACCCTTTCTGGTTATTCATAAGCCTACAAAACGTACTTCTTCCTAATTGACCCTTTCTAATGTTGATTAAATACCCAGCACTAACGAGTCTGATAAAATGGGAGTCAATGCATTTCAGGTGCTCTTGGGGATCACTGTCTGAAATGTATATCACGGCATTGGGCAAGTCTCTCAAAAGATCAATAACGTAAGCAGAAAAAGAAGAGGGCTTGTCTGGGGTAACCAGTCCAGCAATGCTGATACCTGTCAAGTTCAGTTATAGCTGTTTGTTGCCAATCGGTCTCTTTACTTGGATGTGACCAAAAGCCATTTGCTAGATCACTACGAACATATGAAATAGGAGCAGATGTAGGGCATTTGGCCCCTCGATCCTGCTCCACCATTCAATAGGATCATGGCTGATTGGTTTTATTTTTCAGATTCCACATTTCCATCTACCCCCCCGATAACCTTTGATTCCATTGCCTGATAGGAATCTATCTACCTCCGCCAAGAACATTCAATGACCTGCCTCCATCACCTTCAAAGGCAGAGAGTTCCAAAGACACAGAACCTTCTGAGAGAAGATATTTCTCCGTCCTAAATGGGGGCCCCTAATTTTAAAATAGTGTCCCCTAGATCTGGATTCACCCACAAGAAGAACCATCCTTCCGATGTCCATCTTCTCAAGATTGTTCAGGATCTTATATACTTCAATCAAGTCACCCCTCACTCTTCTAAATACTAGCGGAAACAAGCTGTATTTTGCACTTCCTAAGACTCCATTAGTGAAAACAAAAAGCATTTATTAATAAAGATTGTTCAACAGTATGGCTATCATCTATCCTCTAGCTTTGTATCTCAGTTCACTTCAATTATCTCAGCTTCCATGCTCACACACTTACCCGTAACAGCCTCCCCGAACAGGCGCCGGAATGTGGCGACTAGGGGCTTTTCACAGTAACTTCATTGAAGCCTACTTGTGACAATAAGCGATTTTCATTTTCATTTCATTTCATTTAAGTTTAAAAAACTAGCCTTCAACCCATTCTTCTCCCTTTCAAGCTGGTTGTAGAATTCAGTCATGTGGTCGTATTTTCACAGTAACTTCATTGCAGTGTTAATGTAAGCCTACTTGTGACACTAATAAAGATTATTATTATTATGGTTGCTTCTACTAAGGGTGCCTTTATCTGAGGATGTAAATTAATCCTCTTACATTACATAATACCAAGTCTAAGAACACCTGCTCTCTGGTTGGTTCCAAGAAATAATAATAATCTTTATTAGCATCACAAGTAGGCTTACATTAACACTACACTGAAATTACTGGGAAAATCCCCTAGCCACCACACAACGGCACCTGTTCGGGTACACTATGGGAGAATTCAGAATGTCCAATTCACCTAACAAGCACTTCTTTCACGACTTGTAGGAGGAAACCGGAGCACCCAGCGGAAACCCGCGCAGACACAAGGAGAATGTGCAGACTCTGCTCAGACAGTGACCTAAGCCGGGAATCGAACCCTGGTCCCTGGCTCTGTGAAGCAACAGTGCTAACCATTGTGCTACCGTGCCGCCCCATGTTGCTTTAACAAACACTCAAAAGCATTCTATAAAGTACAGGATTTATTTCTTTCCCTCTTGATTCAAGCGAGGACTGCAGCATTTTGGTGTTGTGCAGGGTGCAAGGCTATGACTTTATTTAAGGCCGTATAATCGACCACTAATATCCACCTCCCATTTGTTTGGCAACAACAAACGATGATGAATTAGTTTTAGAATGCATTTAATTAGTGCACCTCGTTCTTCTAATTTTTTAATAGATTTCAGAAGATCAAATTTCCCTTTGTGGTCTGAATAAGCCAATGTGTTTTGGGTTTGTGCCAGCTTGCATCAGGTGAGTGAAACTTAATATCTATAATGCCACATTGGTTTGGGTGACTTTGCAGATGAGGGATGAGTTGCTCTAAGAGGTACTTTTCTCCTCTTCTTAGCATGTTTGATAAAGTTGGGCCTGAACTTATTTTAATCTGTTGGCTTGGTCTGTGCATGCATCCACAAGCCAGATTAAGATTTTAGGAGGATGTTTTATATCTGGTTGTCCTGTAATGAGAGGACCGGATAATTTTGGGACCAGTCTTATTACTAGGGTGACTATGATTCTGTATACTGTTAAGATGCTGGACAAAACTCCAACATTTGTTAGGATACCAGAAAAGAACACCAAACACCTTTTTTAATTTGTAAAACTGTGAGGAAAGGATCCAAGAGTGATTCCACTAATAGAGATATGATATATTAAAACAAATGTTCTGATTCTGGGCGAGGGTATTAAAGCGAAGTGGGAGGAAGAGTTGGGGTAGGGCACAGAGGATGGGTTATAGTCTGAGGTGCTCCGGAGGGTGAATGCCTCAACCTTGTGCGTGAGGCTGAGGCTGATACAGTTGAAGGTGGTGTATGGAGCGCACCTGACGAGGATGAGCCCATTCTTTCAAGGGATGGAGGATGTGCGTGAACACTGTGGGAGGAGCCCCGCAAACCAGGATCACATGTTTTTGTCCTGTATGAAATTGGAGGGGTATTGGAGGGAGGTCTTCAGGTTTATCTCGAGGGTGGTGCACGTGAGGTTTGAACCAAGGCTGGAGGCAGGTGCTGAGGCAGATGTCGTAGTCTTCGCTTCACTGATGCCCGAAGGTGGGTCCTGTTGGGCTTCTCTGCCCTGTGTCTCGGCATGGCGGGGGGACCTGCTGGAATTTTTAATGCTCAAGAAAGTGAAGTTCAAGCTGAGGGGAAGGATGGAAGGGTTCTACAATTCATCATGGGCATTGTTTATCATGCACTTTCAAGAATTGGATGACATCGAACATTATGTGGGAGGCAGTATAAGTGTATTTTTTTTTACATTTAGAGAACCCAATTCATTTTTTCCAATTAAGGGGCAATTTAGCGTGGCCAATCCACCTAACCTGCACATCTTTGGGTTGTGGAGGCAAAACCCACGCAAACACGGGGAGAATGTGCAAACTCCACACGGACAGTGACCCAGAGCCGGGACTGAACCTGGGCCTTGGCGCAGTGAGGCAGCAGTGCTAACCACTGTGCTGCCGTGAGTGTATGGGTTATTGATGATTATGTATGGGATCACTGTGGATTCTCTTTTTCTTTCTTGTTTTGTATTTGAGATGTTGGGGATTTGTAGGATAAAGGGGTTGATGGTTAGGGGATTTCCATTGAATTTGTTATTGTTAGTCATCTGTTAGGTGTATTTTTGATGAAAATGGAAAAAAGGAGAATAAAAATATATTTAAAAAGAACAAAAGTTCTTATTAGCACAGGATTAAACTACATTAACATCACAGAAAATAGTTTACAATTAATAGTTAAACAATTCTTAACAATAAAAGGAAGCACTTTAACTTCTAACTGATCCCTTCTCTATTTCCAATCAAGTAAAACCCATTACAAGTCAAAGACTACTTGGAAATACAGTTAGCAAGTACAGGGATACTTGCTGTCCTCTGGGCAGAGTGTTGTGGAAAGATTGCTCAAAGAGAGAGAGAGAGATCCTTTCAGACAAGTTGCAAGACTTTCTGTCTTTGTCAGATTACTGCTTAACCTTTTTTTAAAAAAAAATTCTCCTCCTCTTTCACATTTTCTCCCACATTTACATCCATCAACAATAAACAATAATCAGCAAGATATGTCAGTCCCCATAATAACAACGATCCCATCTACCCACCAACCCCCAAACCTCAACCCGCATGTTTACATAAACAAATGACAAAAAGGAATCCGGGATTACCCGTAGTCACCCTTAATCTTACACAGCTCTCTCTTCCCCCCCCGCCCCCCCCCCCCCCCCCCCCCCCCGGTCTCCAGCTCCTCCCGTCCACCGCCTCTTGTAAAACTCCTCACAATCTCGGTTCCTTCCCCCCAACTTTCCACCCCGGCTAGACCACTCGGACCCTGTTCTGCCAGGCTCCGATGGCCGCAGCCCCTCCCCCCACCTCACTCCCGTTCACTGGCCGGCTTAAACCGGCCAGCGTGGAGGCCCCCGCCCGGGTCCCTTTCCCACTTGCCCGGCCCTGGGAAAGCCCAAAGATCCCCTTTTAGCACACAAATCCCGCATATCCACCTACACCCCAAAGAACCCTCATTTCGAGTGAAAGTCATGTCCCTTCCTTTGTCCAAATATATACCACATTGGCTCCTTCAGTCTCTACACCCGCACGCAGTGATACAAAAAAGAAGAAAATACAGTCATGAGGTTACATTGGCACATGGCCATTCCTCAATTTGTCAGTTCTGCCACAGTCCTTCTGCTTTCGCAAACTCCTCCGCTGCTTCCGACGTTCCAAAATAAAAGTCCCTGAGCTTGTAAGTCACCCTCAGCTTCGCTGGATACACAATGCCGCACCGCACCTTGCTAATGTACAGTACCCTCTTCACCCGGTTGAAGGCAGCCCGCCTCCTTGCCAGCTCCACCGTAAAGTCCTGGTATAGACGTATACCAGCTCTAGCCCACTGCACCACCCGCTTCTGCTTGGCCCAGCTCAGGACCTTCTCCTTCACACTGTACCTACGGAAGCACAGAGTCACTGCCCTTGGCGGCTCACTCGCCTTTGGTACAGGCCTCCACGACCGATGAGCCCGATCCAGTTCATATCGGGAGGGGCCCTCCCCCAATAATTTTGCCAGCATCGCGGCAAAATACTCAGTCGGCTTCGGTCCTTCAACTCCTTCGGGCAGCCCCACAATCCTCAAATTCTGTCGCCTGGATCTGTTTTCCAGGTCTTCCATTTTTTCTCGCAGATCCCTGTTAGCACCCATCACCTTCCGCATCTCTTTCCCCATCGAGGCAAGTTGATCACCGTGCTGCAATAACGTCTCCTCCACTTTCTTCAGCGCCTCCCCTTGCTCTCGCACCTCTGCCACTGCGCTCGCCACCTCTGTCCTCACCGGGGAAACCGCCTCCTCCACCAGCACACTCAACCTCCCTCATCTCCTTCCTCACCGTCTCCATGCATTTCGCAATCTGCGCCAACTGCTTTTCAAATTCCGCAGCCATCACTTTAGTTATTTCTTCAGCCGTAAGCAGTGCGGCCTTCCCTGGTGCTCCAGCCTCCATTTTCCTTGGTGACCCTGCGGTGACCTTTCCACTCCCCGACGGAACTTCAGCTGGTTTTTTTTCGGCCGTTTTCTTGCTCACCCTCGACATTTTTCTTTGGGGTTTTTTTCCTCCTGTGTCTTCACTGTGCCTCCTCCGTGCCTTCTCCCTGCTTCTGCCGCCTCCGTGGACCCTGGGACCGGGCTTAAAGCCCCGAAAATGCCGTTCCCGAACGGGAGCCCTCCATTGTGCAGCCGCCTCCCGCCCGCCGTCACCGGAAGTCCCAGATTACTGCTTAACCTGACAGCCTTGGGGAAAAGCTGCTGCTCAGCTTTGCTCCTTGAAAAACTCAAAGCTAAACTGTCTGCTGAGGACCTGGCTCCTCCTATTAATTACATCATCTCTGTCCCACCAACTGGCTTATGACCATCTTATCAAGACTCTTCATTTATCTTAACCCTAGGGAACCTTATTTCTATAAACAAAATTCCATTAGCCTTATATAGATAAACAATTACATGGTTGTAATGAATGATGATCTCACTTTTAGGACATCCTAATTGCACTTTTGCAGCCACAGACTCTGGATATGTTAATCTAGATTTAGAACACAGTAATAGGTATTCTGCAAAATTTGTATCTCACAATGTTTTACCCTAATGACATTTTATAAATTGGTACCCTCAAATCTTTGTTTTTACATTCTGGGGTCCATTATGGTGTCAGCTTATGTATCAATCATTGGTGGACAAGGTTGGCAGGGCATAGAGGGATTCAAGAGCACTGGCTGGGTGCCCGGGACTTGATCCTGAACTCGGTGATCCTTAGAATCCTGAGTTTTATTTTTGGTCTTGTTTTTGATCATTTTAATTGAATTTAGTTCCTCCCTTTTGGGGGCATCGTCCTTTTCAGATCACTTGGAGAGTTCATCAAGTTGTTTATTGCCACAACAATCTTCCCATTGGGGTTGAGGAAAGTCATGGCGGGAATCTCTTTTATTGCTATCTCCATCATCCTGGCATCAGCCCTGGCTCTATAGTAATCTTGACACGTACAAATACAACCCCCATAGGGATTCCACTGGGGCAGCAGGAAATTTGGAAGGTTAATGGAATGTTAGCCTTTATCACAACAAGATTTGAACACAGAAATAGGAAAGTCTTGTTTCAGTTTTAAAAAAAAATATATATATTTTTATTCTCCTCCTTTTTCACGTTTTCTCCCACATTTACACCCATCAACAATAAACAATAATCAGCAAGATATGTCAATCCCCATAATAACAACGATCCCATCCGCCCACCAACCCCCAAACCTCAACCCGCATGTTTACATAAACAAATGACAAAAAGGAATCAGGGATTACCCGTAGTCACCCTTAATCTACACAGCCCCCCCCCACCCACCCCCCAACTAATGTTCGATGTTATCCAGTTATTGAAAGTGCATAATAAATAGTGCCCATGACTTGTAGAACCCCTCTGAGCTTCCCCTCAGTTCAAACTTAACCTTCTCAAGGGTTAAGTCTTCCAACAGGTCCCCCCGCCCTGCCAGGGCACAGGGTGGAGAGGCTGCTCTCCATCCCAGCCGGATCCGCCTTCAGGCGATCAACGAGGCGAAGGCTATGATATCTGCCTCCTCTCCCGTTTCCAACCCTGGCTGGTCCGACACCCCGAATATGGCCTCCTGGGGACCCGGGTCCAGTTTCACACGCACCACCTTGGAAATTACCCTAAACACCTCCTTCCAGTACTCCCCTAGCTTTGGACAGGACCAAAACATATGAACGTGATTCACACACAGCCCCCCCCCCCCCCTGCAACGCTCACACACATTCTCTACTCCTTCAAAAAATCGGCTCAGCCTCGCCCTCGTGAGGTGCACTCTATATACCACCTTCAGCTGTATCAGCCCCAACCTCGCACATGAGGGGGAGGCATTCACTCTCCGGAGCACCTCACACCAGACCCGCTCCTCTATAACCTCTCCCAGCTCTTCCTCACACTTTGCTTTGATCCCTTCCAGTGGTGCCTTATCCTCTTCCAGAATAGCTTCGTACACCGCTGACACTGCCCCCTTCTCCAGTCCCTTTGTCATCAACACCTCCTCCAGCAATGTGGAGGCCGGTTCCTCTGGGAAGCTCTGTATCTCCTGCCTGGCAAAATCCCGAACCTGCATGTACCTAAACACTTCTCCCTGCTCTAGCCCATACTTCGCTTCCAGCTCCCTCAATCCTGCAAAACGACCACGAAGAAACAAATCGTTTAGCGTCTTAATCCCCTTCTCTTCCCATTTCCGAAAACTTCCATCCCACTTCCCTGGCTCAAATCTGTGGTTCCCCCGAATCGGCATTTCCCTTTACCCTAAACCCAACCCGAAGTGTTGGCGAAACTGCCTCCAGATTTTCAATGAAGCTATTATTACCGGACTCCCTGAATATTTCCCCGGAGCTATCGGGAGCGGCGCTGTTGCAAGTGCCTTCAGCCCCGATCCCCTGCACAAACTCTCCTCCATTCTGACCCACTGAGAATCAACGCCTCTGACCCAGCTCCGCACTTTCTCCACGTTCGCCGCCCAGTAGTAGTACAACTGGTTCGGGAGACACAAACTCCCTGCTTGCCTGCCCCTCTGTAGCAGCACCTTTCTCACTCTGGCCACCTTCCCTCCTCCATATGAATGAGGTAATCCTTCCCTCAATCTCCCTGAAAAAAGACTTTGGCAGGAAAATCGGTAGGCATTAAAAAATAAACAGGAATCGCGGCAACACATTCATTTTAACCACCTGTACCCGACCTGCCAGTGACAGAGGAAGGCCATCCCACCTTGCCAGATCGGCTTTCACGCTCCCCACCAAACTAGTGATGTTGTACCTGCGAAGCCTCCCCCACTCCCGGGCAACCTGCACCCCCAGATACCTAAAATGAGTCCCTGCTCCACGGAATGGCAACCCCCCCACCCCTGCCCCCACCATCGGCCGAGACACCACAAAGTACTCACTCTTGTCCAGGTTCAAATTGTACCCCGAGAAAGTCCCAAATACCCGCAGTAGCTCCAGTATTCCTCCTATCGACGCACTCGGCTCTGACAAATACTGCAGCAAGTCGTCGGCATATAAGGACACCCTATGCTCTATTCCCCCCCCCACCCCCCTCCCCGCACTATTCCTTTCCATGCTCCCGAACTTCTCAATGCGATGGCCAACGGCTCAATCGCAAGTGCAAACAGCAGGGAGGACATAGGACATCCCTGTCTTGTCCCACGGTGGTGAGAAAAGTATCTCGAACTGATATTATTTGTGCGGACACTCGCCTTCGGTTCCTTATATAATAGCTTTACCCAGTTCACAAACCTTGGTCCAATCCCAAACTGCTCCAGCACTGCCATCAGGTACCCCCATTCTACCCGGTCAAACGCTTTCTCGGCGTCCAATGCCACAACTACCTGTTTCCTTTCTTTTCCGCCGGTGCCTGAACAACGTTCAAAACCCTCCTAACGTTCGAAAACAGCTGCCTCTCTTTCACGAACCCCATCTGATCCTCCCCTATCACCTTCGGGAGACACTCCTCCAGCCGACCTGCCAGTACCTTCGCCAACACTTTTACGTCCACATTCAGAAGTGATATGGGCCGATACGACCCACACGCCATCGGATCCTTATCTTTTTTTAGTAACGGGGAAATCGATGCCTGCCCCAAGGTTTGCGGCAATACCCCCTTCCCTATCGCCACCTCAAACAACCCCACCATCAGGGGTGCCAACCTATCCTTAAATTTTTTATAATATTCCACCGGAAACCCATCCGGCCCTGCCACCTTCCCCGACTGCATCCTCCCAATCGCATCCTTTATCTCCTGCTCCACTATTGCTCCTTCTAATGTAGCCCTGTCCCCCTCCCCTAGCCTCTGGTACTCCAACCCATCTAGAAATTCCTGCATCTCACGGCCTCCCCTGAGTGGCTCTGACTTGTCCAGCCTCTCATAAAACTCCTCAAAAACCTAGTTAATCAGCACTAGGGCCACCACCAACTTCCCTGCCCTATCCTTCACCTGAAGAATTTCCCTTGCCGCTGCCTCCCTCCGGAGCTGACCTGCTAACATAGCCTTATCTCCATGTTCATAAACTGCACCCCTTGCTCAACTCAGTTGGCGCACCGCCTTCCTGGTGGACAGTCGGTCGAAGCTCGCCTGTAGTTCCTTCCTCTTTTCCAGCTTCGCCGGATCCCCATCCTCTGCATACCTCCTATCTACCTCCAACATCTCATCTATTACCCTCTGCCGCTCCAACCTCTTCTCTTTATCCACCCTGGCCTTAAACAAAATTACCTCGCCTCTCACCACCGCCTTTAGAGCCTCCCAGACGACTGCCTTCGACACCTCACCCGTACAATTGAAACCTACATATTCCTTAATTACCTTTTCAATTTTCTCACAGAACACTTGGTTCCCCAAAAGCCCCACATCCAGTTTCCACCCCGGTCTCTGCGCTGCCCCCTTCTCCAGCACCATATCCACCCAATGTGGAGCGTGATCTGACACTGCAATTGCCGAGTATTCCGACCCCTTGACTCCAGCCAGCAAAAGCCTTCCCCACCACAAAAAAGTCGATCCCCGAGTATACCTTATGGACCGCTGAGAAAAACGAATATTCTCGTTCCCTTGAGTGCAGGAACCTCCAAGGGTTCACCCCTCCCATTTCCACCATTAGCCCAGCCAGCGCCTTCGCCCCCCCCCCCCCCCGATGGGACCAGCGAGCGCGGCCGTGATCTGTCCAACCTTGGCTCCTGCACCAAGTTCCAGTCCCCCCCCGCCACAATCAGCTCATGCGTGTCCAAGTCGGGAATAGCCCCAAACACCTTCCTCGCGAATCCCACATCGTCCCAATTGGGACCGTATACACTTAACAGTGCCACTAATCTCCCCTCCAGTGCCCCTGTTACAATCACATATGGAGAAGTAGGCTGCAAATGTTGGGCACACTGGATAAGTGGAGCTTGTTCAAGGATCAGCTACTGCGTGTTCTTGATAAGTATGTACCGGTCAGGCAGGGAGGAAAGCGTCGAGCGAGGGAACCGTGGTTTACCAAGGAAGTGGAATCTCTTGTTAAGAGGAAGAAGGAGGCCTATGTGAAGATGAGGTGTGAAGTTTCAGTTGGGGCGATGGATAGTTACAAGGTAGCGAGGAAGGATCTAAAGAGAGAGCTAAGACGAGCAAGGAGGGGACATGAGAAGTATTTGGCAGGTAGGATCAAGGAAAACCCAAAAGCTTTCTATAGGTATGTCAGGAATAAGCGAATGACTAGGGAAAGAGTAGGACCAGTCAAGGACAGGGATGGGAAGTTGTGTGTGGAGTCTGAAGAGATAGGCGAGATACTAAATGAATATTTTTCGTCAGTATTCACTCAGGAAAAAGATAATGTTGTGGAGGAGAATGCTGAGCCCCAGGCTAATAGAATAGATGGCATTGAGGTACGTAGGGAAGAGGTGTTGGCAATTCTGGACAGGCTGAAAATAGATAAGTCCCCGGGACCTGATAGGATTTATCCGAGGATTCTCTGGGAGGCCAGGGAAGAGATTGCTGGGCCTTTGGCTTTGATTTTTATGTCATCATTGGCTACAGGAATAGTGCCAGAGGACTGGAGGTTAGCAAATGTGGTCCCTTTGTTCAAAAAGGGGAGTAGAGACAACCCCGGCAACTATAGACCGGTGAGCCTCACGTCTGTTGTGGGTAAAGTCTTGGAGGGGATTATAAGAGACAAGATTTATCATCATCTAGATAGGAATAATATGATCAGGGATAGTCAGCATGGCTTTGTGAAGGATAGGTCATGCCTCACACACCTTATCGAGTTCTTTGAGAAGGTGACTGAACAGGTAGACGAGGGTAGAGCTTTTGATGTGGTGTATATGGATTTCAGCAAAGCGTTTGATAAGGTTCCCCACGGTAGGCTATTGCAGAAAATACGGAGGCTGGGGATTGAGGGTGATTTAGAGATGTGGATCAGAAATTGGCTAGCTGAAAGAAGACAGAGGGTGGTGGTTGATGGGAAATGTTCAGAATGGAGTTCAGTTACAAGTGGAGTACCACAAGGATCTGTTCTGGGGCCGTTGCTGTTTGTCATTTTTATCAATGACCTAGAGGAAGGCGCAGAACGGTGGGTGAGTAAATTTGCAGACGATACTAAAGTCGGTGGTGTTGTCGATAGTGCGGAAGGATGTAGCAGGTTACAGAGGGATATAGATAAGCTGCAGAGCTGGGCTGAGAGGTGGCAAATGGAGTTTAATGTAGAGAAGTGTGAGGTGATTCATTTTGGAAGGAATAACAGGAATGCGGAATATTTGGCTAATGGAAAAGTTCTTGAAAGTGTGGATGAGCAGAGGGATCTAGGTGTCCATGTACGTAGATCCCTGAAAGTTGCCACCCAGGTTGATAGGGTTGTGAAGAAGGCCTATGGAGTGTTGGCCTTTATTGGTAGAGGGATTGAGTTCCGGAGTCAGGAGGTTATGTTGCAGCTGTACAGAACTCTGGTACGGCCGCATTTGGAGTATTGCGTACAGTTCTGGTCACCGCATTATAGGAAGGACGTGGAGGCTTTGGAGCGGGTGCAGAGGAGATTTACCAGGATGTTGCCTGGTATGGAGGGAAAATCTTATGAGGAAAGGCTGATGGACTTGAGGTTGTTTTCGTTGGAGAGAAGAAGGTTAAGAGGAGACTTAATAGAGGCATACAAAATGATCAGGGGGTTAGATAGGGTGGACAGTGAGAGCTTTCTCCCGCAGATGGAAATGGCTGGCACGAGGGGACATAGCTTTAAACTGAGGGGTAATAGATATAGGACAGAGGTCAGAGGTAGGTTCTTTACGCAAAGAGTAGTGAGGCCGTGGAATGTCCTACCTGCTACAGTAGTGAACTCGCCAACATTGAGGGCATTTAAAAGTTTATTGGATAAACATATGGATGATAATGGCATAGTGTAGGTTAGATGGCTTTTGTTTCGGTGCAACATTGTGGGCTGAAGGGCCTGTACTGCGTTGTATTGTTCTATGTTCTATGTACCCCCCTGATCTGCCACCGCCTTCTCCATCTGGAAGCGTACCCTTTTGCTGACCAGCACCGCTACCCCTCGAGCCCTTCCATCAAATCCGGAGTGAAACTCTTGGCTAACCCAGCCCTTTTTAAGTCTCACCTGGTCCTTCACCCTCAAGTGAGTCTCCTGCAGCATTGCTACATCGGCTTTCAAACTTTTAAGATGTGCAAGCACCCTTGACCTCTTGACCAGACCTCCTAGCCCTCTCACGTTCCACTTGATTATCCTTATTGGGGGTCTCTCACCCCCCCCACCTTTCTTATCCACCATCATCATACCACCGGGCCCTGACCCATAAGCCTGACCCGCCCCTGTCCATTGTTAACATCGAACCCCCCCTACAAAAACATCCCCCAACATCCATCCCTCCACCTCCTCTTGCTCGCCTCGTAGGCCCATTGAAGCCTGCTTTCCAGGCTCCAAAGTCCACAGTCCTCCTCTCACCTCACCCCCGTTCACTAACTGACTTTAGTTAGCTAGCGCGGGTGGCTCCCCCTGCCAAGACCTCTCACCCCCTTCCACCCAGTCCCAGAGAAAGAAACACCAAAACAAACCCAACAATCTAACCCCTACAATTCACTAACATAACATTTTACCGTCGCAACACAGAACGCCATTAACTTGAACTCTGTAACAATGCAAAGAGAAGTAAATTTCAATACAAATCAGTAAAAAGAAAGTTGTAACATTTGTACATTTTCCAGCCGCTCAAACACAGTCCACCGTCTCTCTTCCAGTTCCGCTCTTCACGTCTGTGCCAAGCCTTCTGCTCTCACGAACGCCTCAGCCGCCTCCGCTGTCTCAAAATAAAAGTCTTTGGCGTTATATGTTACACTCAACTTCGCCGGGTACACCACACCAAATCGCACCCCCTTCTTGTACAAAGCCGCCTTCACTCGCCCAAACGCCGCTCGTCTTTTTGCCAACTCCACCGTCAAGTCCTGGTAGATCCGAACCGCAGTACCATCCCACAGCACCTCACGCTCCTGCTTCGCCCAGCTTAATACTTTCTCCTTCATGCAAAACTTATGGAAGCAGATAATTACTGCCCTTGGCGGCTCGTTCACTTTGGGCTTCGGCCTTAATGATCGATGAGCTCGGTCTAGCTCGTATAGGGTGGGGCTCTCACCCTCCCCCATCAGCTCCGCCAACTTCTTAGCAAAGTATTGCGTTGGCCTTGGGCCCTCTGTCCCTTCGGGCAAGCCCACAATTCTCAAATTGTGCTGCCTTGAGCGGTTTTCCAAGTCTTCCAGCTTTGCTCGGAGTCCTCTGTTAACCTCCACCACCCTCCGCAGCTCATCCCCCATCGAGGTGACCTGGTCGCTGTGTCGTGTCACGCCTCCTCCACCTCCTTCATCTTCTCGCCCTGCTCTCTCACCTCGGCCGATGCCTTTGCCACCTCCACCCTCATCAAGCCGATTGCCTCCTCCACCAATGACCTCAACACGACCGCCATCTCTTTCCTCAAGGCCTCCATGTGCCTCACCAAATGTTTTTCCAGCTCCACCGCCATCACCTCAGTCATCTTCTCCACCGTAAGTAGTGCGGCCCTGCCTTGCAGTTCGGCTTCCGCCATCCTGTCGACACCTTTGCTCGTCTTCTCCTTCGGCGGCGAACCCGCGTTTCCTCCTTTCTTCGACGCTGCTCTTCACATCCTTTAGCGGCTTATTGTTTTTTATCTTCCTTCTCTCTCCCCCTTCACCCTCCTGCCCTTCATCAATCTGACATTCTTCTTTTTTGAAAAAAAAAGGGGGGGGAGAAAAAAAAAACTTTTACCAAACTTCCTTAAATCTTCTTTCTTTCTCCTCTGCATTCACCTGGGACCAGGCTTCAAACTTCTTTCTTCTTCCTAGGTGGGAGCCATCCGACGTGGAGCACCCTCCCTACATGGTGTCCTGGCCTCGGGCCTGCCGCCTCGGCCTCCTTGTAGCTCCGCCCCCGCTACTCTGACCTGCCGCGTCGTGCCCGGCGCCTCAGCCCCCCGCCGCCCGACACCCGTGCGGAGCTCTTCGCCGTTTTTTAAACTGGCCCCGCTGGCTGCTCGTGGCGGCCCCAAAGGTCGACGATAGTCGGGGGGTGCTGATGACTCGGGGATTTCCCGAAATCGCCGCGAATCGCGGCCACCGGCGGGAGCTCTTGTTGTTGCGGCCGCCCTGCTCGCCCACGCCACCGGAAGTCCAAGTCTTCCTTCAGTTATATGGAACCTTGTTAGAGCGCACCTGGAATAAGTGTGTAGTTTTGATCCCCTTTCCTTAGGAAGGATATTATGATAGACCATATCCCTTGGAATGTTAGCCTTTATCACAAAAAGATTTGAATACAGAAATAGCAAAGTCTTGCTTCAGTTATATGGAATCTTGTTTAGAGCGCACCTGGAATAAGTGTCTAGTTTTGACCACCTTGCCTTAGGAAGGGTATTATTATAGAACATACCCTTGTTCCAAAATATATCTATGATCTCAGAACTCCTTAAGACTTCCCATGTTCCCCAAAACAACATATAAATTAGATAGATCTATAAGTTAAATTCAGCTTATAATTACCATACTATCCAAGGCTGATGATCAAGTCTAGGAAACATCTTTTCCTGGTCCAGCAAGGACATTTAAACTCCCTTTACAAATGTTTCCGCACTATCTTGGCTCTAAGACTTGAAGGCTGTCAGAAGTAAAACTTAACTTCCAGGCTGCTAGCTGGAAAGTGACTTGTTTGCTTCTGAGGCTGTTAGTGTCAACTGTCCTGCATGCTTCTGAGGGTCTGGGCAATTATACCTTTGTTCCACTTTGATTCTATGTTCTGTGTATTTGGCTGTCTTTCCCTTCAAATTCCTTGGCTCTAGAAATTGCATGTACATGTCTCGCTGATCTCCCAATCGTCTAGATAATCTATTTCTACCATTAGAGGATTTACACCCGATCCTATCTACTAATCTTGTTATTGGGAGAGACACATCTCATCCGGCATTTTGAATACTGGTGACTGCTTAGCAGATATCTACCTGTTGCTGGGCAGGTTGCATCCTATTATGCCTTGTTAAATTTGTGTTACTGTTGGTACTCGGCAAATCCATAACAGAAGAGAATGTTTGAGGACATGGAGTGATAACTTTGATGCAGGTAGGAATGGGATAAATAGAGAGCCATACCATGGTGAATTGTGCAGCAAGATTGTGATGACTGTTTTGTTAGTTGCACTCAGGTGGAGGGCAAGACTAGAAAGACTATCTTTGTTGCCCATCCCTAGTTGCACTGAGAAGGTGGTAGTGATCCTACTCCTTGAACCACTGCAACTCCTGTGGCAATGGTATTCCCAGAATGGTGCCAGACAAGAACTTCTAGGATATTTACCCAGTGACTATGGTGTCCTTAATGCAGAGAAGTTTAAGGGGAGATTTGATGGAGATAGCAGTGACCGAAATGTTAGTGATCAGAGGGCAAGGATTTAAGCTGACTAGCAAGCCAACCAGAAGTGAGATGTGGGAAAATAAACAGCAAGTTATTATGATCTGGAATATATTGCCTGAAAGATGCTGAAAACAGATTCATTGATAACTTTCAAAAAGAGAATTTGAACCACCATGTAAACTACTATATAAATACTTGAAAAGGGAATATATGTTGGGCTATGGGGAAAGAGCAGTGGATTACGGCCAAATTGAATAGCTCTGTCAATTCTTGATAATTCTTGATTCTAAAGTAGATTGGGCTGAGTTTAGATATCTCTGGAAATATGTGGGATCAATTGCATTGGTTTGGGAACTGCAGCAGTAATGCTTTCACATGTTAGTAGTCAAACACTGATTGAGACCAGTTACAGAGTGTTGTGATTTCCTTTTAAGGGCAACACAGCAGAGTAAGGGTCATCTGACCTGGGTCACCAATCAGGACTCAGGATGTGGAATCACCCTATGGTGAGAGAGGCTCCTGGGCAGAGACATTTAGGGAGCTAACTGCAACCATGCTGCACAATTCTTATTAATAAATACCTTTTGTGTTTACGAATGAAGTCTGTGAAAGTGCTTCTTTACACCGAGATTTGTACATTTTTCCAGTCATTGGCCAAGGCACCATATTGAAAGGATGAGCATTGACCTCCTCATGAACATGCTAACCCTTGACAACACTGTATGCAGACTTGGGAGCAGCTTCACATGTATGCAGTGGAGGCCAAATCACTGAGTGCCTTTAAGACAGAGATAGATAGGTTCTTGATTAATAAGGGGATCAGGGGTTATGGGGAGAAGGCAGGAGAATGGGATGAGAAAAATATCAGCCATGATCGAATGGCGGAGCAGACTCGATGGGCCGAGTGGCCTAATTTTGCTCCTATGTCTTCTGATGACTCTACTCTCCACATTCTTCTTGAACTCTTCTTTTCCAATGTCCCATCCTGGATGAGCCGGAATTGCCTCCAATTAAGCATTGAAATGACTGATGCTGGGACAACACAATCCATATTCTTTCCACCCACTCCTGAATTTTGAGACTAGATTATTCCAATGATCTCCTTGCTGATCTTTCAACCTCCACACAGCCTCTGTAAACTTCAGCTCATCTCTGTAATCCCCACTTTAGATCTGTAACCACCCCGCTGAACTCCATGTTCACTTCATTCTGGCGTCCTTTACCTCACCGTTGGCAGCTGTACCTTGAGCCATTTCAAACCCATGCCTTGAAATTCCTTCATTTAACCTTGTCTCTCCAACTCAGTTTTCCTATTTAAGATCCTCCTTACAGCCTGTGTCTTTGAGTAGGCTCTTTTGACCAACACCAAGTCCCCCTCACACTTACTACTCTGTTTCATTATGTTTCTGTTAAGCACCTCGGGATGTTTTACAATGTTAAAGGTGCTATACAAATGATTTTAGTGCAGTGCAATTAAAATGGCAATACTCTGAATAACATTAGCCTTCCTGTATAATTTATTTGACCAGAGCTAATATTCATGCCAGTTCATGTTTGTTTGAGAGTGTGTACTCATTGTTGAATGCTCTGACTTTTGTGGACAAGACACCATACTTGGACCAGAATAAGATACTGGCGGCGGAGTGTTGGACACGTCAGAGTCTATAAAAATAGGAGAGTTGGGAGTAGAGCCTGGAATCTGTAGGTGCTTGAGGTTTGGCTAAAATGGTGGTTGTGCCTACTTGTCCTATTGTATTACATGCCCATAAATAAGCCAATGCCCATAAATAAGCCAATGAGAAACGGCAATCCAAAGAAGTGCAGGTGAGGTGGATTGGGCATGCTGAAATTGCCCCATAGTGGACGAGCTAGGGGGAGAGATAAGAGGCGGGTCGGTGGGCGGATGCCCTAAGCAGGGTTAATACATCCTCATCATGTGCCAGGTTTAGCCTGATACAGTTCAAGGTAGTCCACCGGGCACACATGACAGTGGCCCAGATGAGCAGGTTTTTCGGGGTCGAGGACAGGTGTGCAAGGTGCACGGAAGCCCAACAAATCATGTCCACATGTTTTGGGCATGCCCGAAGCTTAGAGGGTTTTGGCAGGGTTTCGCTAAGGCGAAACACTCAAAACTCAAAAACGAGTGGTGCCAAATCCGGAGGTGGCGATCTTTGGAGTGTCGGAAGAGCCGGGAGTTCAGGGGGCGAAAGAGGCCAACGTCTTGGCCTTTGCCTCCCTGGTAGCCCGGAAACGGATCTTATTAATGTGGAGGGACTCGAAGCCCCCCCCGAGTGTAGAGACCTGGATTAGTGACATGGCTGGTTTTCTCAGTCTCGAGAAAATAAAGTTTGCCCGAAGAGAGAGGGTCAATGTTAGGGTTCTCCCGGAGGTGGCAGCCGTTCATCGACTTTCTCGGGGAAAATTAAAATGTCAGCAGAAGCAGAATTCCAAAGGAGGGAGGGTGGGGCAGACTTGTTTTATGGTTGGGGTGTGTGAAGATTGTGATGGGGTGCAAATGTTTATTATACCATGTTTATGTCACTTATTATTATAAAAATTGCAAATACCCTAATAAAAATTTTTTTTTTTAAAGAAATTGCCCCATAGTGTCCAAAGATGTGCAGGTTAGGTGTGGTTACGGAGATAGGGCGGGGGAATGGGCGTGGGTGGGATGTTCTTTCAGAGGGTCTGTGCAGACTCAATAGGCCAAATGGCATCCTTCTGCACCGTAGGGATTCTACGGAAGGTCAGAAAGGGACAATGTAAGTGGCTGCTCTCCTGGCTTTATTGCCAGGATTGCGTTGGAAGGATTTTCCTGGCCCGTGTTGCGTTGGAAGGATTTTCCTGGCCCATGTAATGTAATAATGGCCAGATGAATGTCACTACAGTTCTTAGTTTGGTCCCAGAATTTCTAAGATTGCTCTGCAATGTCACATATCAGAGCGGAAAAGCCCTGGAATTTTCTAGAATTCTCGCATCTTTTGAGCCAATTTGAGTCAAATCAATCAATGAATTTATGGGTGAAAAGAACTGGGGCTGGATTCTCCGTTTTGCCTGCAGCCCGGGAGTTTCCCGACGGAGTGGGGCTGCCCCACAACGAGAAGCCCCAATGACCGGCCGGCGTAACGGAGCATCCCGCTGGCGGAGTGAAACAGAAATGTGGCGTGGCGAGGCAGAGAATCCAGCCCCTTGTCTCTTGAGTTCAATGAAAGATTAACCTATGAGTACAAAAACTTAAGGTAGTTGCTTGTCTTGAGATTTCAGGTTATTACTGTGGGAGAAAGGTTAGTTTCTTTAGAAATTTGTTGCAAGTTGGAATGCCTTGGACATTCAGATTCCACACAGGGAGAGAGTAATGCTATCCTTGTAGCTTGTCACTGCCCAAACTAGATTAGATTAAAGTTTTTAAAAAATAAATTTAGAGTGCCCAATTCTTTTTTCACCAATTGAGGGGCAATTTAGTGTGGCCAATTCACCTACCCTGCACATCTTTTTGGATTGTGGAGGTAGGACCCATGCAGACATGGGGAGAATATGCAAACTCAACACAGACAGTGATCCAGGGTTGGGATCGAACCCAGGTCCTCGGCGCTGTGAGGCAGCAGTGCTACACACTGCACAACCGTGCTGCCCTAGATTAGATTAAATTTAGATTAGATTTAGATTTATTGTTATGTGTACTGAGGTGCAGCGAAAAGGATTGTCCTGTGTACAGTCCAGGCAGGTCGCTCCATACATGAAAACATAGGACATACGATAAATACAGCATGTAAACACATAGACATCGGATGCAGCATACGAAATATAGTGCTACAACTGCAGAGAAGGTGCAAAGAAAGATCAGTTCAGTCCATAAAAGGCCATTTAGGAGTCTGGTAACAATGGGGAAGAATCTGTTTTTGAATATATTGGTGCATGTTGAAAAAATGAAATGAAAATCGCTTATTGTCACAAGTAGGCTTCGAATGAAGTTACTGTGAAAAGCCCCTAGTCGCCACATTCCACCGCCTGTTTGGGGAGGCTGGAACGGGAATTGAACCGTGCTGCTGGCCTGCTTTGGTCTGCTTTCAAAGCCAGCGATTTAGCCCTGTGCCAAACCAGCCCCTGAAATGAAATAAAAATCACTTATTGTCACAAGTAGGCTTCAAATGAAGTTACTGTGAAAAGCCCCTAGTCACCAGATTCCAGCACCTGTTCAGGGAGGCTGGTGAGGGAATTGCACCATGCTGCTGGCCTGCCTTGGTCTGCTTTGAAAGCCAGCGATTTAGCCCTGTGCTAAACAGCCCCTTGTTCAGCATGTTCTGAAACTTTTGTATATTCGGCCCAATGGAAGAGGTTGGAAGAGCGAATAACCCGGGTGGGAAGGGTCTTTGATTATGCTGCGTGCGTTCCCAAGACAGTGAGAGCTGTAGACAGAGTCAGTGGATGGCAGGAGGGTTCGTGTGATCGGCTGGGCTGTGTTCATGACTCTCCGTAGTTTCTTATGTTCTTGGGCCGAGCAGTTGCCATACCAGGCTGTGATGCAGCCAGATAGGATGCTTTCTATGGTGCATCTGTAAAAGTTGGTAAGAGTAATTGTGGAAATGCCAAATTTCCTTAATTTCTTGAGGAAGTATAGGCGCTGTTGTGCTTTCTTGGTTGTAGCATCGACGTGGGTGGGCCAGGACAGGTTGTTGATGTGTACCTCTACATCATTTGTGTGTTAGTGGCATGAATCAGTTATGAAACGTTCCTCATAAATAACAACATTTAAAGAGCAAGCAAAGATACAAATGGTGCTATAATTTCTGTAATTCCTTAGGTTGCATTTTACACTCTCTACCTCCCCCACCCCCGACTTTATAGCATGGACCATGGATCGAACCCAGTGAGTGCAGTTAAATATAATTCTTCAGCGCCAAACACCTGAAGGAGCATTTCAAGTTTAAATTCATTGCCATACACTCTTTTATTTCATCTGTGGTTAGATCTTTCACCTGCACTTTGCTTGACATCTTGGATTTTTTTTGTCTTAAAAATACTTTTCTTTTGCCCCAGCCACTTCCTCTTTGAAGCATTTTCTTAATGAAAAAAGCAGCTTCCTTATTGTTGTTGCTCAACATCCTGATGAGATCTACTGCCTTTGCAGAATGGAGGTTATGTTTCTCACACGTTAACAAAACTTCTGCATCCTTTCTGGATGGAGCGGTGACCGACCATCTTGCCTTCCATTATTGCTGATCGCAAAGCAGCAAATCCATCGGCCTTCGAATCTGTTGTAAATTCCAGAATTCGCTGTAACCTGGTGGCCCATATCTCTTTGAATTAAAAAAAAACTCTGCAGGAAGACGATCCAATACAGGCAAGTATAGAAACCAGAAAACCCACCCCATAATGGCCTCGTCGGTGGTGTATTTCGCCAGCGAACAGGGTGGCGGAATGTCCGTATGCAGGGGAAGCTATTCGGAATCTTTGCTGGTTGAGAGCTGATACTGGGCAGTCACTGACAGCAGGCTTGCGATCCTCCAGTATGCAGCGACAGCTAGCGAGGACCCAGAAAATCGATCCTGTCGTTGATATTGCACCAGATTTTACAATCTGAGTCATTATAGAGCCAGGAAAACTAAACTTTTCCATGTCTCTGCTATACATCATTCCTCCGCATGAGGGCATATTTTACCCATTGCAGAATCTGCCTCATTTTATCCTATTTGGACTGCAGGGTGATTGATCTATCTGGATACTGTTCTTTTTCAGCTCCAACCGATTTATTAATTTTGTGACATTTGTACTTGTCAAGTGAGCCTGGTGCTCAAGACGGAACGACCCACTGGCGACGTCACACACCTCCCAGATACAACCCGGTGAGGTGCAGAGTAAAACTCGCTCTCTTCCCCACCCCAACAACATCCGTCAGTGTTAAATGCAAAAGAGCATTCCATCTGCACATTCTTTGATTTCCCACATTAGACACCGTTTGCTTTCGCTAAAGACGAGATGTAGCTTCGGGATGGAGGGGTTTTCCTTGGCAGCAGCGGCACCGTCAGTAATTTAAGTGGTGCCTGAAGCTGGAATCAGCCTGATTTGACACTGCAAGTGGGAGCCTTACTCATTTCCCTTCGTTTTGGAAACCGAGCCTTTAACACCTGATTTACATTGCACGAGTTTATCGTTGGTGCAAGATCAAAGCCATTTTGTACCAAATGCTTAAGTGCGCCCTTTAAGCGGTCTCCGCTTTGACGCTGTCCGTGCCCACGAGGAATTGGATTGAGTCTGCAAGGGATTTAAAAAAACAATTACTTAAAGGAGACTGTCCTTCTATCACTTTGGATTTGTACCCATAACCCCTGGCAAAAGCTGGTGCTAGCCAGCTCAGTTTTCACATCTAATGATTTATTCTTCTTCTGAGCTCCACGCCCTGTTCTTTGTTTGGCAGTGCGGGAGGTTTTGTACCCCAACAAAATTTGTTGAAATATTCAGTAGCAAGTGGGAACAAATTCACAGCTTTATTTTCGAAGAATATGGCAGAATGCAAAATCGTCTCGCTTTGGTTCCCACGGTGTGTGTAAATGGATAGATGGAAATAAGTGTTTCAGCTGTGTTTAAACTTTGTCCACGGTGAAGTATTTTTTCAGGTAGCAGTGTCATGCTAACCTCACCTGAGACACAATTAATGCAATATCTATTTGTGGCCACTAGGTGATGTCTGGTGTCAATTTGTTTCGTGCACCATGTGGGGGTGGGCGGGGAGGGAGAGTTTGTTCATTGTTTGCAGAAAAGTAGTGTCTGTGAGTTTAAAGTACCTCACTTCCACCATGTGGGGGGAGGAGAGTTTGTTCATTGTTTGCAGAAAAGTTGTGTCTGTGAGTTTAAAGTACCTCACTTCCAAGTTGGCAAGTTGTATTATGAATAAACTGACTCTTGCCGAAGAGTACTTGGATGTAGCTGGTACAGCAGAATCCCCTCTCCCCGGAACTGCATCTCTTGCTGCAAGTTCACTTGAAAAGACAGTTGGGAGAAAATAATTAAACAAGTGGTGGGGGAATTAATGGAGAAAATCCTAAAAGAAAATATATCTCCACTTGGAGAGGCAAGGTTTGATCAATAATAGTCACCATAGCTTTGTCAGAGGGAGGTCATTCCTAACAAATGTGATTGAATTTTTTGAGCACGTGACTATGTGTAGACGAGGGTAGTGATGTTGATGTAGTTTACATGGATTTCAGCAAAGCATTTGACAAGGCCCCACGTGGGAGACTTATAAAGAAGACAAATGCATGTGGGATACAGGAGAACTTGATAAGGTGGAGTCAAAGCTGGCTGAGCTGTAGGAAACAGAGGGTGACAGATGGCTGCTTTAGGGACTGGAAGCCAGTGTCCAGTGGCGTACCACAGGGATTTGTGCTGGGCCCCCTATTCGTCATTTATATAAATCACTTAGATGACTATGTGGAAGGTAGGATCAGTAAGTTTGCGGATGACACAAAGGTAGGCGGGTGGTTAACAGTGAGGCTGAAAGTCTTAGGTTACAGGAAGATATAGACGGGATGGTCAACGGGCAGAAAGGTGGCAGATGGAATTTAATCCTGAAAAGTGAGAGATGTTACACTTTGGAAGGAGTAATTTGCCAAGGAAATATTTAGTGAATGGCACCACACTGGGAAGCCCTGAGGAACAAAGAGATCTTGGCGTGTTTGTAAATAGATCTCTGAAGACAGAAGGGCAGGTTAATAGGGTGTGGAAAAGGCATATGATACACTTGCCTTTATCAATCACGGCATAGATTACAATAGTAAGGAAGTCATGTTGAAGTTATATAGAACATTGGTGAGGCCACAGCTGGAGTCCTCTGTTCTGGTTGCCACATTATAGGAAGGATGTGATTGCACTGGAGCAGGTGCAGAGGGGTTTCCCCAGAATGTTGCCTGGGATGGAACATTTAAGTTATGAAGGGAGGTTGGATAGGCTTGGGTTGTTTTCGCTGGAGCAGAAAAGACCTGATCGAGGTGTACAAGATTATGAGAGGCATTTACAGGGTGGATAGGGAACAGCCGTTCCCCTTAGTTGAAGGGTCTGTTACGAGGGGACACCAGTTCAAAGTGAGTGGGGGGGAGGTTCAGGGGGGATTCATGGAAAAGCTTTTATATCTAGAGGGTGGCGACGGTCTGGAACGCACTACCTGGGAGGGTGGTAGAGGTGCGTTGCCTCACATCCTTTAAAAGGTACCTGGATGAGCACTTGGCTATGGGCAAGTGCTGGCAAATGGGATTAGGATTGGCAGATCAGGTGCCTTTCTTGTGGCAGTGCAGACTCGATGGGCCAAAGGGCCTTTTCTGCACTGTATTTTTTTGATTCTGTGAAGTTGCCTGCTATTTTATGAAAACTTATGCAGAGGCAACAGTGTAAAGAAAGCACAATACTAATTTTGGTGCAAATGATTGAGGAAACATTTGTTCCAGCCCAACTTTGACACCAAATGACTGCGGATGCTTGAATCTGAAAATACTAGACAATCTCAGCAGGTCTGTCAGTGAGCTTTGACAAAGAGTCATGCAGGCTAGAAACGTTAGCTCCTTTTTTTCTCCACCAATGCTGTCAGACCTGCTGAGATTGTCCAGCATTTACTGTTTTCGTTTACATCGTTTCTGTGAACCCTCTACCTAACAGCCCTTAACCGCTGATAAAGGTCGCCCCATTCTTGTAAGGAAGTACAGCTCGGGTGAAGATGTTTAATTTATGTCTGTTTTTGAATGGTGTGAAAATTTACACCTAAAGTTGATATTAAAGGGGCAGCACGGTGGCGCAGTGGTTAGCCCTGTTGCCTCACGGCGCCGAGGTCCCAGGTTCGATCCCGGCTCTGGGTCACTGTCCGTGTGGAGTTTGCACATTTTCCCTGTGTTTGCGTGGGTTTCGCCCTCACAACCCAAAGATGTGCAGGCTAGGTGGATTGGCCACGCTAAATTACCCCTTATTTGGAAAAAATGAATTGGGCACTCTAAATTTATTTTTTAAATGTTTATATTAATGGAGTTTCCACGCGAGTGTGATTTTTTGGTGAAATACGCCTGAAATCAACGTAACCATCCAAAGGATTGTAGCATTTAAAAAGAATTTTTGTGTACCCAATTCATTTATTTTCCCAATTAAGGGGCAATTTAGCATGGCCAATCCACCTACCCTGCACGTCTTTGGGTTGTGGGGTTGAAACCCACACAGACACGGGGAGAATGTGCAAACTCCACACGGATAGTGACCCGGGGCCGAGATCGCACCCGGGTCCTCGGTGCCGTGAGGTAGCAGCGCTAACCACTGTGCCACCGTGCCGCCCTGGATTGTAGCATTTTAAGCACAGTGTGTATTCAATACCTCACCAGAGGCTCCGAAGCCAGGGAGAATGTGGCCCATGGCAGTCAGCCTCTGCCTTCAGTTGCCCAGTAATCCCACACTGCTGCATCCACCCTGCCTGACTCGGCCTGCTGGCCTCTCGGCACGGCGGCTGGATGTGCCAGCGCTGAGCTCCCCCTTGCTTTTCTGCCTCCTTTTATTAAGCAAGGGGCTCTGTGGTTTCCATTGCCCCTTTGAAAAATTCAGAATCACCCCCCCCCCACCCATAAAGATGCTCTCCTGCCCCTTCCTGCACACCAGCCTGTGCCCAAAGGAGCCAGAAAATACAGCCCCTTTATCCATGCCCGCTGAATAGCATTTCCTGATGTATTTAAGAGTGGTAAACCGGTGCAGTTTTATCAGCTCAGCTGAGGATACGTTTATCACCAAAATAATAGTGCCCAATCCCAGTGACTAACCTGCTTTTAAATCAATGAAAATTACTTTAGAAAAGATACACTGGACCATTTTGTAGCTTCCTTGATTCATAGTTGTCCATTTCTTTGTAAATAGCATATTTTTTTGAAATGAGAAGATTGAGGCTGACACCAACGAAAATGAGCTTAAGTTGAACAATTGACAAAAGTCTTACAATTTCGGGCTGGGAAAGAGCTTTTTTTTTTTTGCATGATGTGGAGATGCTGGCTTTGGACTGTGGTGAGCACAGTAAGAAGTCTTACAACACCAGATTAAAGTCAACAGATTTGTTTCAAATCACTAGCTTTCGGAGCACTGCGCCTTCATCGGGTGAATGAAGAGGCATGTTCCAGAAACATATATATATATATATAGACAAAGTCAAAGATGCAAGACAATGCTTTGATTGCGAGCATTTGCTCGCATTCAAAGCATTGTCTTGCATCTTTAAGACTTTAAGACATATAGACTTTGTCTATATATATATATATATTTTTTGCAGGCAGGGTCTGATCGGGGATAAGTGAATCTTGAACTAGCATAAACGATCACATACAACATGAGTGGAAGTTGAAAATTCGCTTATTTGTTTGTCCAAATTCCACTGATTCCACCCGAATTTGCGCTGATATTGCTCGAGGAAAAAGGCAGAAACTTCCCCGCTGTGCCTAATTAGCATATATAATAGTTTGACGGTTTCAGGCTTTAATTTTCATGCATAAAGAGGGTTTTGAAGAAGGAATATGGTGGAAAGTTGGCGCTTTCCATGTGCGTTGATTGTTTATTCTGATTTTGATTGCAATTTCTGTTTCAGTGTGTTTTTTGTTCTAACATAATGCCACATACCATTCCCGGAAAATTCCCTTGAACTTGCTGGCTGCATTGATTCAGGAACCTTTTGACCAGGTGTTTGAGTTAGGACTTCTGAATTATTAAATGAGAGTGATTCAAACCACTAACTGTCAATTTTCAGTCCAATTCTAGTATTGCAGTGGTTTTCCAACTTTTTTTTTCCTGGACCCAATTTTGCCAAGCGGCCGACCTTCGTGACTCACGCTGGCTGACCTTTGTGACTCATGCCAGCCAATCTTCGCAACATACGCTATATTCAATTACCTTTAATGCGAAAGGAGAACCTGCTTGGTCCTTACAATCTCACTTCAATCAGGTTCACAGGAGGGAAGGGCAATGTACATATTAGGTGCAGACTTTAGTCAGTTCTGTTGTGCCGTGAGAATGGAAAATCCAATCTAGCACATATAGGTCGTTGTGAAGGGCAATAGCAACAAGATGCTTGTTTTATTCAGCACTGGATATGCCTGGGAGATGCTCCTCCAGAATGCTGACAGCCTCATGGACTTTTGGTGTTTTTAATGTGCTATCACAGGTCAGGTAGAGACATGCAGTCTTTTCATTTGGAGTCCGCTGAAAGTTAATAACTGATTCTGGAGTTTCAACCTCAAAAATAAATTTTCATCCACCACTTCTCTTTCAAAATTTCAAACTTCTCCTGTCATGTGCCAGTACTTACCTGAATGTAACACACATGGGCTATGCATTTTATTTGCATTGGCACAATTAACAAAACCATGCATCAAGAAATTTTTATACTGCTTTGTTCTCAAGTTAAGTTTTTTCATTGTAGGCTGTTAACCAGAGGCCCTAGTGCTCTGTACAGAGCTAACACCAGCACTGCACTGTCCTGCCCTGGGCTCTCCTCAGCGGCTCTTCAGCAGATTCATTTGTGAAATCTAGGCCAAGTAGGTACACTCCCTATTTGTGTCTCTGGCTGTCTCTTACTTGTAACAAAACAATTCATCTTCACTGTCCTCTTCCCTTGCTTGCTAGCAGCTAGAAAATGGAACAAGTTCTCCTCTGTGATTTGGCACCAAAAGAGCATACATAGAGGGCGCTTGATGTCAAGTGGACAGGCAGGGTGCATGACTTGCTCACTGCTGCTGCTTCAGAAGACTGCACACAGTGTCATTTCCTTCTTATTTAAGAGGTGGCATCAGCCGCCATTCTCAATAATAATGACAATAGCGGCCATTGGGGACTTCTCTCGCGATCGGGACCAGCGCGGGAATGCCGCGATCAATTATTCCACAACACTTCTGACAGCCGGCTGTGACCCACCCACAGATCATTACCCACACTTTGAAAAACCCTGTAGTAATGTACTGAGGGAACTTTATCACAGCAAGTTTAGTCTCTATACACATTCAGCTTGAAAATGAGTATCAACGTTGGCACCATTCATGCACAGAACAAACTTATATCAAATTCCTGTCTCCTGTACAATAGAAGGATTAACTCATTTTAAATTGATTAGTACTAGCGCTTAGGACCTGGGTTCAGCCCCCACCTGGGTCACTGACCGTGTGGAGTTTGCACATTCCCCCGTCTGTACATGGCTCTCTGGAAACCCACAGACACCAACTGCTTTTTCCAACTGGCTTTCTCCCTTCAAGCAACTCACAGCAAACCAGAACTTCTCAAGCTGCTGTCTCAAAATGGCTTTCTCCTTTTTAATCAGCTCACAGCAAAACAGCCACGCACTTTTAAACCGCTCTCAGCAAAACCAGCCAGGCACTTTTCAAAACTGCAAAACCAAACTGCAAAATGGCTGAACTGACCTCGGCTCCACCCACTCTCTGACATCACTGTTTTTTTAAAGGTACATGGCTTAAACATCCATGTCTTAAAGGTACCCTCACATGACACTGTTAAATCTGAAGAAGTTTGGGTTTATAAATATTCAAATGGCAATGGAAGCCAACAGGCTGGAGCTGGGAGGTAGATTTTATTTTAATTTTAATCCTCCTGACACAACATTCCCACTGGACAGTCATTATAATCGGTCCATGATTTCAGTGAGCGAGTGGTGGCTCAGCAGTTACCCCAGGGAGGTGGTGGAACCTGGAAGTTTGATTAATTCAATCGCACTTAGATGTATTTCTTTCAGGAGATAAGATGTTGGTATGCAGTATATGAGTTTTATATATTGGGAGGCTCACGTACAAAGAGAGACAGAACCTAAGCTGACCAGATCACGCGTTTAATGATGCCATCATGCACTGGGCATGCTGACAAAACGTGAATACACTCCAAAGTGATCTGAAACACAAAATGTGGTAATCACGCAGACTTAGCAGTAATAATGACATCAGAACTCTTAGCGTTCATTGTTATATTTGGGTACGTTACACCTTGTTAAATGTGGTGTAATTGGGTTTTTGACAGTGTACCAACTGGCAGGCTGAACACTCAACAGGAGGCCCTACAGCATTCAAGGCTTGCACATGATCCATCTGGCCTCCAGCTCTTAAAGGTAGTCTGTCCCACTTAAAGGGAAGCTGGAGTGAGTTACAGGAGTCTGCTGCTGACTGTCACTGCTGCAATGGGCAAGAAGGGAAATAGAGCACCAGGGCAGAGAAAGGGCGCCACAGTTCATGGATTGTGTCATGTGAGAGTACCTTTAAGAAATGGGTGTCTATAAATGGGTATGTATATAAGTATCTGTAGTGATAGTACCTTTAACAAATGGGTGTTTATTACTGCAGTGATGTCAGAGAGTGGGTGGAGCTAGGATGTCTTGTCAGTTTTTTTACTTCTGTTTTAGGCTGTTTGCTGCAGGATGTGTTTTACTTTCGTTTTCCGTGTTGGAGCTGAAGCCAGACAGATCAGGTGCACTGTTGATATATCTGCCATCAAAAGACTATCCTTGATCATTTGGTGAATTCAGAATTATAAATATTCTCAGAAGTGAATGTAAACCTAATGTGCTTCTGTTGAAAGGTGTTTTTAAGTCTTATGGATGTTAAAAGGAAAGCTTAAAGGATTACTTCGTCTTGTATTCTTTGGGGGTTGTATTTGAATTAATGGTGCTAAGATGTTCACTCTGTTTTTAAAAAGGTTAACTTGAGTTCACAGAATAAACATTGTTTTGCTTTAAAAAATACTTTTCCATTTCTGTTGTACCACACCTGTAGAGTGGGCCTTGTGCTCCACATACCACAATCTATTAAAAGTTGTGGGTCAGGTGAACTCCATGATACACTTTGGGGTTCTCTAAACCCTGGCCCATAACAAATTGGGGGCTCGAGGGGGATAAAATCTATCTATTGGTTTGGCTTAAAAGACAGTGAGGGGTGACCATATTGTGGTTGCTTTTCAGGTGTAGTATTCTAGTTTAAGTAGGAAGTGTGTTGTGGAAAATGGCTCTTTCAGGGGCTCAGACGTTTTTGGGGGTGGAGACGGTCACACGCAGTACCTTACGGGACAGAGACTAAAAGCAGGCTGTTAGATTTGGCAAAAACATTGCAGTTAACATTACCTGACAAAATGCAAAAAGATAAGATAAACAAATGAAATGGCCACAGGACATGTGGCCATTATAAAGCTGGTAGGTAGGGCTAGTGAAGTGTGTGCATCACTAATGGAGGAGGTATCTGAGACGTATGAGGAGGTGAAAAAATCCACCATAGGTGCATATGAACTGGTGCCTGAAGCTTACAGGCAAAGGTTTAGAAATTTAAGGAAAGAATTTGGTCAAACATACATGGAGTTTGAAAGGATCAAACAGAGTAATTTTGATAGGTGGAAAAGGGCTTTGAAAATGGACCAAACGTATGAAGCTCTCAGAGAAATTATAGTTTTGGAGGAGTTTAAAAATTCAATTCCTGATGTAGTGAGAACTCGTGTGGAAGAATAGAGGGTTAAAACTGCAAGATTAGCAGCAGAAATGGCAGATGATTATGAATTAGTTCATAAATCAAAGCTTGTTTTCCGACATCAGTTTCAACCTGTGAGGGATAGGAACTGGGGACATGAGAAATACTCAAGTGGTAAAGGTAAAGGTGATCTGATGGGAGATAATAAGGAGAGTGTACCTCAGATTAAAGAAGAAATCCAGGAGGGTGGAAAAGAAATGAAAAATTTCAAAAGAGTTTTCACTGCAATAAACTAGGCCATGTAAAGTCACAGTGTTGGTGGTTGAAGAAAAGCACTGGGAAGGCTGATGTGGTAAAACAGGATAAGTCAGTGGGGTTTGTTTAAAGTGGTAAAGGAAAGCCCAAGTGAAGCGAAGGAGGTGCAAAAGATTGTACAGCCTGATCAAGAGGTGATTGATAAGAAGGTGCCAGATCTCTTTAAAGAATTTACTTGTGTGGGTTAAGTTTACTCGTGTATCAGGAGGAGCAGGTAAAGAAGTCACAATTTTAAGAGGTGCGGGAGCTAGTCAATATTTAATGGTAAGAGATGAGGACTATGTAGTCTGGGAAGAATATTGCCAGAAAAGGTGGTAATATGTGGCATTCAGGGTGAGAGGAGTAGTGTTCCATTATATAAGGTAATATTGGAAAGTCCAGTGAAGAGTGGTGAAGTGGTAGTAGGAGTAATAGATAAACTATCTTGTCCAGGAATACAGTTTATCTTGGGTAATGATATAGCTGGATTGCAGGTGAGAGTTATGCCTACTGTGGTTGATAAGCAAGTGGAAAATCAGACAACTGAAGGGTTGAAGAACGACTATCCTGGGATTTTCCGGATTGTCAAGTAACAAGTCGCAAAGTCACAGGTTAAGACAAGAGGAGAAATCAAAGAGTGAAGATGAAGTTGAAGTGCAATTATCAGAAACAATTTTTGATCAGATGGTTGAAAAAGAACAAGAACAGGTGGAGGATGAGGCGGATATTTTTAGTTCAGGAAAATTGGCGGATTTACAACAAAAAGATGTAGAAATAAAACGGATGTATCAGAAAGCATTCACTAAAGAGGAATCTGCGTGTATACCAGAGTGTTATTACCGTAAAAGTGATGTCTTGATGAGAAAATGGAGACCTTTACATATGCAGGCGGATGAAAAGTGGGCAGAAGTTCATCAAGTAGTATTGCCGGTTGGGTATAGAAAGGAGGTGTTGCGTGTTGCACATGAGGTACCAGTGGGAGGGCATTTGGGAATACGGAAAACTCAAGCTAAAATCCAAAAACATTTTTATTGGCCTGGACTTCATAAAGGTGTAGTTAAATTTTGTCAGTCATGTCACACATGTCAAGGGATAGGGAAACCTCAAGCAGTGATAAAACCAGTGCCCTTAATACCCATTCCAGCATTTGAGGAACCTTTTACAAGGGTCCTAATTGATTGCGTAGGACCGCTTCCTAAAACAAAAAGTGGGAATCAATATCTTTTGACTATAATGGATGTGTCTACTAGGTTTCCAGAGGCCACTCCAGTACATAATATTACAGCTAAAAAGATTGCGGAGGAGTTACTTAAATTCTTTACTAGATATGGACTACCCACAGAAATACAATCGGATCAAGGATCAAGTTTTACCTCAAGGTTATTCAAAGAATTTATGGATAGCTTAGGAATAAAACAATTTATATCAACTGCGTACCATCCAGAATCGCAGGGAGCGTTAGAAAGGTGGCATCAGACATTAAAGACAATGTTGAGGGCTTATTGTCAAGATTATCCAGAGGATTGGGATAAAGGAATTCCATTCGTACTATTTGCAATTAGGGATGCACCTAATGAGTCAACCAAATTCAGTCCTTTTGAACTCATTTTTGGTCATGAGGTAAGAGGACCACTTAAATTGATTTAGGAAAAATTGGTGAGTGGGAAATTACATTATTGAATTACGTGTCAAATTTTAGGGAACGATTAAATTGGTTAGACAACATTTGAAAGTTGCACAAAATGTGATGAAACGGGTAGCGGACAAGAAATCCAAAGTTCGTAGTTTTGCCAGTGGAGATAAAGTTTTATGTTGTTACCAGTGGTAGGTGTACCTTTAAAAGCTAGGTTTTGTGGACCTTGTCAGATTGAAAGGAAATGAAGTGAGGTCAATTATGTGGTTAAAAACTCCAGATAGAAGGAACACTCACCGAGTGTGTCATGCGAATATGCTTAAAAGGCACTTTGAAAGGGAAGGAGAGAAAAAGGAGGTTTTAATGATTCTAACTCAAAGTGACGAACCAAATCCAGATGACTGTGAATTTGAAATACCTCAAATTAAATTGGAAAATGAGGATGTTCTTAAAAATTGGGATAAATTGTTGAGTTACCTTCCAGAGGAAGAACGGACTGACCTGAAAGAGTTATTCATATCACGTGGGCAAGTTTGTAGAGATAAATTGGGAAGTACTAAAATGGCTATACATGATGTAGATGTGGGAAATGCTGTTCCAATCAAACAACATCCATATAGACGTAACCCTTTAAAATTGGCACAGGTTAACAAAGAGATTGAGAGTATGTTTAAAAATGGCATAATTGAAGTGGGTTGCAGCCAATGGAGCTCACCCATAGTGATGGTACCAAAACCAGATGATACCCAACGGTTGTGTGTGGACTATAGAAAGGTTAATGCAGTTACAAGAACAGACTCTTATTCTATCCCACGTTTGGAGGATTGCGTTGAGAAATTGGGACAATCAGCTTTTATTTCTAAACTGGATTTACTTAAAGGCTACTGGCAGGTACCTTTATCCGAAAGGGCGAAGGAGATTTCAGCTTTTGTGACTCCAGATGGTATATACCAATTCAATGTTATGCCATTTGGCATGAAAAACGCCCAAGCCACATTTCAACAGTGAACTAACAAAGTCATTTCAGGATTACCCAATTGTGCGGTATACATCGGCAATCTGGTAATTTTCAGCCAGACAGGGAAAGAACATTTAAAACATCTGATGGAGTTATTCGATTGACTTCAAGAGGTGGGTTTGATGATAAACCTAGCCAAAAGTGAATTTGGAAAAGCCCAAGTCACTTTCCTTGAGGAGTTTCCAATACCCTTGAGACAAAGGGAAATAATGCGATTTCTTGGAATGAGTGGATTTGATCGAACATTTGTGCAAATGTATTGTGATTGCGTGATAGCTCCGCTGATAGACTTGCTGAAGAAATGTCAAAAGTTTCAGTGGACAGCAGAGTTTCAACAGGCTTTTGGCTGCCTGAAAGCTGTGATAACCAATGCTCATGTGTTGGAGAATTACAAGGGACTCTGTGATCAGATTGAACTAAAGTATCTGACTTTAAAGAGAAATGCAGAGGCGTAGAGAATTGGACGGATCGTGCAAGGACCTTCTTATTCAAAGAGACTATCAATCAGGAAGGATTCCAGTTGGAGGAAAAACAAAAATTGGACTATATTGTTATACCTGTTTGCGTGTGTTGTATTTTTTAAAAATAAAAAGTATATTTACTGTGTGCATTTCTGAAAGGATAGTGAAAAGTAGAATAATGAAACCATCTTGAAGTTGACGGTTTATTTATTTTTTCTTGGGGGGAGGCGTTATGTGAGAATACCTTTAAGAAATGGGCGTCTATAAATGGGTATGTATATAAGTATCTGCAGTGCGAGTACCTTTAAGAAATGGGTGTTTATTACTGCAGTGATGTCAGAGAGTGGGTGGAGCTGGGCTGTATGTCAGTTTTTTACTTTTGTTTTAGGCTGTTTGCTGCAGGGTGTGTTTTAGTTTTGTTTTCAGTGTTGGAGCTGAAGCCAGACAGATCAGGTGCACTGTTGATCACTCTGCCATCAAAAGACTATCTCGTGATCATTTGGTGAATTCAGAATTATAAATGTTCTCAGTAGTGAATGTAAACCTAATGTGCTTCTGTTGAAAGGTGTTTTTAAGTCTTATGGATGTTAAAAGGAAAGCTTAAAGGATTACTTAGTGTTGTAGTCTTTGGGGGTTGTATTTGAATTAATGGTTGCTAAAATGTTCACTGTATGTTTTAAAAAAGTTAACTTGAGTTCATAGAATAAACATTGTTTTGCTTTAAAAATACTTTTCCATTTCTGTTGTACCACACCTGTAGAGTGGGCTGTGTGCTCCCCGTACCACAACCTATTAAATGTTGTGGGTCAGGTGAACTCCATGATACACTTTGGGGTTCTCTAAACCCTGGCCCATAACAATTGATACACAGTAGCCGTCCACCAGCCATGTTGCAAGCATTGGGATAGCACAGCAAATATGAGCACTTGACCAGGCAAAGGTACCCGCAAGGTAGTCAGTATGGAAATGCACAGGGAAAATCATCCATTTTGTCTAAATGGATGTGCTTTTAGATAAAGATGTTATAGAATTTACAGTGCAGAAGGAGGCCATTCGGCCCTTCACGACTGCACCGGCCCTTGGAAAGAGCATCCCACTTAAGCCCCACACCTGCATCTTATCCCCGTACCCCAGTAACCCCACCTAACTTTTTTTGGACACTGAGGGCAATTTAGCATGGCCAATCCACCCAACCTGCACATCTTTGGACTGTGGGAGGAAGTCGTGGCACCTGGAGGAAACCCACGCAGACATGGGGAGAGCGAGCAGACTCTGCACAGACAGTGACCCAAGCCGGCAATCGAACGTGGGACCCTGACGCTGTGATGCAACCGTGCTAACCACTGTGCTACCATGCTGCCCACAGTAGTACGGTTATTTTTGGTTGCTTTTAGTGCAGGATCTCAGCCCAGGGAATAATGTAATGGGGCAGTCCAGAATGATGCTGAGATGGGGAATAGTATAGCCATGGTGGTAAAGGAAATTTGTCTTCTGGGAGGCGGGGTCTGAACAAGTGCTCTTTCACAGTCCATCCATATCAAAGGTGTCCCAGATGCTTCCTCTTTCTTTTTTAACCTCCTCCTCTGTCTACCTCTCTTTCCGAAGTGGCCTCCAGATTCCAATGGCAATGACTGAGCGCTCATGATGTAGTCAGATAGAAATATAGAAAATAGAAACAGGACAAGATCATTTGGCCCTTCGAGCCCAAGTGCCCTATCTAACTCCTTGAAAACATACAATTTTTTGGCTTCAACTGCTTTCTGTTCCTACCTCTCACTAAATCTTGTGTTCCCCAACATTTCTGGTATCTTATTTGTGTCCTCCTTTGTGAAGACAGAACCAAAGTATGCATTTAGTTGGTCAGCCATTTATTTGTTCCCCATAATAAATTCCCCTGTTTCTGAGTCTAAGGGACCTACATTTGTCTTCACCAATTCTTTTCTCTTCACATACCTCTCTTGACATATTGATAGCCCATCACCATCAACAGGTAGCACATTTAAAGGTATTGTATATGTCGCCCATTCTCACCTGGAACAATCCAGTCGGGTATTGGCTTAATGCCACTGCGACCTTTTACGGCCACTGACATCATGGACCCCTCCTGGTGTGAGGCTCAGGTTATCATAGAATCCCTACAGTGCACAAGGAGGCCATTCTGCCTATCAAAACTACACCAACGCTCTGAAAGAGCACCCTACCTCGACCCATTTCCCCATGCTATCCCTGTAACTGTATCACCCCACCTAACCGTTGGACACCAAGGGACAATTTAGAATGGTCAATCTACTTAACCTGCACAACTTTGGATTGTGAAAGGAAACCAGAGTACTCGGAGGAAACCCACGAAAGACATGGGAGAATGTGACAGTCACCCCCGGTTGGAATGGAACCTGGGTCCCTGGCGCAGTGAGGCAGCAATGCTAACCACTGTGCCACTGTGCCGCCCCTCAGCTAGTGTTTTTGGCTGATTTGAAGCACTTTGCTGAAACTTTCATTGCTCAAGTCCATTGAATATCTGTGCTAATCATTCACAGCTTACAAAGCCAGCCATCAAACTTGCAGGTGAGGTTTTTTTGACTTCTGCTACTGCTAGGCGCCGAGTACTTGGGTTCATTCCTGGCTCCGGATCACTGTCCGTGTGGAGTTTGCACATTCTCCCCGTGTTTGCGTGGGTCTCACCCCCACAACCCAAAGATGTGCAGGGTAGGTGAATTGGCCACGCTAAATTGCCCCTTAATTGGAAAAAAATAATTGGGTACTCTAAATTTATTTTAAAAAACAAATAAAACACCAGGTGATGTCTCTATTATATCTCTTCTCATGTTGCTGTTTTGTGCAGGGCGCACCCATATGAGCACTGTGCCCAATAACGGGTGCCGCATGGAATGCATCCTCTGTGGCGGACAGTGCAGCTCGTGGCTCTTTACAGCTTCAGAACTTCTACTGGAGCAATGATGCTACAGAGCCCCATATTGCAGCCTTCATTTTCTGATACCATGGGCTGGATTTTATGGCTTTCGATGAGATTAGAGAAGTGGAACGTAAAGTGAGCAGTTCACTCACTCCATTTTGCACCATCTCAATTCTGGGAATCAGGCATCTGACGGCCAATTTGTGATATAAATGGGGAAATCCACCCCAAATCGGGAGTGTAGAGCAGGACATTATGCCACAGAAGGGTGATGCCATGAACAGGAAGTTGATCAGGGCTGCAAAAGGCTCCCTGCTCCTTCAGTCTTATCTCCTTCTTATCGCATGCTCAAAACAGTAAATGAATGAAGCCCAAAATCATGCAGTCGTGGCCATCTTCACCAGCATAACTGCTGCTCACATGCTGCCATTTTCAGATGGCTGGCATTTTCTTCCGCCCGTATGATGCCTCTGCTGTTAAACTCTCCCAAAATATATTCCTGTCCAAAATATTCTGCAGGCAATGAAAAATTGCATACAATTGGCTATTTAACAAGATTGGTAGGTTGTTGATTGGTCATTTAAAAATGGCAGACGGGCTGCCGATTTCTGTGACCGCTCGCAGAAATGGTAACATTCATGTGACCAAAAATGTCTGGTTTCTGGTTAGAAACCAAAGGCTGGCGTGATTATGTCGTACTGCCAAGCCGATGTCAATATACCGTATTTCATGTCCGTGTGAAGGGGGTGGCCTCATTTGTGGCCTTTAAAATCCAGCCCTGTATATCTGTATCATAGAATGGGTTTTACAGAAACTGTGCTCTTTGTGTCTCTATGTACAGAGATATATGCATTTGAAATCAATTTAAAGGATAGAACTTTGTTTTAATGTTTGAAAACTGGGATCATAAATCAAAGGAACTTAGACTGAAACTGGAACTGGTTGTTTAATCTCAGGTATGACTTACCCATTGTTATGAATGATACAGTACATATAATACAGTAGAAAAGAGTGTGTTTCCTGTTCCGCTGGGATTGTAAGATGTCATCAATAGCATACAACCAGATAGGTTTTAGTTCCAACACTAAATTACTATCCTGGAGTTTTGCTTGATTATGGGCAGCTCATGGGGTCAGCTACTATATGCATGCTGATGATGTGCAGCTCTACCTCATCAGCATCTTCAGGCTAAGTATAACATAACTGTACAAAAAAACCCTTTAGAAAATGAGTGAAGGGTGGCACGCTGGTGCAGAGGTTGGCACTGCTGCCTTATGGCACCGAAGACCAGGGTTCAATCCCGGCCCCGGGTCGCTGTCCGTGTGTGGTTATTCATTTTGGAGGCAAAAACAGGAAGGCAGATTACTACCGGAATGGTTAGTATTGGGAGAGGGGAATGTGCAGCGTGACCTGGGTGTGCTTGTGCACCATTCGCTGAAGGTAAGCATGCAGGTGCAGCAGGCGGTAAGGAAGGCTAATGGTACGTTGGCCTTCATTGCAAGAGGTTTCGAGTATAGAAGCAGGGACGTGTTGCTGCAATTGTACAGGGCCTTGGTGAGACTACACTTGGAGTATTGTGTGCAGTTTTGGTCTCCTTCTCTGAGGAAGGATGTTCTTGCTCTCGAGGGAGTGCAGCGAAGGTTTACCAGACTGATTCCAGGGATGGCGGGACTGTCATATGAGGAGAGATTGACTATGTTGGGATTTTTCTCGCTGGAGTTCAGAAGAATGAGGGGGGATCTCATAGAGGCTTATAAAATTCAAACCGAACTAGACATGGTAGATGCAGGGAAGATGTTACCAATGATGGGTGTGTCCAGAACCATGGGTCACAGTCTGAGGATTCAGGGCAAACCATTTCGGACAGAGATAAGGAGACATTTCTTCACACAAAGAGTGGTGAGCCTGTGGAATTCATTACCACAGGAAGTAGTTGATGCTAAAACTTTGAATATATTCAAGAGGCGGCTGGATATAGCACTTAGGGAGAATGGGATCAAAGGCTATGGGGAGAAAGCAGGATTAGGCTATTGAGTTGGATGATCAGCCATGATCGTGATGAATAGCGGAGCAGGCTCGAAGGGCTAAAAGGCCTGCGCCTGCTCCTATCTTCTATGTATCTATGTGTGGAGTTTGCACATTCCCTTGTGTCTGCATGGGTCTCACCCCCACAACCCAAAAGGTGGATTGTCCACGGTAAATGACCCCTTTTTTTTAAAAAGAAGAAAATGAGCAAAATAAGACAGCGTAGATTGAAAAATAGATTTATTTTATATTTTTTATTTTATTTTTAAAAATATAAATTTAGAGTACCCAATTCATTTTTTCCAATTAAGGGGCAATTTAGCGTGACCAATTCACCTACCCTGCACATCTTTGGGTTACGGGGGTGAAACCCACGCAGACAGGGGGAGAATGCGCAAACTCCACACAGACGGTGACCTAGGGCCGGGATTGAACCTGGGTCCTCAGCGCTGAAGACAGCAGTGCTAACCACTGTGCCACCGTGCCGCCCTGAGAAATAGATTTCTGAGATGCCATTGTACCAGGCTATAACATCACAGACTCTTTACAGTTTACTCAATATTTTGAAGGAGAATAACTACAGGAAAAACCTCCAAGAAGACAGAACTTTGGGTGTATTGTCCATTATCAAGCAAAATTCCAGAATAGCAATTTGATGATGACTTTGGGTTACCAATGTGGTGCCATCAACCAGTCCCCCAAAGTTACGAAGGCGAGCAAGCATAGAAATTAGCAGGCCACCCACCCTTTTGAAATGGCTAATTAACAAGCTATTGAGTATGTTAACAACCCAATGGTCTGGAATGTTTCACTGCCCACTGCAGCCTTTGGCAATCAGATGTGAATAAGTTGAAGAGTGTTTTACAGCAGCTATGATGAGGTGGCAGCAGGGCAAAAGAAAAGGTGGGACCAAGGCTGAATGTAGTAACAGATTCTGCTGTTGAAGGTGGTAACGTCTATACATTTTCTTAATCTCATTTTCTTTTTTGCTTCTTTAAACCTCAGTAAAAAATGAAGAAAATGTAAAGAGCAAGGGCCACTCTAAATGTGTAGCCGTGGCTGACTTTCATAGAAATTATAGAATTTACAGTGCAGAAGGAGGCCATACGGCCCATCGAGTCTGCACCGGCTCTTGGAAAGAGCACCCCACTTAAGCCCACATTTCCAGCCTATCCCCGTAATCCAGCAACCCAACCGAACCTTTTTGGAAACTGAGGGCAATTTAGCATAGCCAATCCACCTAACCTGCACATCTTTGGATTGTGGAAATCGGAACACCGTGAGGAAACCCACGCACACACAGGGAGAACGTGCAGACTCCGCACAGACCGTGACCCAAGCCGGGAATCGAACCTGGGACCCTGGAGCTGTGAAGCAACTGTGCAAACCACTGTGCTACCATGCTCCCTGCTAGATAATGTTGCAGCCCAGACATCCAGTTGGGCACAGAGCACCCCTCCATGGCACTAATTTGACCACCTTCCCATTGGGTGGTCATCTGATGGTGAGTGTGGAAGCGAGTGATCACTGTCCTTCCGTTACGCTCTGTGGAGGAAGGAGCCAAAAGTAGGGTTATTCAGAACTTCAAAAGTGCCAGTGGTCATCTGTGACTCTTTTCACCATTCACCTATTCTGGACTAGTCTAAGCTGGAGACCTTAAAGTGCGCAAAAAGATTTGTATAGATTGATGCCAAATATGGAAACGGGGAAAGAGACCAAGGATTCTCTCTAGAAGAACCAAGGAGAAATGAGAAGGAAGATTCTAGAACTGATTGCTGTTGGACCATGTGGAAGCCTTCTCCAGCCTCATTCCCTGATTGTTAATCCTCCCCAAGTCCAATCCCTGGTTTCCATCTCTGCCCTGAGTCCCCCCTCCTTGTTTTCCGTCTCTCTCCCCAAGTCCCCATTCTCCCCAAATTAAAAATTCCCCAGTTTTCATCTCTTTTCCAGATACCCATTTCCCCAAATCTCCTTCCCCCTCCCCTGGCCTACATTCCCCAATATCTGTCTCTCCCCTGAACCCTCCTGCGGTGTACACTCCCCCAGCCTCCATTCATCCTGTCTCTAACTCTTCCACAAAACCACGAATATTCCAGTCTCCAACTTTCCCCAGTCTCCATTTCTTCACATCCACTCTGACACCCCTACAATTTTTGACTCCCTCCCAGTCCTGAACCATCCCCCTTCCCCAGTTTTGGATTCTTCAGCAGTCTACTCCCAACTGTTCCAGGCAGTTGATTGGGGAATCTCTGTATCAGTGGACAGGAGACATCACCGAACCCCTCTGATCAGCAGTGGTGATGTAATAATGGAAGAGCATGGTTTGTGTGGAGGGCGTAATAGGAAATGAAGGGGTAGAACTCTGCCATTAGAAATTCAAAGCATTAAACTCCTGGGCTGGCAAAGACCATGCTGAGGAAAAGAATTGCCAATTTTGGGGGACAACCGCCTAAAATGGGAGGGTTGCCAACCCTACCCAGGTGCAGCTGATTTGAAGCAACATCATTATTTGTAATGGCCTGCTGAAAGTTTTGGATCACTGGCTCAAAGGAGAGGAGGGTAGTCAGGGGCTTAAAGTAACAACTTTTATAAACTCATGACGTTTAATATTAAAGAATGGTGTGATCAGACTTTGTCCACGTTTGTTTACATGGCATTTTAAATTAGAGCTAAATATTTCAACCAATTCCAAACCAAGATTTCAGTTTTGTCTTCTTTGTCTCCTGTTAAAATAAGTACTGCTGTTAGCTGTGTACTTGTATATCAGTATAAAAATGCATGGTAGTTTTGATATATGTGCATACTTCAGTATGGAATGTCTCAAACCACTTGGATATTTTTTAAAAACCCGCTTTGGTTTTGTCATCAAAAGGACTTTCCTGCAAGATGTCCCCATTTCATATTTTTATAAAGGTATTATTTTAGGAGCATGAGCTTTCATTAGTTAGTGCATTCACATTGGCCGTATTTCTTACACTTCCATGAGCTTTCCACAGCAGACGTCCAAAGATCATGCATATGTATGAAAGGAGAAGCCCTTCTAACTCTCATTAACATCGACAAAGAATACCTCGAGCTGTGGGTGTTAGCAGCTCCACACAGTCAGGCAAATGAAATTGTATTGAGGCATCATCAGATTACCAAGGCACTGAGTTTATTCCTCACTTGCTGGACCTCTCCCTCCCCACAATTATCACTTGCAGCAAGGTTATTATTTGCTAATGCTTTTTTTCAAAAAAATCCAATTAGATAAAGACAGGTTCCTCCTTTTGTTGAAGAGCAAATGATGGGAAATGAGAGAGTGGAGAAATACAATTTATGGATTAAATTCCACTCACAGAAGAAGTTTTAAAAAAAAAAGAAAAATCCGATTTAGCATGTTGAATATCTCCATTATAGCTCATTCAGTGCCTCTTTGCAACTCTTTGGATTTTTTTTTTGTGATTAATCCTCATTTTACCCATGCCCGGCTCAGTTTCAATAATGTACGTGCTGGTGCTTCGACTGGATGGATGCAGAGGCCTCCTTTTCTTCCCTGTTAATTGGTTGAGACCACCAGAATTCGGAGGCTACAGATGTCGCTGATAGTTTGCCTAGGGAGCACATTCAGGCCCATCTGTTGCGGTCTAGAAGCCTGTTCTTGTGTCCAAAAGGCCCTAATTTGATTCTTGTCAGAAACTAATGTAAATGCAGTTTACCTCTTGGGTCACTGCTGGGTTTTATGCCAGTGAGGTCCTCCCCCTCCTCCCCCATTTTTATACGATGGCTGAATAGGAAAAAGGCATTTCAATGTAAACTAAAGAAGCCCTTCCATGTTAATGCATATTAAAAAACACAATGTCTGCCTTACAGTAGGTTTTAATTTTATTCTGCATGCAATTAATTGAATCCTTGTAATGAGATTGTGGAAAGAAATAAAAAGTACCACAACTGACATTTAGGTGGAAACTGTTGAAAATTAACTGAGGTTGATGTTGAATGCAGTAACCTAGAGAAGCTGCATTCACAGTCTCAGACGTAAATCAATCAATAATTTACATTTCAAATGATAATTGAAGACTTTAATAAACTTGCCCACACAGTTTGCAACACCTCTGCTCCCCGGCTGTATTAAGTCAATTTGTGTACAGCCGATAATAAACCACCTGCTAATTTCCATCTTCCGGTCGGAACAGATGTGAGTCACGTTGATCAGTAGAAACGGTGTGAACTGTCAGAGACAGGGTTGAAAGTAGAGGTTCCTTTCTTCAGATTAGTCTGTTCTGCAGTCACTTGACTATGGACTAACCTATGAATTTTCCGACAGGTGTTCTTTACGAAGGTCAATGGCTGATCTCCGGGTTTGGGCCGGGAAGGCCCCACGGGTGCAGCGGGCTATTTTGGAACGGGGACAGGAGGCCTGGTGTTGCCGAATATGATAAATTATTATTATTGGGCAGCGAATATTGCAATGGTGAGGACATGGGCCGTAGGGGAGGGGTCGGTTTTGGGGGCGGGTGGAGGCGGCATCGTCTCGGGGAACGAGTTTGAGGGCTTTGTTGTTGGCGCCATTTTTGCCGGCCAGATACTCCGTGAGCCAGTGGTGGTGTCGACCCTAAGGGCGGTGGAGGCAGCATTTGTGGATGGAGGGTGCCTCGGTGTGGGCACCAATCTGCAACAACCATAGATTTGCACTGGCAGGGCTGGATACGAGGTTTATTGGGTGGCAGCAGGCGGGGATTGAGCGCCTTGGGGATTTGTTTATAAGTGGCAATTTGCGGGGTGGAGGACTTGTAAGAAGTGCATGAATTGCCCAGGGAGAATGGTTTTAGGTACCTGCAGGTTCGGGATTTTGTGAGGAAAGAGATGCCGTCCTTTCCTGGGCTGCCAGCCTTGGGGTTGCAGGACAAGTTGCTGTCGAAGGATAAAATAGGGGAGGGGAAGGTGTCGGATATCTATAAGGAATTGATGGAGTGGGAGGGAGCCCAGGTGGGAATATGAAGCATAAATCGGAGGAGGAGCTGGGAGGGGCGGTGGGGAACAAGACATGGGAGGAAGCCTTGAGCAGGATGAACGTGTCCTCGTCGTGTGCGATGTTAAGCCTCATCCCGTTTAAGGTTGAGCATAGGGCCCACATGATGATGGTGAGGATGAGTAGGTTCTTTGTAGGGGTAGAGGGTAGGTGCAGGCAGTGTGTAGGGGAGGCCCGCGAAACACGTCCACATGTTCTGGGCATGTCCAAGACTCAGGCGGTTCTGGCAGGGGTTTTAGGACGTGATATCCAAGGTGTTGGTGGTTCTGAGTCCAGAGGTGCCGATATTTGGGGTGTTAGAACACCCAAGAGTCCAGGGGGTGAGAGAGGATGATGTTTTAACCTTTGCCTCCCTGATAGCCCAGAGACGGATTTTGCTAGGGTGGGGGGGTGGGGGGGGGGGGGGGGGGGGGGGGGGGGGGCCCAGAGCCGCCAAAAGCAGGAGTGTGGGTGAACAACCTGGCAGAATTCCTGAGGCTGGAAAAGGTCACGTTCGCTCTGCGAGGGTCAGCAGAGGGGTTCACCCGGAGGTGGAAGCCGTTTATCGATTTCTTTAATGAGGATTGAGAGAGGGCAGCACGGTGGCGCAGTGGTTAGCACTGCTGCCTCACGGCACCGAGGTCCCAGGTTCGATCCCGGCTCTGGGTCACTGTCCTTGTGGAGTTTGCACATTCTCCCCCTGTTTGCGTGACTTTCGCCCCACAACCCAAAGATGTGCAGGCTAGGTTGGTTGGCCACCAACCTGGTACCTCGGCACCGTGAGGCAGCAGTGTTAACCACTGCGCCACCGTGCTGCCCATGCTATCGGTTCCGAACGTACTGTTCTTCCTGGATCATAGCCTGAGCAGGTTTACATTGGAGTTGGAATCGGCTGCATGTTACCATACTTTGGCAAACTGTGTTGGAAACAACTTACTGACATCAGTATGTAAGTAGTTTAGGTTGCAGGACATAGTTCCTCTTCACTTTTCTCATGTCATGACTCTACATTTTGAAGCTTTTGGCGGATCTGGTGACCACCTTTCACTGATTTTCAAGTCTGGCAATAATAGATTTGGGAGGTCTTGAGGTGCAGTGGGTAGTGTCCCTGCTCCTGAGCCAGATGCTCTGAGTTAGAGTCCCACCCCAAGACTTGATGACATGGAAGGTGTATTCATAATATGGTCAAACAGGTTGAATATGTCAACCTGAAAATCCTTCCAAACAGGCTAATAGCTGGGGATAAGAGCAGGAGAGACACCTGGTCAGTCACGCTTAATGCAGAGTAGCAGTCCTCAAGGTATAAGCCCCTGGCTTCAGACGAGTGACCTGTTCCAGGAATTACTAGCTATGAAAACAGACACAGGTCTGCCTTAGTACACCACTAGGTGTGGGAAGAGAATTGGGAATTGCAACATTTGGATTCAGTATAGACATCAGCATTGCCAAACCTGAATTTTTGGATAGCAGAACGTGGAGCTGTGCTTCGGTGATTGCTCCTATCAGACATGCCTGAGCGATGAAGGGGGCAGATGGCAGCAATGCTTCACCTTGACCTGGGATGTATTCAGTGTTGCTCCAGCAAGTGTTACCACATCTGGTCCTCACAATAACCCCCAGTTGTCAGGTCTCAGTGCTATTGACAGAGTGTTTGGCTGTTGTAACAGCCGCTTACGGTAGTTTCAGGAAACTGCTTAAGCAGCTGGAAGTGTTTTTTTTCTGAGATTGGCAGATAACCAGTCACTGATCCTCAGCTAATTTAACTATCACATTTAACTGACCAGTGTATTTCAACTGAAGAGAAAAAATATTTGAGGAGAAGGTTTGTCCTATCCTCTGTGCCATTAAATGTGCTCTTTTATAAAAATCCATTGTTTATTATACATGATGGTCAGAGGCCATTTTTCTCATTGCATTTCAGCAATTTCCTGTATTTATGTTTTCCCTTCAGTTTTACCATCATTGTGTTATTCGGAAGTACTTAAGGGGAAAATAGCTTTGTAAATATATATGAAGTGGCACCCAGTAGCCAACACCAAGGTGCAGTGGTTTCATAGGCCATGGAGGGACATTCCTATTCCCTTTGGTCCCATAAAAATCCTCTCAAAATAATTTGAAAGATAGAATTTTAAGTGGTGTAAGCGGCCGCACTCCCAACCCAAAATGTGCGCAATCGCAGAAGAAGACATTGGGCATGTTTCCCGATATCATTATGCGTCTTGTGTGATATTTTGGTCAGCAGGGGTATACAGGTTTCGGCAACAGATTCAAAGAAAAATACAGTGCAGAAAAGGCCCTTCGACACTGCACCGCCGCATGAAAGGCACATGATCTGCCAATCCTTTTTAAAAATAAATTTAGAGTGCCCAATTATTTTTTTCTAATTAAGTGGCAATTTCGTGAGGCCAATCCACCTACCCTGCAGATCTTTGGGTTGTGGGGGCGAAACACATGCAGGCACAGGGAGAATGTGTAAACTCCACATGGACAGTGACCCAGAGCCAGGATCGTACCTGGGACCTCGGTGCCGTGAGGCAGCAGTGCTACTCACTGCGCCACCGTGCTACCCCTGATCTGCCAATCCTAATCCCATTTGCCAGCACTTGGCCCACAGCCTTGAATGTTAAGATGTGCCAAGTCCTCATCCAGGTACTTTCTAAAGGATGTGATGCAACCCACTGAGGCAGTGCATTCCAGACCATCATCACCCTCTGGGTAAAAAAGATTTTTCTCAACTCCCCCCAGAACCTCCCGTCCCTCACCTTGAACTTGTGTCCCCTCGTAACCTACCCTTCAACTAAGGGGAACAGCTGTTCCCTATGCACCCTGTCCATGCCCCTCATAATCTTGTACACCTTGATCAGGTGACCCTTCAGTCTTCTCTGCTCCAGCGAAAACAACTCAAGCCTATCCAACCTCCCTTCATAACTTAAATGTTCCATCCCAGACAACATCTTTCTGAAACACATCTGCACCCGATCCAGTGCAATCACATCCTTCCTATAATGTGGTGGCCAGAACTGCACAAAGTACTTCAGCTATGGCCTATATAACTCCAACATGACTTCCTTGCTTTTGTAGTCTATGCCGCAATTAATAAAGGCAAGTGTATCATATGCCTTTTTCACCACCCTATTAACCTGCTCTTCTGCCTTCAGAGATCTATTTACAAACACGCCAAGGTCTCTTTGTTCCCCAGGACTTCCCAGTGTGGTGCCATTCATTGAATATTTCCTTGGCAAATTGCTTCTTCCAAAGTGTAACACCTCACGCTTTTCAGGATTAAATTCCATCTGTCACTTTGCTGCCCATTTGACCATCAGTCTATATCTTCCTGTAACCCAAGACTCTCAGCCTCACTGTTAACCACCCAACCTATCTTTCTGTCATCCGGGCAGCATGGTGGCGCAAGTGGTTAGCCCTGTTGCCTCACAGCGCCGAGGTCCCAAGTTTGATCCCGGCTCTGGGTCACTGTCTGTGTGGAGTTTGCACATTCTCCCCATGTTTGCGTGGGTTTCGCCCCCACAACCCAAAAGATGTGCATGATGGGTAGATTGGCCATGCTAAATTGCCCCTTAATTGGAAAAAATGAATTGGGTACTCTAAATTTATTTTAAAAAAGAAAAACAATCTTTCTGTCATCTGCAAACAAACTGATCCTACCTCCCACAATCATTTAAGTCATTCATATAAATGACGAATAATAGGGGACCTAGCACAGATCCCCATGGCATGCCACTGGACACTGGAGTCCAGTCATTAAAGCAGCTATCTATCACCCTCTGTTTCCTACAGCTCAGCCAGCTTTGACTCCACCTTATCAAGTACCTCTGTATCTCATGTGCATTTGCCTTCTTTAGAAGTCTCCCATGTGGGACCTTGTCAAATGCTTTGCTGAAATCCATACAACTACATCAACTGCACTACCCTCGTCTACACATAGTCACGTGCTCAAAAAATTCAATCAAATTTGATAGACATGACCTCCCTCTGACAAAGTCATGCTGACTATTCCTGATCAAACCTTGCCTCTCCAAGTGGAGATAGATTCTCGCCTTCAGAATGTTCTCCATTAGTTTCCCTACCACTGACGTGAGACTCACCGGTCTGTAGTTCCTGGCTTATCCCTACAGCCTTTCTTAAATAGTGGGACCACATTCGCGGTTCTCCAGTCCTCTGGCACCTCTCCCATGGCCAGAGAAGAATTAAAAATTTGGATCAGGGTCGCTGCAATTGCCTCCCTCACCTCCGATAGCAACCTGGGACACAATTCGTCTGGACCTGGAGATGTCTCCACTTTTAAGTCTGCCGACACCTCAAATAACTTGTCCCTCCCAATGACAACTTGCTCAGTAACCTGAATAACCTCATTAACTCTCTCCCCGAGTTCCATATCTTCCTCCACATTCCCTCGGGTGAAGACAGATTTGAAATATTCATTAACACCCTACCAGTGTCCTCTGGCTCCACCCAAAGATTCCCTCCTTGGTCCCTGATTGGCCCTACTTTTTCCCTAGTTATCCTCTTCCCATTGATATACTTGTAGAATATCTTGGGCAACACGGTGGTGTTAGGTACACTGGTATAACACTGGCTACAACTGGATGCAGCATAGATCAAAAAGATACTCCAGACCTTGAAGTTAGTTCAATCAGGTTTATTTATTTATTTATTTTTTTATAAATTCAGAGTACCCAAATCATTTTTTGCAATTAAGGGACAATTTAGTGTGGCCAGTCCACCTAGCCTGCACATCTTTTTTGGGTTGTGGGGGCGAAACCCACACAAACATGGGGAAAATGTGCAAACTCCACACGGACAGAGACCCAGAGCCGGCATTGAACCTGGGACCTCGGCGCCGTGAGGCATCAGGGCTAACCCACTGCGCCACCGTGCTGCCCCAATCAGGTTTATTGAACTAATGGCACAGTTCTCTATGAGTTCGACTCTCTGCTAACTTAAATGTGGTTACTCTGTCTGACTGAACCAGACTAGCTCTTGGCCACGTGGTGGAGGTGTGTGATTGTAACAACACCCTTGACTGACTCTTGATGTTCATCAGTGGAAAGAGACGGAGTGTGAGTGCCTCGTGTCTTTTATAGTCCGATCCCACCCCTGAGTGTCCTGCCTGCTTATTGGTCATGTCCTCTTCTCTTGTGTCCATTAGCTGCTTGTCTGCATATCATTGTGTGTGTCTGCATATCATGACATTTCCCCCTTTTTTAATGTTTGGATAACATATGTGAACGTATTTACAAGAATAGGCCAATATTAATATATATATATATATATACATGCAGTGGATGTGAACATATGTACATGTGAAAACAGCTGTTGAATGCGAGAACACAGAACATAGCAAACAGAACAAATGTTCATAAGTCCAGTCTCTGTGGCTTGCGTCTGATCCTGGTCGACCGCCGGAGAGGTGATGGTGGGGACGACAGCGCCTTAATAGGCGGGATTGAAGCCTGATTGGTGGCCTCGTGAGTCGAGGTATGAGGAGGTGGCAAAACAACGGAAGGAAACGGAGAAGAATGTTGTTGCGGGCAGGCAACGTTGCGCAGTGCCCGCCTGTCTCTTTGCACAAAGAACCATCAGCCAGATGCACAACATACGAGCAGAGGGCAGCCTGTCGAACAACGACAGCTGGAGCTGACCAGCCTCCATCAGGGATCTTGACCCGAACAGTGTCTGATGGGGATAACACGGGCAAATCGGTGGCATGAGCTTCATAGCCCTGTTTTTGCCAGTCTCGGAGTTGCTGCACCTTCTGCAGCACCGGGAGGTGATCCAGGTTGGGTACGTGTATGGCTGGAAGTGTCGTTCAGGTCCCTGTTCATCAGGAGTTGAGCCGGCGACATGCCAGTGGACAGTGGGGTCGCCCTGTACGCAAGCAGCGCAAGGTGAATGTCAGAAGCGAAATCCGCGGCCTTGCAAATGGGCTGCTTCACTATGTGCACCCCTTTCTCAACATTTCCGTTTGACTGCGGATAGTGTGGGCTGGAAGTGACGTGTTTGAACTGATACGACTGGGCAAACATAGACCATTCATGGCTGCTGAAGCACAGGCCATTGTCACTCATGACATTGAGCGGGATACCATGCCTGGAGAACGTCTCCTAACAGGCCTTGATGACGGTCCGAGATGTGAAGTCTGACATCTTCACGACTTCAGGGTAATTGGAAAAGTAATCAATGATTAACACGTAACCACGACCATTTGCATGAAAGATGTCGATGCCAACCTTTGCCCACGGAGAGGTTTCGATTTCATGCTGCTGAAGTGTCTCCTTACTCTGCGCTGGCTGGAAGTGCTGACAGGTCGCACAGTTAAGGACCATGTTTGCGATGTCCTGGCAGATCCCGGGCCAGTAGAGAGCCTGCCTGGCTCTGCGTCCGCACTTTTCCACACCCAGGTGGCCCCAATGGATTTGACGGAGCACCAAGCTCTGGAGACTATGTGGAATTACAATCCGGTCCAGTTTCAGGAGCATACCATCAACCACCGTCAGGTCGTCCTTGACATTGAAAAATTGAGGGCACTGCCCTTTTTTCCAGCCATTGGCTAGGTGTTGCATAACACGCTGCAAGAGGGGGTCTTTGGCTGTCGAAGCACCTTCTCATCAGATGCTGGGAGGGTGCTAGCACACAACTGCACCTGTAACTCAACCTGTGACTCAATTTGCCGGATGACGTTCAGTGGTTCACTAGGTACGGTGGTGGAGCGGGACAGTGTATCGGCAATGATGAGCTCCTTGCCAGGCGTGTAGACTAGGTCAAAGTCGTACCGTCTGAGTTTGAGGAGGATGCGCTGCAACTGAGGCGTCATGTCATTAAGGTCCTTGTGGATAATGTGGACCAGGGGCCTGTGATCCGTCTCGACAGTGAATGCCTTCAGGCCGTAGACACAGTCGTGAAACTTGAGAATGCCAGTGAGAAGGCCCAGGCATTCCTTCTCGATTTGTGCATACCTTTGTTCGGTGGGCGTCATTGCCCTTGATGCGTAGGCAGCCGGTGCCCAGGTTGAAGTATCATTGCGTTGCAGCAGGACTGCACCAGTGCCATCCTGGCTCGCATCTGTCGAGATTTTTGTTTCCCTGTCTGGGTCGAAAAATGCCAATACGGGCGCAGTGGTGAGCTTGGCTTTCACCTCCAACCATTCTGCCTGATGGGCCGCCTTCCACTCGAAGGCAGTGGACTTCTTCAATAGGTTTTGTAGGGCCGTGGTGTGTGAGGCCATGTTTGGGATGAACTTTTCCCAGAAAATTGACCATGCCCAGGAAGCGCAATACCGCCACCTTGTCTTCCGGGACCTTCATAGCCGCGATGGCCTTGACCTTGTTTGTGTGGGGGCACATGCCCAGCTGAGAGCTCTGGTCACCTAGGAACTTGCCAAAGCAGCATTTGGCTCTATTCAGCTTCAGGCCATTGGTGTGGACACAGGGGAATACCTGTTGGAGACGGGAAACATGCTCCTCGGGGGTCGTGAACCATATGCTGATGTCGTCCACGTACACATGAACCCCTCCATCATCTGTTCCATGATGCGATGAAGTATCTCTGATGCCGAACGGCATATGGTTATAGCAGTACCTGCCAAACGGTGTGTTGAAGGTGCAGAGCCTTCTGCTGGACTCATCAAGCTGGATTTGCCAGAATCCATGTGACACATCTAACTTCGTGAAAAACCGTGCATGTGCCATCTCACTGGTGAGTTCCTCCCGCTTCGGGATGGGGTAGTGTACACGCATTATATTCTGGTTGAGATCCACGGGATCAATGCAGATGCTCAGGTCTCCAGAGGGTTTTTTAACCACCACCATCGAGCTGACCCAGTCAGTCGGTTCGGTGACTTGGAAATGATCCCCTGCTGCTGCAGCTCCTTGAGCTGGTCCTTCAGGCGCTCCTTCAGCGGAGCCAGGACCCGGCGTGGAGTATGGACCACTGGCTTGGCATCAGGTCACAGTAGGATCTTGTACCGATATGGCAAATTGCCCATCCCGTCAAACACATCTGGATACTGAGCGAGGATGTCGTCAATGCCAGCTTGAAGATCCACGTTGGAGGATGTAGTTGAATAAACCCGCAGCACCAGGTTTAGCTTTTTGCAGGCATGCCCAGAAGGGATGCCTGTCCGACTTGACAATTTCAAACCTTAGCAGTGCATGGGTACTCCGGTTGGAGATGAGTAGATAGCAAGACCCCAGTGCCGTGATGGCATTACCGTTATAGTCCAGGAGCTGTCAGGCTGCTGGAAGGACCTTGGGGGGGGCTTCTTGATGCATTTGAAGTCTGCCTGTGAGAGGAGGTTGGCAGAAGCACCTGTGTCCAACTTGAACTGGTTGGAGCAGCGGTTGACCTGCATCACCGCACGCCATTTGCCCTCCGAATCCACAGCGAGGATGGACTGAATGCGAGATGAGTTAGAAGTGGCATGTTCACGTGTGGTAATGATGCCCACTCGGTGCCCACTCGGTAGGTGGACTCCAGGCACTCGTACTCTGGATCCGTTGTACTGCCAGGATCAGAATCCTGTAATCGTCGTTGCACATTCTGGACGCGCCGTCGTCTGAATTGGGAGCGCTGGTGGTGCAGACCTGCACAAGGCTGCATAGTACCCAGGCTTCCCGCAGTTTAAACATCGCCTGCCTCTTGCAGGGCAGTGTCCCTTTAAGTGGGCATTGCCACCGTTTGGGCACGTCATGACGTCGGCGTCGCGACGCGGTGTACGTCGTCGCAAATGTGCAGTGTGGTCGGCAGACGTCTCGACCTGCGCAGTGCGGGTGTCGGCCGCTTCGTTATCCCGTTCGCATCGCACATGCGTGGGGCTCAGGGAAAAGCGCGCGAGATGGCCGCTGTCTTCAATGCTGAGGCGCTGCATCCGGGAGATGACCTGCACACTCACTGCCTAGTGGGAGGCAAGTTTCTCATTTTCAGCCGATTTGTATTGGGGATACCGATTTTTGGCGTGCTCATGCACTGTACATCTTTCAATCGCGACTGGCAGGGTCATATGCTTGATTTTCAGTAGCTGCTCTCTCAGAGGATCAGAGTGAACTCCAAAAACGATTTGATCTCTGATCATGGAGTCAGCAATATCACCAAAGTTGCAGGACAGCGCTAGCAGGCGAAGGCTAGTTAAGAAGGCATTGAAATATTCATCTTTACCTTGAAGACGTTGTTTGAATCTGTAGTGCTCGAAGATTTCATTGGTGTCCACTTCACAGTGACTGTCAAACTTGTCCAGGATAGTCTGAAACTTTGTCTTGTCCTGGCCTTCGGTGAAGTTAAAAGAATTGAAGAGTTTGATGGCTTGATCACCCGCTGTTGAGAGGAGAAGCGCGATCTTTCTTGCATCAGACGCACCCTCGAGGTCTGAGGCTTCGATGTACAGCAGAAACTTTTGCTTGAATATCCGCCAGTTGGCACTGAGATTGCCGGAGGTCCTGAGTTGGTGAGGAGCCTGAATCTTCTCCATGGTGCCGGGATACATTTGCTGGTCGTCACGGAACGGACTGAGGTAAGCCACCTTAAATTAGTCGTCACCTGGTATCATGTCATATTAGGTGCACTGGTATAATACTGGCTGCAACTGGATGCAGTTTTGATCAAAAAGATACTCCAGACCTTGAAGTTAGTTCAATCGGGTTTATTGAACTAATAGCACAGTTAGCACAGTTCTCTGTGAGTTCGACTCTCTGCTAACTTAAGTGTGGTTACTTTATCTGACTGAACCAGACTAGCTCTTAGCCACGTGGTGGCGGTGTGAGATTGTAACAACACCCTTGATTGACTCTCTAGATGTTCATCTGTGGAAAGAAGCGGAGTGTGAGTGCCTTGTGTCTTTTATAGTCAGATCCCACCCCGAGTGTCCTGTTCTCGGTGTCCATTAGCTGCTTGTCTGTATATCATTATGCGTGTGTCTGCATATCATGACAGATGACACAGTCGTTAGTACTGCTGCCTACGGCGCTGAGGACCAGGGTTCAAATCCCGGCCTTGTGTCACTGTCCGTGTGGAGTTTGCACATTCGCCCCGTGTCTGCGTGGGTTTCACCCTCACAACCCAAAGATGTGCAGTGCAGGTGGATTGGTCACGCTAAATTGCCCCTTAATTGGAAAAAAAATAATTGAATGCTCTAAATTAAAAAAAAAGAATTGGGATTTTCCCTACTTTTACCAGCTAGAGATTTCTCATATCTCCTCTTTGCTCTGCTCATTGCTTCCTTAAGCTCCATCCTGCACTCCACTAATGCCTCTGTTGATTTGTTCCCCTTGTACTTATTAAAAGTCTCTCTCTTCCTTCTCGTTGTATCCTGAGTGTCTCTGGTCATCCGTGGTTCATAGAATCATAGAATTTACAATACAGAAGGAGGCCATTCGGCCCATCGAGTCTGCACCATCACTTGGGAAGAGCGCCCGACTTAAACTTAAGGTCACTCCTCCAATCTATCCCCGTAACCCAGTAATCCCAACTAACCTTTGGACACTAAGGGGCAATTTAGCATGGCCAATCCACCTAACCTGCTAATCTTTGGACTGTGGGAGGAAACCGGAGCACCCAGAGGAAACCCACGCAGACATGGGGAGAAAGTGCAAATTCCACACAGACAGTCACCCTGAGGTTGGAATTGAACCCGGGACCCTGGAGCTGTGAGGCAGCAGTATGAACCACTGTACCACCGTGCCGCCCCACGATTCACTGGGCTTGTTACTCCTTCCTATTACCCTCGAGGGAGCATGTTGGGCCTGTACCCTCCCCATTTCCTCTAACACCCCCCCCCCCACCCCCCACTGCTCTTCTGTAGATCTCCCCACCAGTAACTTGTTCCAATCCACCTTGGCCATATCCTGCCTTATTTTACTAATGGCTGCTCTCCCCCAATCCAACATCTTTTTCTGCAATTTGTCTCTTTCCTTCTCCATAACAAACTTAAATTGCACCATATTGTGGTTACTATCACTAAAATGCTCCCCCACCATCACATCAACCACCTGTCTGGCTTCATTTCCCAGAATTAGGTCCAGCATTGCAGCATCCCTTGTTGGACCCTCCACATGTTGAGCTAATAAGTTTTCTTGTATACATTTTACGAACTCTGCTCCACCTAAGCCCTTAACACAATGAATATCCCAGTTAATGTTGGGGAAGTTGAAATCACCCACTATAATTACCCTATTATTTTTGCACACTTCTGCAAATTGCGCACATATTTCCTCCTCAATTTCTCGCTGACTATCTGGGGTTCTATAATAAACACCTAGCAATGTGGCTGCCCTTTTTTTATTCCTATGCTCTACCCACAAAACTTCATTGAACATCACCCCCAAGATGTCATCTCTCATTATTGCAGTAATTGACTTCTTAACAAATAGTGCAATGCCTCCTCCTCTTTTGCCCCCTCCGCTGTCCCTCCTGAAGATTCTGTATCCCGGGATGTTAAGCTGCCAATCCTGCCCCTCTGCCAACCACGTCTCCATGATGTCTACTATATCATAATTCTACGTGTCAACCCTCACCCTTAACTCGCCTGTTTTACTGTAATACACCGGGCATTAAAGTAGAAGCCATTCAGTCTTGTCTTACTCTCCTGAAACTTACTACCGCTGCATTCCCACTGACTTGACTGTTTTTCTGTGATGCACTGGGATAGATTCTCCACCCCGCCACACCAGATTTCTGGTACGGCGCGCCCCTGGGATTCTCCATTTCGCCAGACTGCCAATGGGGTTTCCCATTGTGGGCAGCCCCTCACCGTCGGGAAATCCCCGGGCTGTCGGTGCAACGGAGAATCCCAACAGTGGAGAACTCAGCCCACTGTGTCCCCATTCTGCTATCGGTCCGTGTACCCAACCCCTGCCAAATTTGTTTAAACTCCTCTCAACAGCACTGGCAAACCCACGAGCAAGGATGATAGTCTCGCTCTGGTTCAGATGTAGACCATCCCGCTTGTACAGGTCCCACCTTCCCCAGAAATGGTCCCAGTGGTCCAGGAATGTAAAACCCTCCCTCTTGCACCAACTCTTAAGCCACACATTCATCTGTGCTATTCTCCTTTTTCTATACTCGCTAGCGCATGGCACTGGGAGCAATCCAGAGATTACAACCTGAGAGGTCCTGCTTTTTACTCTACAGCCTAGCTCCCTCATTTCCTTATGCAAGACCTCTTCCCTCTTTCTACCGATGTCACTGGTACCAACATGTACCACGACCCCTGTCATTTCACCATCCCCCTTCAGGATGCCCTGCAGCCGTCCAGTGACATATTGCACCCTGGCACCAGGGAGGCAACGCATCATCCTGGAGTCACGTTAATGGCCACAGTAGCGCTTAAATGGTCGCCTAACAATTGAGTCCCCTACCACCAAAGCCCTGCCATTCTTCCCCCTTCCCTCTTGTGCAGCAGATCCACGCATGGTGCCATTAAGTTGGCTGCCACATTTTTCCTCTGTATAGTCATTCCCCCCCCCCCCCCCCCCCCCCCCCAACAGTATCCAAAACGGTATATCTGTTAGAAAGGGGATGGCCACAGGGGACTCCTGCGTTACCTGCCTACCTCTATTGTTCCTGGTGGTCACCCATGCCCTCTCTGCCTGTTCAATCCTCACCTGCAGTGTGACCACTTCACTGAACGTGCCATCCATGACCTGCTCAGCATCGCGGATGCTCCACAGAAAATCCACCCTCCGCTCCAGCTCCGAAATGCGGTTAGTCAGTAGCTGCAGTTTGATACCCTTCCTGCACACGTGGCCACCAGGGACACCTGGAGCTTCCATGATCTGCCACCTAGCACAGGAGCAGATAACACCGGTGCGAGCTCGCCTGCCATGACTAGACCCCTTAATGACTCCTTTTTGTACAAAAGATTAAGTTATATAAGTTAAAGTAATCAATTAATTTGGGTGTTTTTGCTTTTCTTTTTACCTGCCTTTGGTTTAGAGAACCTTTCTTTTCTTTTTTTAAAATGTTTTTATTGAGATTCTTGTGGCATGTGGAGGTGGAGTACTTACAAGGGTAAGTGTGTATATACATTTGAAGTCAACGGGGAAAAAAAGGGTAAAGGAAGCTATTTAAGCATTGGTCAGCCTCTGTTATTTACATCAGTCGTCTTACATTTTTTATAATAGTGGTTATGGTTTCCTGTTTTTCGTTTATCCAGTAGATCTTTTAGTCTGGCTGGGTTCTCTATTCCCCCTCCCTCTTTTTTTCCTGGGTCCCCCACTCTGCACCCCCGGCCTTGTTGCGTGCATTCTTCCCTCATCTATTCTTGCACCCTGCTCCAGTTGCGTTGGTGTAATGCCGTATCTCGTGCCATTTGTTGGGCATGGTTGGGTTCCATGTCTCTTTGTTCCCGTCCCTGTCCCCCCCGCCCCCTCCTTGCATTATTGTGACTACCCTCTCCTGTTCTTTGGCTTATCGGCTGTTGGCTACAAACCGGTCTGGAATAACCGAGTGAATGGCTCCCACGTTTTGTGGAAACCCACTTCCGACCCTCAGGTGGCGAATTTAATTTTCTCCATTTGGATAAATTCCGATAGGTCGGACTGCCAGTCTGCAGTTTTGGGTGGTGCTGCTGATCGCCAGCCGAGCAGAATTCTCCGGCGGGCGAAAAGGGCAGAAAAGGCAAGGGTATCGGCACTCCTCCCTATGAATAGATCTGGCTGTTCTGATATCCCGAAGACTGCCACTCTTGGGCATGACTCCACTTACATCCCCGCCACTTTGGACATTGCCTCGAAGAATGCTGTCCAGAACCTGCAAGTCTGGAGCAAGACCAGAACATGTGGGCGTGGATGGCCAGGCCTCGCTGGAACCATTTGCATTTGTCCTCCACCTCTGGGAAGAACCTGTTCATTTGGGTTCTAGTTAGGTGGGCTCTGTGTACCACTTTCAGCCTTGCACATGTAGAGGTGGAGTTAACCCTGTGCAGTGCTTCGCTCCAGAATACCCACCCTATTTCAACCCTCAAGTCTTTCTCCCTCATCGTGTCCAGTAGTCACTCATACATGTCACCATAGTTCCCTTTCCCTAGGATGTCTGCGTCCAGTAGGTCCTCTAGTAGTGATTGTTGTGGTGGTCGTGGGTACATCCCCGTTTCCCTACAAAAGTACCTTAGTTCATTCCCCCCCGTCAGCTGGAACATTTCTGTCAGTTCCTCGAGCGTTGTCAGTGTAGGAGTCCCTAACTGTCAGTGTCCCCTTGTCCTGTCTCCACCATTCCTCCAGTTCTGTCCCTCCCCCCTATGGGTTCACCGGGAAGATCTCGCTTTCACTCAGATTAAGTTTGTAGCCCGAGAAGGCTCCAAACTCTTTCAAGAGTGCTATGATTCCTTCCATGCTGCTTTGCGGGTCCGAGATGTAGAGAAGCAGATCATCTGCGAAGAGCAAGTCTCTGTGCTCTCTGTCTCCTCTCCGGATCCCCTTCCAGTTCCTTGCCGTCCTAAGCGCGATCGCCAGTGGTTCGATCGCTAGGGCAAACAGCAGCAGGGACAACGGGCATCCCTGCTTTGTGCTGCTGTGCAGCTGGAAGCACTTAGAGCTGGTGGTATTTTTCCGTATGCTCGCTGTGGAAGTGTTGTACAGGATTTTCACCCAAGCAGTGAACCCTGTTCCAAGCCCGAACCGCTCCAGTACCTGCATGAGGTACTTCCATTCGACTCAGTGGAAGGCCTTTCCTGCGTCCAGGAGACGATCACCTCTGGTGTTCTCTTTCCGGATGGGGTCATGATCACATTTAGCAGGCATCTGGTGTTCAATTTCAGCTGTCTACTCTTGACAAAGCCCCTTTCGTCTTCTGCTACCACCTCTGGTACGCAGTCCTCCAGCCTCTTGGCTACGATCTTGGCCAGTATTTTCGCGTCTGCATTTAGAACATAGACCATACAGTGCAGAACGAGGCTATTCGGCCCATCAAGTCTGCACTGACCCACTTAAGCCCTCACTTCCACCCTATCCCCATAACCCAATAATCCCTCCTAACCTTTTTGGACACTAAGGGGCAATTTAGCATGGCCAATCCACCCAACCTGCACATCTTTGGACTGTGGGAGGAAACCGGAGCACCCAGAGGAAACCCACGCAGACACGGGGAGAACGTGCAGACTCCGCACAGACAAGTGACCCAGCGGGGCATCAAACCTGGGACCCTGGCGCTGTGAAGCCACAATGCTAGCCACTTGTGCTACCGTGCTGCTCGTTTAGCAGCGAGATGGGTCTGTAAGAACTACATTCTTTTGCGTCTTTGTCTTTCTTGGGTATCAGCAAGATTGAGGCTTGTGCTAGCGTAGGAAGCAGGATGTCCCTAGCTAGTGAATCTATGAACATCTCCCACAGGTGCGGGGCCAGTGATGTCGGAAATCATTTGCAGAAGTCAGCCGGGAAATGGTCCGGTCCGGGAGCCTTCCCACCTGCATGGAACTAATACTCTCCATGACCTCACTCAGTTCTAGTGGTGCTTCCAGGCCCCGTTCTCTCCCACGACTGTCCTCCCCCACGCTTTTCACTTTTCTCATGCAAGGGCAGGATAAAAAGGGGCTGAAGCACTGGTTGTTTGAGTTATTAGGGGTTCAGAGCTTGTAACTGTCGCTCTGTTCAGACAGGTCCACACACTCACTCATTACCGGGTACACCGAAATAGTCAGGGTGAGCAACCATAAGCTTCACAGCAATTGCTCGGTTCCCCTTCATTCAGAGTGCCATCAACTGCGCTCATGCAACCAGCAAAAAAAAAAACTAGAATCCGAGGGCACAGCCTCAGATTGAAGGGACGATCCTTTAAAACAGAGATGAGGAGGAATTTCTTCAGCCAGAGGGTGATGAATCTGTGGAACTCTTTGCCGCAGAAGGCTGTGGAGGCCAAATCACTGAATATCTTTAAGAAAGAGACAGATAGGTTCTTGATTAATAAGGGGATCAGGGGTTATGGGGAGAAGGCAGGCAAATGTGGATGAGAAATATATCAGCCATGTTTGAAAGACGGCGCAGGCACGATGGGCCGAATGGCCTAATTCTGCTCCTATGTCTTAAGGTCTTATCAAGGCTCCAGTGGGTCAGCCGGATACCTTTGTGAATAAGAAGGATTGCCACTCCATGAACATGCAGATAGTATGCAACCACCGGACTCAATTCTTCAAGCATACGCAAAGTACCTAGGCAGCTCCAGCGATGCATACATTCTGCGATGGGTACCAAGGCTGTCCGTAGCTCCTGCTCGGCTAGATGGTTGGTTTCTGGGTGACAAAGGGTATCTGTTGAAAAGGTGTCTCATGACGCTACTCCAGCACTCTTGGACAGAAGCGAATGAGGGGTACAATTGGTGTCATGCCTACCAGGGGCTGGGTTGAGAGGGCTACAGAAGCTAAAGTTCTGCTGCCTGGATCGTTATGGGGGTGCCCTGAAATACCCTCCAGAGTGAGTGCCATTTATCATCATGGTTTGTTGCATTCTGCACAATCTGGAACTGGCAGGGGGGCACCCACTCGAGGATGAGGATACCGAGGTATTTCCATGTGCCTTAGAGGAAGACTTTACAGATAGATGAGGAGCCTGGCAGGCACAGGGTGAGGATGAGGAGGAAGACATTTATTTTTTTTAAAAATTAGAGTAGCCAATTATTTTTTTTCCAATTAAGGGGCAATTTAGCATGGCCAATCCACCTACCCTGCACATCTTTGGGTTGTGGGGGTGAAACCCACGCAAACACGGGGAGGATGTGCAGACTCCTCAGCGCCGTAGGCAGCAATGCTAACCACTGTGCCACCGTGCTGCCCCCTCACACACATTTCTGACAATACAGTGCCATGACTCAATATCATCTCACAACCTCTGTAATAAAGTTCTTTAAAAATTTGTTTGTCAGAATGTGGTCTTCGTTGGCTCGGCCAGCATGTATTGCCCATCCCTAATTGCCCTTGAGAAGATGGTGGTGAGCTGCCTTCTTGAACCGCTGTAGTCCATGTGGTGTAGGTACAGCCACAGTGCTGTTAGGAAGGGAGTTCCAGGATTTTGACCCAATTGCTGCCCTGCCATCTATTGTCAGGCACTGAAGAAGCCTGCCCCCATGAAAAACATGAAGGACACCTCAGGGCATTGAAACAAATCTTGATTTAAATTTTTATCAGAGTTGCAAAGAGGGAACAATATATTAAATAGCTGCCACGGTTACACAAAAATAATACATTGCATTGTTGAAATGAATGAACGTCCGCCATGAAAACCACCTCCTGAGTCACAGCACTTTATACTTAAGCTTGCAAGTGCTACGTCATGGTGCCAACCAGCCACACCCCACACCCCCTCTCTGGCAATGGCAGTGGAGGCAGATTGTTCACCCTACTGTTGTGGCAGCCCTGAAGACCTTGGCAGTTGTCCTCTGACTGCCGGTGCCTGAGCAGGTTCCACCTGGGAAATTACTGGCCACTGCTTAGTCCTCGCGACCTCAGAGGATGTCACAGTCACTGGCAGAGGGGCAAAGAATCTGCTGCCCTTGTCTGGAGCGCCATGAGAGCAAACCACAGCGATGACAGGCAGCTCGTCAGCCAGCCTGAGGTAGGTTTGGACTTCGCAGCTCATCACTGCTAGACAGGCACCTGGCAGAGAGACTAGGTGCCCATCCATCTCTCACAGCAGCAAAGACCTCCTGGGTTCACCATCAGTGTGTGGGCTTGCAGGTCCAACCAACCCCAGGAACCCTGGATTGATTTCCTGGAATTTCCTCTCCAAGAGAGTCTCCACTCTCTCAGTGAAGGCTGAGTGCTCAATGCTCAGGGTCAGTAAAAGGGTCATATGCCGCATGAACCCCTCCATGACTTAGACCATGGCACACAGACACTCAGGGGTTTCCTCAAAATCTTACAGTACATCCCGCTGGACATCCATCATCTGCAGCCTGATGGACGACTCCAGAGACTAATTTTTCCTCCAACTCAGCATCTCAGCATGGTCCTGGTCTCCAGCAATCAGCTGGCACCCAGTGTACTCTCTGCCTCCACCTGCTCCTCATATGAGTGTTCCGTGCCTTCCCCACTGTGCAGTGCCATCTGAGCTGATGAATCAATCCCCACTAATGTGCTTGTATCTGTGCCAGTGCCTGTTAGTGAGAAAGCAGATGGATCTATCTGTGGTTCCTCCTCGGATGTCAAATGAGGATCCTCGGGCTCCGGCAGTCTCTGGAGGATGGCGCATCGGAGGGAGGAAGACAAAATATCTATAGTATCAACCATCACATAATCAATGTGCATGCTTAGATGGGCTGGTGAGACTGGACAACTACATCATGGTGGCATCGTGATCGCTGGATCACTGGGATTTCTTGCTCAGAACTTCTCATTTTGAGATGTGATGACCCTATATTGTTTCCACTCTTCACCAGTCTCACATCCATCCACTGGACTCTTACCTTCCACTGAGCCTCTGCCTCTCCGTGACCTGATGACCTTGCTCCACATTTGCACTCTAACTCGACGGCATCCATCTCAGAATTGCTCATTATGAGCAGGTTGACCATCCCACCCACTCGTTCAGGTACACTCCACTGCATAATGGATTCTCTTCTCCTGTCTGGACAAAAGTGCATTTATTAATCTATCTGCAACACCACATTAGCCTCGCACCCACCTCCTATTCCACTTTGCCGGAGAACCAGGTTGAGGTACCTGTCAGATTTGCTCACCTCATCCTTCTATGCACCTACGGCTAGTTGGCAGACATTACAACACTGGCCAGCACAGGTATGTGGCCCTTTTGCTACTCTGAATCTTGCACCTTTGAGTGTACTGAAGGACTGCTATACTTCAAGACATCTCCAGACAGAATAATTCCAAATCAGTACTCACCCTAGCTGAACATAGAAGATCATTAAACCTTTTGCATCTCAAGATCCTGGTATGATGCACAATGTCATGCCTGCTGACCTGATATTCTTAGTCTGGTGTGGTGGTCTTCTTTTGCCATCATGGGGTATGAGAATGCCCCACTTGGCACTCACTGACTCCACCAAAAGTGGGGGGCAGAATGCCCACCAGCATTGCCTTCCCGCTGGTGTGTCCAGTGGATGCTGAGGTCATAACTCATAGAATTTACAGTGCAGAAGGTGGCCATTTGGCCCATCGAGTCTGCACCGGCTTTTGGAAAGAGCACCCCACCCAACATTAAGGGCAATTTTGGACACTAAGGGCAATTTAGCATGGCCAATCCACCTAACCTGCACATCTTTGGACTGTGGGAGGAAACCGGAGCACCTGGAGGAAACCCACGCATACACGAGGAGAATGTGCAGACTCCGCACAGACAGTGGCCCAAGCCGGGAATCGAACCTGGTACCCTGGAGCTGTGAAGCAGTTGTGCTAACCACTATGCTACCATGCTGCCCTCATGCCAATTCTTTTTAAATTTAGAGTACCCAATTCATTTTTTACAATTAAAGGGCAATTTAGCATGGCCAATCCACCTGCACACCTTTGGGTTGTGGAGGTGAAACCCATGCAAACAGGGGGAGAATGTGCAAACTCCACAAGAACAGTGACCCAGAGCTGGGATCAAACCTGGGACCTCGGCGTCGTGAGGCAGCAATGCTAACCAATGCGCCACCGTGCTGCCTCTGCTCATGCCAATTTTTATAATCTCTCCTGGACAACTCCCTGAGGCTGCTCAATAACTGCTGGCAGCCTTCGGGGAACTGTGTCTGCCGACTTTAAATCCTCCACCAGATCCTGATTAGACCCAATGCCCTTCACGTTCCCGCCTCTGCTGGCACCCGGTTATGTTTCCCGCTGGTCGGCCCTTAATTGACCAGCCAGCCTGAAATTGCGTTCAGGTTTGAATCATGGCCGGTAGCAGCAATCGCGGCCACTTCCAAGCCCACAAATCATGTGCAAAATTCAGACCCAAATCTTTATTGGATCATTCCCCAATCACTTCTTTGTGAACCTTTGGTTAGGCTGCTCTTCACTTGGTGCAAATATTTTGAATAAGTTCCACCCATTGAACCAGAGAATTTGAATCCGTCTAGGATCCCTATTTGTTTATGTAAGCAGCCTCCCTCCTGTTTTAGGAAAGCAAGTGTGTCTTTTTGTTTTCTTTATTTATTCACGGGATGTACACCCCTGACTTATGCCTCATCAGTGGTGGACAGACTTTGGGGAGTCTGAACGTGAGTTATTCTCCACAGAATTCCCAACTTCTGACCTGCTCATGTAGCCACAGTGTTTATATAGCTGGTCCAGTTCAATTTCTGGTCAATGGTAACCCCCTGGATGTTGAAAATGGGGAATTCAGTGATGGTAATGTCAAGGGAAAATGGTTAGATTTGCTCATGTTGGAGATTTGCACTTGTGTGGCACAGATATTTTATGGTACTTAACAGCCTGAATGTTGTCCAGGGTCATGCTGTGTGTGGACATGGACTGCTTCTGTATCCGAGGAATCGTCAATGGTGCTGAAAATTGTGCAATCATCACTGAGCATTCACACGTCTGACATTATGATGAAGGGAAGGTCATTGATGAAGCAGCTGAAGGTAGTTTGGCCTAGGACGCTACCATGGGAAACTACTGCAGTTAGCCCTGGGACTGAAATGATTGCCCTTCACTGACCACAGTCATCTTCCTTTGTGCTCAGTATGACTCCCTCCAGTGCAGAGTTTCCCCCTGATTCCTATGCACTCCAGTTTTGATCGGGTTCCTTGATGCCACTCTTGGTTCATGACAATGGCAGTCACTCTTGCCTCACCTCTGGAGTTCAGCTCTTTTGTCCATGTTTGGAGCACAGCTGTAATGAGGTCAGGAGCTGAGCGGCCGAGCGGAACACAAACTGAGCACCATTGAGCAGGTTATTGCTGAATAAGTGCCACTTGATAGCACTGTTGATGACGTCTGTTTAAATACCCACTTGAAAATTGTATTAGGTGGGCTTTGTTGTCCCAGATTTGGCCAAGATGGCCCCCTTCCCTGATTTGCTCCCAACCACTTGTTTTTCAGGCAAGAAATGGACAGGTGGCTGTTGAAACTCAACCTTGTAACCTAGGCCGACACTATAGTCCAAAGTGAAGGAGTCAAGCATTGTCAGAGATGCCTCAGCTGCCTGTTCAGGTTAACGTACAAGATGCCAATACAGTATTTGAGGAAGAGGTTGGGAGAACTCTCACTTTCGTGGAAAGCTTTCTTCAAACAATGAAAATAAATGGAATGCTTATTCATTCATTCGCTGATTGTGACATTTTTCATTGATGCCATGAGCGCCACATGCAAACAGTGAATACACCAAAAAACTAAGGCTGGAATTCTCCGGCTGTTGTGATTTACTTGTCCCACCTGAGGTGTTTGCCCACACATGGGTTTCCTGGCACTATGGGGTGGTTTCAATGTGAAATCCATTGACAAGAGGCGGGAGTATAGAATCCCATCGCCAGCGAATGACGCGCGGCTGGGGGACTGGAGAATTCAGCCCTAAATAATTGGTCAGAATTTTACCCACTCTCACTATCTCAGAGCATGTAGCAATATATGAATGCATGTTCTTTCTTTCTATCAATATAAATGAGTGAACCATGTGTTACAGTAAACTGTCATAGAAGCATGTTAACCTTTAGGCCACTAATAATTGTCAGCAGAAATGTCAAAGTTTTGGGGATTTAAAAAAAAGAACTATAATTGTATTGAGGTGGTCTCTTCTACCAGTGCCAAGACTACTAGGCCAGAATATAGATGGTAATATGGAAAAACATTCCTTGCGGGAAGTATGTGTGGTGAATTGTTACAGGATTTATCAGTTTGTTGCATGTGGTGCTTAAATAATTTATACAAAGATACCGAAGAGGAATCCGCAATTGTTAGCCTTATGTTTTTTTTTACTTGTCTCGCCCACCTTGTACATCTTTGGGTCTTGGGCCCTGGACATTCCTGCGCTTTTTGCCAGCACTGCTGTGGAGCAGCCTTTATTACTGACACAGAACAGAAAATACCAATCGCCTGGAAAGCGATAGCTCACATCCGACGTGTTGCTCCTGCCCAAAGTCAGAGCAAATTATGCTGGGAAAATTCCATCCACGTCTTCCCATCTGCCCACCCCACCGCCCAGAGTTTGAAAATCTCTTGATTCACTGATAGCACAGTGGTTAGCACTGTTGCTTCACAGCTCCAGGGTACCAGGTTCGATTCCCGGCTTGGGTCACTAGGTCTGTGCGGAGTCTGCACGTTCTCCCTGTCTCTGCATGGGTTTCCTCCGGGTGTTCCGGTTTCCTCCCACAAGTCCCGAAAGACGTGCTGTTAGGTAATTTGGACATTCTGAATTCTCCCTCAGTGTGCCCGAGCAGGCACTGGAGTGTGACGACTAGGGGATTTTCACAGTAACTTCATTGCAGTGTTAATGTAAGCCTACTTGTGACACTAATAAAGATTGTTGTTGTTGTAATTGTCTTCCGTGCCGTGCAAATTTGACATTGGCCAATTCAAATCAGATTTAACTTGCACTTTAACTGCCACCACACTTCCCAGAAGTAAGGAGTACATCGCCCATTAAGGCAAACCCACCAGACCTCCAAATGGTTCAGTATTACCACGCAGAAGTACCTTGGTTGCCAACAATTTAACCATGGGGATTCACAATGCTTCAGTGTCTATTTTATGATATAATCAGGATACCTGACTTAGCTGCTTCTGCTCGGGGTTAGTAAGGCAAGCAACAGTTGACATCAACACTTAATTCATATTTCATCATTGTAATCCTGCCGGTGGGATCAGAATTCAATTAATAAATCTGGAATATAAAAGCTAATCTCAGTAATAGTGACCATGAAACTACCATCGATTGTCTTAAAAATCCATCTGGTTCACTAATGTCTTTTAGGGAAGGAAATCTGCTGTCCTTACCTGGTATGACCTGCATGTGACTCTAGATCCACATCAATGTGGCTGTTCAATTCAAAGGCAATTAGGGATGGGCAGCACATGCTGGCTTGACCAGCGACACCCACATCCCATGAACGATTAGAGATCCGTATCAATCCTGATTTTCCCACAGGGGCTGTAATGCGAATAGATTAATTCTTCTGCAGCTGGGGCAGGCAGTACTAATGTCAGGAGGTGGGTGTTTGCTTCTGTCTCCTCTGGTGGCAATGCTGGAGCAGCAATGGCTGTTAACCAAAAGCTTGGTGGTTTAAGCCTATTCCGAGATGGGAACTTTGCATTTGTTCTTGTGTTCACAGGCACATTGGACCAAATAGCCTCTTCTGTGCTCTCATTCCATGTTTCACTGCTCCTTTCCCCCCTGCCATCCCCCCACCTCGATGTATTTCCTGTACAGACCCATAGCAGTTATTTAAGAAGACGCACAGACATTAAAATCAAATCGCAACGGAGATCTTTAAACAATATGGCACGTGTTCTCTTGTTTAACTGTTGTTGGTGGAATGCAGGAATCTGTCCCATAATGTAAATGGGGCCAGAATTTCAGAGCATCAGCAGCTGAGACAAACAACATGTCTTCTATTTGAAGTACTATGTATTAGACGCATACAAGCAACCGTGTTTTGATGGATGAATGCGGTGGCCTGGGGAGGCAATCAATGAATACAGCTAAAAAGAAAGCAGTGGTGTGGGTGCTGGGAAGTGGGTGCAATGTGTGTATATATGTATGTGAGAAAAGAGTGTTGCAGCTGCTAATGTCCCAGCATCAAACCCAGTCAAAAACTCTGAAGCTGACGGATAATGTCCGCGGAGGCTGCCGTCTATTTTGATGTAACTCGAGCATTATCTCTCCCTGCTTGAGTCTTGAGATAATTGATGACGGTTTAGTTAATCATTTCTCCCCTTTGTTCAGCAGGTAGTTCGCCTGAAGGATCTTTTATTTGGCTTTTGTGTCTTCCCATAGGTAATTGATCATTCCACACCCAGGGAAGTTCAATTCATAGTCGCGCGAGTGGTCATGAATAACCAAGAGGTGGTAGCACTCCTACAGGAGTGCAAGCGGACCCTAGATGCACCCCCATCAGAACCGTCAGAAGAGGACAAGACAGAGTATTGGCAGTGCGAAGGTGAGAGTTTTAGAGCAGTCTAGCAAAGAGATAACAGCAGTGTCCGTGCAGGACCCACCAGCACGGTCCAGGCTGCAGTCAGACAGGATGTTCTCTCATTTCTGCTTCATTTTTCTTTTGACAGACGAGTGTCGGGAAATAACTGGATTTACACCACATGAATAGGATTTGGCCTTGAGTAGGGAAGGAAGCACACTTTGTCACAGTGAATTGCTGTCAGATCACATTTAAAGCTCCAATAAACACAAGGGGTGAATGGTTGCTGTGATAAAACAGTGGGCAAACTCCTGCTGCACATACCTTCTCAGCAGCCGATGGTAAATCCTAGTTTTAAACAGCATTACCCTTTTTGAGGCTGCTTTTGCCAGTCTGTTTGTGGCTGTAAGTGTCTAAGCTGCTTTGTAGAAGTTTCACATTTACAACATGCAGGCCTCATTTTAATAAATTGTCACGGGCACGATTCACCCAAAAAATTTCTCTTTCTGGTTTCGGGCAAGTTTAGCAGTGTGTTTCTCGGTGGCTGCAGCGCCGAAAAGCTTCTCGCTATTCAGCAGCACTTTGCCGGGGTTTTCTTGGCCTCAGGAAGTTCCTCTCCGCCGAGGCCGCACTCAGAGGTATTTCCTGCAGGCGAGCTTCCTTGCAAATCGGGGCGCCATTTTGAATGGCTGCCACGATATTTGCCCCCCCCCCCATATCCTTTCAGTTTTCCCCCCCCATCCCCGTTTTCGATCCCTCTCTCATCTCCCTACCGTGGGAAGGCCCACGGGAGCCCCACTCACCTCACCTCTACCTGCTAAGGCCCCCCTGGGTCTGACCTCTGGCACTGCCAGCCTAGCACCTGGAATCCCTGCAGCACAGCAGTGCCACCCTAGCAGCCTGGCTCATTTAAATATGCTGACCTAGGTCACGCCCAGCGAGGGCAAAATCCAGATTGCGACATCGCGCGAGATTCCATTCAATCTCGTGAGACGTTTCGAGCGCTGCAAATTCCGCGAGAGACCTTTCACGAGATTTAACAGCCTCTTCCCGACAGCAATCGAAAGGTGACAAACCTTCTCAACGCCTCTTGAGCTACACTGGCCATTAAATTGACTTTGCGAATCTGGGTTTGGAAACACCATTCACTGAGCCACTCCATGGACACTTCTACTTAGCAAATGGACACAATGGTACATCAAATAATAGCAGCAAGCAATATGCCAAACACATTGATCAACACTCATTCACAAATCACAGCCACCAAGCTCGGGCTGCACTGGTGATGATGCTGCATGCAATTAGAGATAAGGCTCTGTCAGGTATTACAATTGTCAGCAGGCTTGACATCATTAAGTCTTCCTTCCAAAGAGTAACTTTGGCCAAAGAGACCATCTGGTGGAGAGCTTTAATTTGCTGAAAACCACCACCACCGCTTATACCTTCCCAGCCTTTGATCCCTGTTTTCTCTATTCCACTTGAAAGTCAAGGGATTCTTTGTCTGCGGCCACCGCAAGATCGCTACGTGCGGGACGCGGACCATGTAAAGGTCCATTGACCTCAGGCGGGAATTTCCAGACAGGCGAGGCCAAAGAATCCCGCCCACGGTAGACTAGGATTTGAAAGATGCTTGTATCCAGTATTACTGTTCACAGAAAGGACTCCTGGCTTTTATACACGTGCTGAATGAAGCATGCCCAGGATGAAAACTCAGAGTGTGAAATATGAATTAATTAGAAATCAGCCATTTGCACACATTTCAACATAATTCTATGCAACCAATTCAAGGCAGCAGTTCGAGGCCACTTGTTTCAACTCCCTTCCAAAATAGCTCCTAGTGCTTTAATAATGCTCACCGTGTAGGGTCAATGAGCAGTCATGTGTATTCTTTGTAAAACTCACATACTTTGAATCACCTCTGCACTTAGAAAATCTGTGCTGACTTCCGGGTGCGGCGATGACCAGCTGAGTCGCACGTTTCGGCAGCTCCCTGTGAAACGGACTTTTGGGCTCTTGATAGGAGCCCCAACGGCAATTTTGACGGCTAAAAACACTGTGCGGTAAACCAGAAGGGAATCCCCCCTGGATACGGATGGAAAAAGGAGGAGAGAGTGGCCAGATTGCAGTGGATCCTTTAGAACAGCGGCAAGGAAGGCAAGCAAAAACCAAGATGGCGTCGGAAGGTGGCAGTTTAACATGGGGCCCTGAACAACAAGAGTTCTTGAAATGCTGTGTGAAAGAGATCAAAAAGGAAATGAAGAAAGAGCTGTTGGCCCCGATACTACAGGCGATCGAAGGGCTAAAGGAGGAACAAAAGACCAGGAGCGGGAGCTTCGGGTCGTGAAGGCAAAGGCAGCCGAGAATGAGGACGATATACAGGGCCTGGTGGTGAAGACGGAGACGCAGGAGGCACATCAGAAACGATGTGTGGAAAGGTTGGAGGCACTGGAAAACAACGCAAGGAGGAACAACCTGAGGATTCTTGGTCTTCCTGAAGGTGTGGAGGGAGCGGACGTCGGGGCATATGTGAGCACGATGCTGCACTCGTTAATGGGAGCGGAGGCCCTGGCGGGTCCGTTGGAGGTGGAGGGAGCATACCGAGTGATGGCACGAGGACCGAGAGCAGGAGAAATTCCCAGAGCCATAGTGGTGAGATTCCTCCGTTTTAAGGATAGAGAAATGGTCCTTAGATGGGCGAAGAAAACTCGGAGCAGTAAATGGGAGAACGCGGTGATCCGCGTTTATCAAGACTGGAGTGCGGAGGTGGCGAGAAGGCGGGCGAGCTTAAATCGGGCCAAGGCGGTGCTTCATAAAAAGAAGATAAAATTTGGAATGCTGCAACCGGCAAGACTGTGGGTCACATATCGAGGGAGGCACCACTACTTTGAGACGGCGGATGAAGCGTGGACTTTTATTGTGGAAGAAAAACTGGAATGAGCGGGTTATTAAAACGAACGTTCGAACAAAGTGGTGGGGCGAATGTGGGGGGCAAAGAGGGGTTTTATATACTAATCCTGCGATGTGGTAACTTTTCTCTCTCCCACAGGTGGTGATGGGGGGAGGAGGGGAGGTGGAGGAGATGGGGCATTGGCCATTGGGGGCGGGGCCATGGGAGAAGCGCGGGCTTGGTTCCCGCGCTATGATAATCATGGCGGGAATAGAGAAGCAGGAAGGAGGGGGCGTCGCACGGTGCGAGCCGAGGTCACGGGGGGAAGCCGAGGTCAGCCAGAGTTTGCTGACTTCTGGGAGCAACATGGGGGGAGTAATTACGTTAGCGGGGGATCTAGCGGGGGGGGGGTGGGAGGGGGGAATTACTGGGTTGCTGCTGCTGGGGAGAGGGGGGAGCTGGTATGGGAGAGGATGGGCGGGGGGGGCACCGCCTGGGGGAGATACAGCTGCGTGGGAACCGGGTGAGGAGCTGGAAAAAGGTGATGGCTAATCGACAAGGGGGGGGGGTAGGAAGCCCCCCAACTCGGCTGATCACGTGGAACGTGAGAGGGCTGAACGGGCCGATAAAGAGGGCACGGGTACTCGCACACCTTAAGAAACTTAAGGCAGATGTGGTTATGATACAGGAAACGCACCTGAAACTGATAGACCAGGTTAGGCTACGCAAAGGATGGGTGGGGCAGGTGTTCCATTCGGGGCTAGATGCGAAAAACAGGGGGGTGGCTATATTAGTGGGGAAGCGGGTAATGTTCGAGGCAAAGACTATAGTGGCGGATAACGGGGGCAGATACGTGATGGTGAGTGGCAAACTACAGGGGGAGACGGTGGTTTTGGTAAACGTATATGCCCCGAACTGGGATGATGCCAATTTTATGAGGCGGATGCTAGGACGCATTCCGGACCTAGAGATGGGAAAGCTGATAATGGGGGGAGATTTTAATACGGTGTTGGAACCAGGGCTGGATAGGTCGAAGTCCAGGACTGGAAGGAGGCCGGCAGCAGCCAAGGTACTTAAAGATTTTATGGAGCAGATGGGAGGTGTAGACCCGTGGAGATTTAGCAGACCTAGGAGTAAGGAGTTCTCGTTTTTCTCCTATGTCCATAAAGTCTACTCGCGAATCGACTTTTTTGTGCTGGGTAGGGCATTGATCCCGAAGGTGAGGGGAACGGAGTATACGGCTATAGCCATTTCGGATCACGCTCCACACTGGGTGGACTTGGAGATAGGGGAGGAAACAGGAGGGCGCCCACCCTGGAGAATGGACATGGGACTAATGGCAGATGAGGGTGTGTGTCTAAGGGTGAGGGGGTGCATTGAAAAGTACTTGGAACTCAATGATAATGGGGAGGTCCAGGTGGGAGTGGTCTGGGAGGCGTTGAAGGCGGTGGTTAGAGGGGAGCTGATATCAATAAGGGCACATAAAGGGAAGCAGGAGAGTAAGGAACGGGAGCGGTTGCTGCAAGAACTTTTGAGGGTGGACAGACAATATGCGGAAGCACCGGAGGAGGGACTGTACAGGGAAAGGCAAAGGCTACATGTAGAATTTGACTTGCTGACTACAGGCACTGCAGAGGCACAATGGAGGAAGGCACAGGGTGTACAGTACGAATATGGGGAGAAGGCGAGCAGGTTGCTGGCACACCAATTGAGGAAAAGGGGAGCAGCGAGGGAAATAGGGGGAGTGAGGGATGAGGAAGGAGAGATGGAGCGGGGAGCGGAGAGAGTGAATGGAGTGTTCAAGACATTTTATAAAAAATTATATGAAGCTCAACCCCCGGATGGGAGGGAGAGAATGATGGGCTTCTTGGATCGGCTGGAATTTCCCAAGGTGGAAGAGCAGGAAAGGGTGGGACTGGGAGCACAGATCGAGGTAGAAGAAGTGGTGAAAGGAATTAGGAGCATGCAGGCGGGAAAGGCCCCGGGACCGGATGGATTCCCAGTCGAATTCTATAGAAAATATGTGGACTTGCTCGCCCCGGTACTGACGAGGACCTTTAATGAGGCAAAGGAAAGGGGACAACTGCCCCCGACTATGTCTGAAGCAACGATATCGCTTCTCTTAAAGAAGGAAAAGGACCCGCTACAATGCGGGTCCTATAGACCTATTTCCCTCCTAAATGTAGATGCCAAGGTCCTGGCCAAGGTAATGGCAATGAGAATAGAGGAATGTGTCCCGGGGGTGGTCCACGAGGACCAAACTGGGTTTGTGAAGGGGAGACAGCTGAACACGAATATACGGAGGTTGTTAGGGGTAATGATGATGGCCCCACCAGAGGGAGAAACGGAGATAGTAGTGGCGATGGATGCCGAGAAAGCATTTGATAGAGTGGAGTGGGATTATTTGTGGGAGGTGTTGAGGAGATTTGGTTTTGGAGAGGGGTATGTTAGATGGGTGCAGCTGTTGTATAGGGCCCCAGTGGCGAGCGTGGTCACGAATGGACGGGGATCTGCATATTTTCGGCTCCATAGAGGGACAAGGCAGGGATGCCCTCTGTCCCCATTATTGTTTGCACTGGCGATTGAGCCCCTGGCGATAGCGTTGAGGGGTTCCAAGAAGTGGAGGGGAGTACTTAGGGGAGGAGAAGAGCACCGGGTATCTTTGTATGCGGACGATTTGCTACTATACGTGGCGGACCCGGCGGAGGGGATGCCAGAAATAATGCGGATACTTGGGGAGTTTGGGGATTTTTCAGGGTATAAATTGAACATGGGGAAAAGTGAGTTGTTTGTGGTGCATCCAGGGGAGCAGAGTAGAGAAATAGAGGACCTACCGTTGAGGAAGGTAACAAGGGACTTTCGTTACCTGGGGATCCAGATAGCTAAGAATTGGGGCACATTGCATAGGTTAAATTTAACGCGGTTGGTGGAACAGATGGAGGAGGATTTCAAGAGATGGGATATGGTATCCCTGTCAATGGCAGGGAAGGTGCAGGCGGTTAAGATGGTGGTCCTCCCGAGATTCCTCTTTGTGTTTCAGTGCCTCCCGGTGGTGATCACGAAGGCTTTTTTTAAAAGGATTGAAAAGAGCATCATGGGTTTTGTGTGGGCCGGGAAGACCCCGAGAGTGAGGAAGGGATTCTTACAGCGTAGCAGGGATAGGGGGGGGCTGGCACTACCGAGCCTAAGTGAGTATTATTGGGCCGCTAATATTTCAATGGTGAGTAAGTGGATGGGTGAGGAGGAGGGAGCGGCGTGGAAGAGATTAGAGAGGGCGTCCTGTAGGGGGACTAGCCTACAGGCTATGGTGACAGCCCCATTGCCGTTCTCACCGAGGAACTACACCACAAGCCCGGTGGTGGTGGCTACACTGAAGATTTGGGGACAGTGGAGACGGCATAGGGGAAAGACTGGAGCCTTGGGGGGGTCCCCGATAAGAAACAACCATAGGTTTGCCCCGGGGGGAATGGATGGGGGATATGGAATGTGGCAAAGAGCAGGAATAACGCAACTGAAAGATCTGTTTGTGGATGGGAAGTTCGCGAGTCTGGGAGTGCTGACCGAGAAATATGGGTTGCCCCAAGGGAATGCATTCAGGTATATGCAACTGAGGGCTTTTGCGAGGCAACAGGTGAGGGAATTCCCGCAGCTCCCGACACAAGAGGTGCAGGACAGAGTGATCTCAACGACATGGGTGGGGGATGGTAAGGTGTCAGATATATATAGGGAAATGAGGGACGAAGGGGAGACTATGGTAGATGAACTAAAAGGGAAATGGGAAGAAGAGCTGGGGGAGGAGATCGAGGAGGGGCTGTGGGCAGATGCCCTAAGCAGGGTAAACTCGTCGTCCTCGTGTGCCAGGCTAAGCCTGATTCAGTTTAAGGTATTACACAGGGCGCATATGACTGGAGCACGGCTCAGTAAATTTTTTGGGGTGGAGGATAGGTGTGCGAGGTGCTCGAGAAGCCCAGCGAATCATACCCATATGTTTTGGTCATGACCGGCACTACAGGGGTTTTGGATGGGGGTGACAAAGGTGCTTTCAAAAGTAGTAGGAGTCCGGGTCGAACCAAGCTGGGGGTTGGCTATATTTGGGGTTGCACAAGAGCCGGGAGTGCAGGAGGCGAGAGAGGCCGATGTTTTGGCCTTTGCGTCCCTAGTAGCCCGGCGCAGGATATTGCTAATGTGGAAAGAAGCCAAGCCCCCGGGGGTGGAGACCTGGATAAATGACATGGCGGGGTTTATAAAGCTAGAGCGGATTAAGTTCGTCCTAAGGGGGTCGGCTCAAGGGTTCACCAGGCGGTGGCAACCGTTCGTCGAATACCTCGCAGAAAGATAGACGGAATGGGAAAAAGAAGGCAGCAGCAGCCCAGGATCGGGGGGGCGGGGGGGGGGGGAGGAACCAGAAGGACTCTCAGGGTTGTTAATATATACTGTATAGTATGTATAGGTCGCTGCTACAGATAATTATATATTGGACTGTTAAATTATATTTTTGGAGAGTGTTACTTGTGACAAGGCAGTTGCCAATTAGGGCTAGTTTTCATTTTTGTTATTTATTATTTATTCTTTTTTTTGTTTATAAAATAGGTCATTGTTATTTGTGTTGTTATAATATTGTGTAAAGGATGCACAATGTACTGTGTTGGTTGACCAAAAATTTTCAATAAAATATTTAATAAAAAAAAAAGAAAATCTGTGCTTAACTCTCTTAAAATGTGTCTGTGAGAAAAGTGTGAAGAATGTAAATAATAACAGGAAACACATGATCAATGTGGGTAAACGTACCAGGTGGTGCTGCACTGAACCACGCCCCTCAAAATATGCCAAATTCAACCCTGGTTGGTTTTGCTTCCCATTAGGCTTGCTGACAACTTTTACATTGTGCTGGCTTCAATCTAACTATTGGCACAATGTGGAAAAAATCCTGGCTGACCTGGTTGGTGACAGTTCCAATTAATCCACCCCCCTTCCCTCAGATCTGCTCCTTTAAGGCAGTAACTGGATAAACCTGCATGGGGTCAGTGTAACAGCAACTCGGAGTGCCGATCGTTCCAGCAATGTAATCACATGTGAACCAACCTGGATGGATACTGGCAAGGGCGTTGTGACTTCCCCAATGTTCTGAAAAATAATGGAGATACTTGAGACAAATTGGGCAGGATTTTCTGGCCCTTCCCAACGGCAGGAACGTTCGCACCCGCCGAAAGCAACCTAGCCCTGTGGTGGGTTCCCCGGCAGTGCGACTGTCGGGCCAGACTTCGGTGGGACCGGAAGATCCCACCAGCGGCCAATGGTGAGAGGCCTCCGCTGCGGGAAAACACGGGGTAGGGGTGAAGTCCCGGCTAATATTATTTCGAACTTCTTCACTTGTGTGGTGATAGCAGTGTTATACTGCCATAATATTAACAGCATAGCATTCACAGACCATATTTTAATTTTTAAAGAAATAAATAAGCACCATCAATTTATACAGGGTATGATGCAGTTGATGTTTACCTTGGATCGACCCTTTACTGTAAAACTCAATACAACATTTAAAAATGGAATGAGTGGCATTAGGTAGAGCACGGTAGCACAGTGGTTAGCATTATCGCTTCACAGCGCCAGGATCCCAGGTTCGATTCCCGACTTGGGTCACTGTCTGTGTGGAGTCTGCATGTTCTCCCTGTGTCTGGGTGGGTTTCCTCCGGGTGCTCCGGTTTCCTCCCACAAGTCCCAAAAGATGTGCTATTAGGTAATTTGGACATTCTGGATTCTCCCTCTGAATACCCGAACAGGTGCCAGAATATGGCAACTAGGGGCTTTTCACAGTAACTTCATTGCAGTGTTAATGTAAGCTTACTTGTGACAAGAAAGATTATTTTAAAAAAGGTAAATGATTTCAGTAAAGGATTAATGACGATGCAGTCACAGAGTTCAGCATTCTTGGCAAGTAAAGCAAATCTACTGCACTGACATGCTCAATATTCATGGCATTGATATCAATCTCGCTGTGACCCAAGGTGCAGGTAGTTAATAGCAGCATACAAGCAGAATACTGTTTTTTTTTCATGAAGATCTGCCTGAATCATGGAAATCCAATTGCCCTTTAAACTGGGTTCCTTCAACTTTCTCAACTGGGCAGGCCTTTGCTTCACTCTCTAGATAGTATCCTGCCAAGGCTCCAGTCAATTTTGTTCCAGTCAGGGCTATGTAATAATCACTAATGACATAAGTCTCCAGTACACAATTCAACTAAAAACTGGATAAGGATCTCTGGAACCTATTCCTCAGGCCATTGTCATGCCCCAATAACCTCCAATAGAAAACAAAATTGCTGCTCATTACTGCAGCAGATTGCAAAATGGCACCTCAGTTTTGTTCACTTCGGCCCTTGATTGTAATCAAATTCTCAGAGGTGTGGCCTGCGATATTCTTGATATTTAATTTAAAAATGAATAGTAATGTCTCCTGGATAGCACCAAACAAAGGGTATCAATACAGAAGAAGTGCTGGGAGTGGAATTTATGATCACGAGGAGGGCGAGATTTCAAACCTCATTCAACAAGAGAAGACCTATTTTAAGAATGTTCCCTGTAGGAGAGGACTCAAGGAAAGCACAGTCGCTTTTCCTGCTTTTCTGCCTGTTCATTTTATGGACAAAAGATCATGGGCAATAGATCTATGCTTTCCCATATACTCTCCCAGCATTTGTAAAATCTGCCCTCTGAGTTATGTTTATCTTGAAAAGTAAAGTTTGTCTAAAAAGAATAGGTTTCAAAACTAAAATGAATTATTTTCACTCCTATTACTAAGGCGGAAGTGGTTCTGCAACAACCTTCCGTACAATTTGTCCTACCTTTCTTCAATGATGCCAATAAAGAATGAAGATACATATTACAGATATGACTTAGAATAATGTAAAAATAATGTAAAAATATTTTGCCTGCTTCTCTTTTAGTTTATCAAAGAAATCTTCTGAGTTAAGAGGTTATTTGGGTGCTGGACATACCTAGTTTTACTTGATAATTTCTAGCATCTGATATCATTTCAAATTAATTTTAGGGATATTATTTAATGGCACAAAATAGGTAAGAAGGAGGAAGATTAATCCATCTCATTCTAACTCATCCATACAATTCCATGATCATCCAGCACTGCACGGCAGATAAATTTGACTTTAGCAATATAGCTTTAAAATCCCACAGAGCTTCGACTGGTCTACTGGTGTAACCTTGGCGAAAGGTAAGAGTAATTTCCAGAGATTTTCCCTCTACCATTCGAGCATACAAGATTTATGGGCAGGGAAAGGCTAAACTGGTTCATCAAGCCTACCTACCATGATAAGCATGATAGCAGGAGCATCATTTATCAAATCCTCCTCTATCCCAATCCCCCTCGCCCCCCGCTCTAACCCCAATCCATCTGCACCACACCCATCCCCACCCCACAGCTAAGTAATCTCACAGGAAAAATACAAAAAGTAAAGAAAGAGGATGAACACACAGAAAATTCTTAACTATCTCGTTGCTGCTTGTGGGATCCCTCAAGTGAGGGATCAAAATGCCATTTGCTACCTATAAAGGCTCTGTCTCAGTCAGGGGTCAGTCCAGCTCCATATTGAAGACCATGTAGAGAGTTAGAACCCACCACACCAGCCTAAAGTACATTCCTGAAACTCACTCCTTGAAGAAGAAGGACTGCCTAACATCCTGCCGTTTCCTACTTTTGTATAGTTTAAACTCATGTCCCCTGCTCCTCCCCAAAATATTGAACTACAAAAAATATATCCGCATCAGATCCAGATTGCATATTCTTTAAGGATACTTTTACCATCGGCTGAGGAAGACGTCGCTGATTTTCAGTGAGAAAAAAGATCAGCTAAGCTATGAAATAGGCTGCCAATTTGCAGTCAACTATTCTTTTTTATAAATTTGGAGTATCCAATTCTTTTCTTTTCCAATTAGGGCAATTTATCATGACCAATTCACCTACCCTGCGCATCCTTTTAGGTTTTGGGGATGAGACCCAGGCAGACACTGGGAGAATGTGCAAACTCCACGTGGACAGTGACCCGGGGCCTGGATCGAACCTGGGTCCTTACAGTCAGTGATTTAACGCAAAGTTAAAATGATCCCTTCTGTGTGAAAGGGAAGTTTCTAATACTCAATGTTCGTTTGCCGTTTCAAATTTGAAGTTATGGTTTCTTGTGCTGGTGCCATAATTTAGCTTGAAGTATTGTTTCAGATTTACCTTTTAATATACATTATTTATGATCTCCTATAATGCTATGAGTTACCCTCACTGTCGGTCCTTTCTTTCAAAGGCTGAAAAGCCCAGTTTCTCAGTGCACTCCTCCTAACTCAGTCCTGACAGAAGGGATCAAGTCTTGAGGTTTTTTTCCACCGCCTCCTTGCGTTCATCTTTTAAAATCTATAGAAGTCATTCAGTACTCAAAGTTCGAAAAACGAAAGAAGCTTAGCTTGGCATTAGCCAGAATTTAGCTTTGTTAATCCATCCTTATTCATCAGCACGAGGGGTTGGTGCATAAAGCAAAGGCATAATGAGTAGGTAGGTGGATGTTATTGATGAGCACTGCATGAGTGGATTAACTTACTCACAAGGTAAAAAAAAACAAGTGTTCAAACACTGATTTATATGTTTTAACTAATAAGGTAAACTTGCTGTATTCTGGCTGACGTCCAAATCAACTGCTCCAGAACATGGGCTCTGAAATTCTGCTGGAGTTGTCCTGATCTCCAACTATAACTCCAGCAAGAGACTGGAAAAACCACTGTGGAATTTCAAGGACGGAAATTTCTTTTTGTAAATTCATCAGCAATGCAGAGTTCACAAAATGGCCCCATCCAATTCTGCTTAAAACAAATCCCAGGCACTTTGCTACAGTGTGCATTACTAAGTGTTTTGATGACCATTTTGTCTCATTCCATTCCTGCTATGGTTCTTCATGCATAGAGTGTCATTGAAAGGATTTACTTCCTTTAAAAACGTTTTTAAGAGCTGATTGAGTTTGTTTACCTGCAGGGCATGGTATAGTAAAGCACCCAGTGACAGACAAATCATCATTATGACTCTTTTGTAAGGATTGAGCAGCTTGTAGTTACTCTCAAGTGGCTGTGCTTTCACAACTTCAGATGCCATATCTTAGCATTTGCAATTGAGGTGTCTTTTATTTCTTTGAGATTTCCTTACATGAACTTTAACCTTCGTAGCTTCACTCTCTGCTGATCTGAGGACCCTGCTGGAGCAGGCAAAGGAAATGAAGTGGCCCTTTGTGCCAGAGAGGTGGCAATACAAACAAGAAGTATGCCCAGAAGACAAAACAAACCTGAAAGATATCATCAGCGAGAAGCTGCCAGATTTGCTGGTATGAATAATGCACCTGTTGCACAAAAAGATTTCCCTTTCAAAAAAATGTATGCGTGAAAGCAAAATATTTTCTCCTTTAATCCACACATGATCATGATGTGCCTTTAAATACTTTCAAGAGCTTCTGTAAGGGTGTGTATTTCTAGTTTTTGTAAAATTATTTTCATTCTTTCACATTATACTTAATGAAACCAAACACACGCTGTTCACCAAAGCTAATGAGTAAAAGTGACCTCTCTCACATGAACGGAGATGAGCCAATATTCCAAACATTTTGAAAGGCACAGACGTGGGGATCATTATAAAAGAGGGACCGTCTCTTCCCTCCCCCATTTTTTTAAACAAACAAAGCCAAAACAACTCATTCTGTCTTAGGAATTCAACTCAAAAGTTTTCATATGTTAGTTCACACAAAGGATGTTCAACATTTTCTCAGAATCTGTAAATTAACCCCCCCCCCCCCCCCAATAAAAAATGGGCTGACAGTCATTTTCTTTCTTCATCACAAAGCCAACATAGATAAATATTTTCACTTTATTTTCTCCAAAAATAATTTACTGGTGAACACTTGGATAAATCTTTTTCAAAGTTTTACTCTGTTTTGTTATGTGTTTTGTGCATGTTTTTTGGGAGTTGGGGGGGGGGGGGGGAGTGATTGTCTGTAAAAGTAGTAAAGCTGTTTTTGTTCCTTCAAGACAGGAATTTATAGCTCTGCTTGACCTTCGTTATCCCACACAAAAGCTTTATAACTTTAGAGAGTTTGCCTGCATCAGAAGGCTTTCTCACAGAAGAAACACCTGCAGTAAACTCCCCAAGAAACCTGTGTATATGAGAGATTAATGCAGCAGTAATAGCGACCCCGTGTTTTTTGTATTATGCCTTCTCCCCAGGTAGACGGCTCTTTTCTGAGATGATACCAATTATTTATTGCCGAAACATCTGTTGATAACCGCAGCTGCCATAGCTAAACAAAGCAAATCATGGGGTCACACACTATTCAGGCCCAAAATCCAACCTCATGCCAGTTCGAACCATTCACTGATACTTGAGCCCATAGGTTAATGTCTCTTCTTGCAATGTTTCATCATGCTGCTTAAAAAATACTTTGTAAACACCACAGCCCTCGCGATCGGCTTTGAACTATTATTTAATTGCTGCTGGTAATTTATATTCCAGTGCCATTGTGTACTTCTGAAAGAGGAGGAGGTGGAAAAAAAAAAGAATTTCGAAACTGCAAACAGCAGCAGAAAGAGTGCCATTTTGACCCGTGATATTTTTTAGGTTTAGGAATATAAATTGTTTTGCACTGAGCGCTCGCTTTGGTTGTGACAGCGCTCTGTGGCCCTCATTTGGAGGAAGAAGCATGAATACAGAGTCAGAAAACATACTACAATTTTTGAACACTGATTTCAGGCAGAAATGTTTCCTCTCTTGAGTATCCTTTAAGTTTTGATTAAACCACTCAATCATTTTTCATGAATGCAGGACAGTGCAACTTTAAAAATTCACGGTTCCCTTTTAACTTTTTAACCCTGGGAACTTTGAGTTAGCATTTTTGGGACCCTTGTGTCATTTGCTTCTTTTCATTCTGGATATAAAAGTAACTATTTTTGCTCACACCTTTCCACAATTTTGTTCCATCAAATTTTTTCGACAAATATAAATCTGTTTTTTTAAAAAAAAGACCCCGATATCAGTTCAGTTGTCAAGCAATTATTCCAATCGGCAATAGTGAAGGAGGTTCAAGCATCTGAAAGTGATCAGAGTTCAACAACTGCAATTATGTAGAATACTGTGAGAATCTTAATGTTATTGACCAGTGAATTGTTCTATGAAGGCTCGCAAATCTTGGGCAATTCACGACAACTCTGAGGTAAAGCTGTAGAGTTACACAATGGCTGCTGAAAACACCTGTCTTTTTTTTCCAACTGGATCTTTTTTAATAGTCAGTGAAATAGTATAAAAACAACTTCACAGTGATAGTTTTGAAAGTGTCCTTTTGAAGGTGTAAGGCTCCTGCATGAAATGACTTGGGGCAGTCTTAACCCAGTCACACACATTTTTGACACCAAGGGTTGAATTTCTGCAGTGGTTCTTCATTTCTTCCCCCATAACCTCAGCAGGTGGACTGGGGAAACCCTGAGAAAATGTTGGCTTTTCCAGAATTTTGATGCCCCTTTAGCCAAACTTAAAGCAGGTTTCTTCGTGAGAGCCTCCATGGAAATTGCAGTCCACCCCGTCACCCACCGAGCTGGCAACCGCACTCATAGAAATACTGAGCATGACTTCCGGTTATGGCATGTAGGTGGAGGTTGTATGTTTGGTGGCTCCTTTTTTAGGCCCTTTACACCCAGTTTTGGGGGTAAATTCTTTTGTGAGAGGTTGTGGGAAGGGCTGGAGCATCTATAGAATGTCAAAAATCGGAAAGAAGAATCCAGGGAAAAAGGAAGCGAGTGAAAGTGCCGCTGAGCATGGTGAGGGGTGCAGTGGGAGGAAAGATGGTGGGAGAGAGCCCATCAGTTGGGGCTGCGCCCATTATGGTGGCGAAGATGGCTGAAGTGATGGCTGGAGAGTTTGAGTGGTTGTTGTCGAAGCATTTTAAAATGCATCGGACAGAGATGATGACCACGCTTAAGGGGTGGACGGTGAGACCCTTGCCCCAATGAGAGAGGAGTTGGTGCGAGAGCAGGGGTAGAAAATGAAGGGGTGGAGGAGGCGTTGTCGCGGCACAGTGACCAGTTCACCTCGATGGCGGAGGAGCTGCAGAGGATGGCAGATATCAACAGAGGGCTGAGAGCCAAGGCAGAAGGCCTGGGGGGCAGCACGGTGGCACAGTGGGTTAGCCCTGCTGCCTCAAGGCGCTGAGGTCCCAGGTTTGATACCTACTCTGGGTCACTGTCCATATGGAGTTTGCTCATTCTCCCCGTGTTTGCGTAGGCTTCGCCTCTACAACCCAAAAATGTGCAGGTTAGGTGGATTGGCCATGCTAAATTGCCCCTTAATTGGAAAATATGAATTGGGTACTCTAAATTTATTTTTTAAAAGGTAAAAGACCTGGAGAACGGGTCACAAAGACAAAATCTGAGGATTGTGGGTGTGCCTGAGGGGGTGGAGGCCCGGAGACCCACAGAGTTCTTCGCCGAGATGCTAGCGAGGTTGATGAGGGAGGGGAGGATCCCTCCGAGTATGAATTGGGCAGGGTCCACTGGTCGATCCAGCCGAAACCGAGAACAAATGAACCACCGAGAGCTGTGGGTCATCTGTTTTCACAATTTTCAAGTGAAGGAAAAGGTGCTGGGGTGGACGAAGCAGAAGCGGGAGGTGAAGTGGGACGGCAATGGTATACGTAAATACCAGGACATGAGGACGGAGCAGACGAGGAGACGGGCGGCCTTCGGTCGAACCCAAGCGGCGTTGTACAAATGCAACGTGGAGTTCAGTGTGGTCTACCTGTGCAGCTGCAGGTCATGCACAATGGCAGGGACTATTACTTCAAGTCGGTGGCAGAGGTGGAGGGGTTTGTGAAGGCAGAAGGCATGGGAGTGGACTGAATTCGGACTTTGATGGTTTTTGACTGCGATTTCCCTTGTTTTTTTCTGTTCTTCTTTCCTTTTAGGGTGTTATGGTTATCTTTTCCGTGTAATAGGAGATTGGGCTGGGGTGGTTTGGGATTTATGGCCCTTTGTTAGGCCATAGGGTATGGCGAGATTGGAAGATGTGGGTGTGGGGTCTTTGGAGTTGGTGTGCTTTTTCGATGTGAGGGAGGGTGCTCTGGCAGGGGCCGTCGCGCTAGCTGGTTAGTGAACGGCAGGAAGTAGCCACAGTCGTTGGAACCTGTATGGGCAGGTTTCGATAGGCTGAGGAGGTGTGAATGGTGGGGGGATGGGGATGATACTGGGTGAGGTATTTTCAAGAGGAAGTGTTGGAGGGGTTGCTGGGAAGGGGTTGCTGCACCGAATGTGATCCGGAAGCGAGGGAGATTGTTTGGAATGCGGGGGAAATTTGGAGAAAACATCGCCTTTCTGTGTCTGGATGGACAAAGCTCACCGTGCTCCCAGAGTCAAACAGGCAGGGCGTTTCGTGCCCATTGACCCAGACGGTCATCATCGAGTTCCTGAGGTGCTTGGGCCGTGACTGGTCGAGGGTGACAGCGCCGAGCTGCGGGTAGCCGGCGTGGGCGGAGGTGGTGGGGTGGTCCCAAGATGGCTGCCCCCGTCGATCGCACGTGTCAGGCGGCGTTGGAGATGGCTTCCCCCGTCGGTCTCACGTGTCGGGCGGCGTTGTAGATGGCGGCCAAGATGGTGGCCCCCATGAGTCGCACGTGTTGGGTAGGGTTAAAGATGGCTGCCCCCACGGACAGCATGAGGCTGATGACACGTCCGAAGGGGGCGGTACCGGCAGGCACGCCGCCATGCTGCGCGGTCTGCCGGGCCTGTGAGTCTAAAAGTCGGGCCTGTGATTTAGAAGATTTGGATCTGGCCAGGCAGACTTTGGCAAAGTGTCCTTTCTTGCCGCAGTCGCTACAGGTCATGTTGCGAGCCGAGCAACGCTGCCTGAGGTGCTGGTTCTGGCCGCAGAAATAGCAGGGCAGCCCCCCGGGTTGGGCGGGCAGCCGCGTGGCACAGGCCTGGGGCACCCTCTGGTCGGGTGTCCATGAGGGGATCGCATGGTCGGAGGGGAAAGCATTGAGGCTCTGAAACGCTACTTCTAAGGAGGTGGATAGTTTTACCGTCTCTTCTAGGCCGAGGGCGCCCTTTTCGAGCAAGCGCTTTCTGACGTAGTTGGACCGGACTCTAGCCTCATAGGTGTCCCAGATGATGAGCTCCATATGCTGCTAGGCCGTGACGTCCTTATAATTGCAGTTTTGAGCGAGTACCTTCAGGTCGCATAGGTATTCCTCCAGCGATTCCCCGGGTCGTTGACGATGAGTGGTGAGGAGATGCCGCGCGAACACTTTGTTCACCGGCCTCACGTACTGCCTTTTCAGGATCGCGACCGCGTCTGCGTACGTGGACGCTTCCTCGATCTGCACGGAGATTCTGTGGCTCACCCGGGCGTGGAGGAGACTCGGCTTCTGCTCCTCGGTGACGGTGGGCAAGGAGGAGGTAGGCAGAGCCTACAGTGAGAAAAAACTCCTTTGGCTTCTGCTGCCTGAGGGTCGAGTTCCAATCGATCAGGTTTGAGGGCTGCTTCCATAGCGATATTGTAGCTAGTTAAATTGATGCGACCATCAATTCACACGAGACGGAGAGTTGAAGTGAACAGTGGTTTTAATCAGCTAGAACTGAGCCTGCCTGCGACTGCTCTGTACTGAGTGCCGCCTACAGGCTGCAGATCTATATACCTCCCCCCGAGGGGGCGGAGCCACAGGCGGAGCCCACAAGGGCACCAACATAATACAATGTAATGTAATGTAATACATTCCCCACAGCGGGGAACATAAAAACTGACTGTAAAAGTTTCCATCGGTATGTTCGAAGAAAAAGATGGATAAAAACCAATGTAGGCCCCTTACAGTCAGAAACGGGGGAATTCATAACAGGGATCAAAGAAATGGCTTGAGGAGCTAAATTTGTACTTTGCTTCTGTCTTCACAAAGGAAGATATGAATAATGTACCGGACGTTTTGAGAAACATAAGTTTTAGTGAGGAGCTGAAGGAAATTAGTATTAATAGTTTTGGGGAAATTAATGGGATTGAAGGCGGACAAATCTCCAGGGCCTGATAATCTTCACCCAGGAGTAGTGGCCTGGAAATAGTGGATCATTGGTGGTCATTTTCCAAACTTCTTTGGACTCTGGAATGGTTCCTCCAGTTTGGAGAGTAGCGAATGTAACCCTACTCTTCAAAAAGGGAAGAAGAGAGACAACAGGGAACTATAAACTAGTCAGCCTAACGTCCGTAGTAGGGAAGTTGCTGGAGTCAATTGTCAAGGATTTCATAGCACAGCATTTGGAAAGCAATGATGTAATCAGACAAAGCCAGCATGAATTTACAAAAGGAAAATCATGCTTGACAAACCTACTAGAATTCTTTGAAGATGTAACTAGTAGAGTTGACCAGGGAGAACTGGAGGATATGTTTAATCAGACTTTCAGAAGGCTTTTGACAAGGTCTCACACAGCAGATTAATATGTAAAGTTAAAGCACATGGGATTATAGGTAGTGTCTAGAGATGGATAGAAAGCTATTTAGCAGGCAGGAAGCAAAAATGTTGGAATAAATGGGTCTTTTTCTGATCGGCAGGCAGTGACAATTGGGGTAATGCAGGGATCTGTGCTAGGACCCCAACTGTTCACATTATATATTAATAATTTGGACAAGGGAACTAAATGTATTATCTCCAAATTTAAAGATACTACAAAGCTGGGTGGGAGAGTGAGATGTGAGGAGGACGCAGAGATGTTTCAACAGGATTTGGACAGGCTAAGTGAGTGAGCACATGCATGGCAGATGCAGTATAATTGGATAAATGTGAGGTTATCCACTTCAGTAGCAAAAATAGGAAGGCCGATTATTATTTGATTGGGTATAAATTGGGAGAAGTGGATACTCGGCGAGACTTTGGTGTCCTCATGAATTAGTGGCTGGAGGTAAGTGTGCAGGTACAGCAGGCAGTAAAGAAGGCAAATGGTATGTTAGCCTTCCTAGTGAGAGGATTTGAGTATAGGAATAGGGATGTTTTACTGCAATTGTATAGGGCATTGGTGAGTCTACACCTGGAGTATTGTGTCAGTTTTCGTGCCTTATCTGTGGAAGGATGTTCTTGCTGTGGAGGGAGTGCAGTGATGGTTTACCAGGCTGATTCCTGGGATGGCAGGTCTGTCATAGGAGAGACTAAACCGGTTAGGATTATATTCATTGAGTGTCGGAAGATCCGGGAGTTCGGGGGACGAAAGAGGCCGACGTCTTAGCCTTTGCCTCCCTGGTAGCCCGGAGACGGATCTTGTTAATGTCGAGGGACTCGAAGCCCCTGAGTGCAGAGACCTGGATTAGTGACATGGCTGGGTTTCTCAGTCTCGAGAAAATAAAGTTTGCCCTAAGGGGGTCAATGTTAGGGTTCTCCCGGAGGTGGCAGCCGTTCGTCGACTTTCATGGGGAAAATTAAAATGTCAGCAGATGCAGTATGCCAAAGGGGGGGTGGGGGTGGGGGGGGGGGGGGGGCGCGGACGGATTGTTGTTGTATGGTTGAGGTCCGTGAAGATTGGGCTGGGGGGGGGGAAATGTTTATTTTACCATGTTAATGTCATTGTTTATGTTACTGTTATAAAAATTTTCAAATACCTTAATAAAATATTATTTTTTAAAAAAGATTATATTGGTGTTTGGAAGAGTGAGAGGAGATCTCATAGAAACTTACAAAATTATAACAGGATTAGACATGGTAGATTCAGAAAGAATGTTCCTGATAGTGGGGGAGTCTGGAACTAGGGGTTATAGTTTGAGGATAAGGGTTAAACCTTTTAGGACTGAGGTGTGGAGAAATTTCTTCACCCAGAGAGTGGTGAATCTGTGGAATTTGCTACCACAGAAGGTATTTGAGGCCAAAACATTGTGTAATTTCAAGAAGGAATTAGATATAGCTCTTGGGGCTAAAGGGATCAAGGGAAATGGAGTTACGGCGGAATCAGGGTATGGAACTTGATGATCAGCCATTGTCATAATGAATGGCGGAGCACGCTTGAAGGGCTTAATGGTCTCCTCCTGCTTCTATTTTCCATGTTTCTATGACAGACAAAGTGGAAAAGTTGGTGGAGTTGCAGTGCTGGTTAAAGAGGAAATTAATGCAATAGTGAGGACAATGTGTAATCTGTATAGGTAAAGCTGAGAAACACCAAGGGGCAAAAAATGTTAGTGGGCGTTGTATAGTGGTGTTAGTGGTGCTGTTGGGAATGGCATTAAACAGGAAATTTGAGATGCATGTGGTAAAGGAACATCTGTAATTATGTGTGATTTTAATATAGTTTGGGCAATTCAAATTAGCCACAATAACGTAGAGGAGGAATTCCTGGAGTGTATACAAAATGATTTTCTGGACCTATACATTGAGGAGCTAACTGGAGAACAGGCCATCGTGTAATGAGGACGGAATCATTGGTAATGTAGTTGTACGAGACTCCTTGGGGATGAGCGACCATAATGAGATAGACTTTTTCAACAAGTTGGAGAGTGAAGTAGTTGATTCTGAGACTAAGGTCCTTAATCTTAATAAAGAAAACCAGGATTATATGGGACCTTAGTTAGCTATGATCGATTGGAAAACATTACTTAAAGGGATGACAGTGGATAGGCAATGGCAAACATTCAAGGAGCGCATGGGTAACTGCAACATTGTTTATTCCTGTCTGGCACAAAAGTAAAACAGGTTTACAAAGGAAATTAGAGATAGTATTTGATCCAAGGAAGAAGCCTACAAATTGGCAAAGAAAAACACCAGGTGTGAGCAGTTTAGAATTCTGCAAAGCAGGACCAAGAGATTGATTAAGAGGAGAAAACAGATACAAGAATAAGCTTGCAGGGAACATAAAAACTGACTGTAAAAGTCTCTATAGGTACGTGAAGAGAAAACGATTGGTGAAGTCAAATGTAGATTCCTTACTGTCAGAAACAGGGGAATTTATAATGGGGGACAAAGAAATGGCTGAGCAGCTAAATACATACTTTGGTCCTGTCTTCAAAAATGAGGACATAAATAAGATACCAGAAATGTTGGTGTTGTAACCTGCCTGCTTACCATTGGCTGGGGACTAATGACAATCCCACAATCCTGTGGGAGTATGAGCTTCCCCAATGAGGGGGGGCGGAGAAACCATTAGTAAACTCCATGTATAAAGAAAGCTGGCCAGTTTGGAACCAGCAGGAAGGAGTGTGCAGCAAGGGAAGTTGCTGCTGCTGTTATATGTATATAATATATATATATATATTATATATATATATTATTGTAAATAAATGTTATTACTGTGTATCCTTAAAACTCGTGCTGGATTCTTCGTGGGCCTCACAAAACTGGCGACGAGGGTTAAAGTGAATAGCTGTCTACACTGCTGAAGCCACCTCCCTGTATTTTTGTTGGATACAGTTGGAAGTTGTTTTCTGTTACACCATGCCTCTGTACGGACGTTTGGATGTTTTTGATGCTGCGTTGGAAAGCTGGAACCAGTACGCACAACGGATGCGTTACTATTTCCGGGCAAACAATATCACCGAAAACGAGCGCCAGGTGGTCATATTGCTCACCGCCTGCGGCCCGCATACGTTTGGGGTGATTAGGAGCCTTGCGTACCCAACTGCGCCGGACACCAAAACGTTTGATGAACTTGTGAATACAGTGGGGCAACATTTTAACCCAACCCTTTCCATGATAGTCCAGCGTTACCGGTTTAATACCGCTGAGAGGACCCCTGGAGAATCCCTTGCCGATTTTCTATCCAGGCTACGCAGGATTGCGGAGTACTGTGACTATGGTGAGACCTTGTCAGAAACGTTACGCGACCGTTTGGTTTGCGGTATTAACAATGCGGCCACCCAGAGAAAGTTGTTAGCTGAGCCAACATTGACTTTTCAACAGGCCATTCAAATAGTATTGTCCCGAGAGAACGCAGAACGAGGAGTGCAGGAGCTACAGGGAATTCCGAAAACGTCCCCCCGCACTCCTGCGGTACCTTGGGCGAGTCGACGTCCGGACCGATGCCAGTGGCCGTCAGACATTCCTCCCCGAAGGGAGCCTTCTCCAGAACCAATGGATGAGGAGCCATGTCCGTGTCAGACTTGTAGGCACCGACCCCATCGCGGACTCCGGTCCTGGGGGTGCCAGAGGCGCCGTCGTTCCGACCGAAACTGGGACATGCCCAGGGGCCGTACCTTCCATGTGGATGAACCTGCGGCGATTACTCCTGAGGACGTGGAGACGGAGGACGACTGCCTGCAGCTGCATTGTGTGGCAGCTCCCCGTGTGGCCCCCATTAAGGTGACAGTACGGGTCAATGGCCACCCGCTTGAGATGGAGTTGGACACTGGCGCAGCGGTCTCCGTGATCGCCCAGAGGACATTCGACCGCATCAAGCAGGGTATACATACCCTTACATTAACCGATTCACAGGCCAGGTTGGCCACCTACACGGGGGAACCACTGGACATTGCAGGAACTACAATGAACCCCTGTTGTTTATGGACGCCAGGAGGGGCGTTTCCCACTTATCGTGGTGCGCGGCCATGGGCCCAGCCTGTTGGGTCGGGACTGGTTGCGCCATTTGCTTTTGCAATGGCAGCACATCCTCCAAACAGTTTCTGAAGGGTTGACTGAGGTGCTAGGACGATACCCAGATGTATTCCAGCCTGGTTTGGGGAAAATAAAAGGGGCCGTAGCCCGTATCCAAGTCGAACCAGGAGCCACGCCGCGCTATTTCCGGGCGCGCCCGGTGCCTTCCACCTTGCTCGAGAAGGTAGAAGGGGAGCTCACTCGTTTGGAGAGTTTGGGTATTATCAAGCCCATCCGTTTTGCTGACTGGGCAGCACCAATTGTACCTGTAATGAAGTCAGATGCCACAGTTCGCTTGTGTGGCGACTATAAACTTTCAGTGAATACGGCTTCCCGACTCGACCGATATCCAATGCCTCGCATAGAGAATCTCTACGCGAAGCTTGCAGGCGGACTCTCCTTCACAAAATTAGATATGAGTCATGCCTACCTACAGTTGGAGCTGGACCTTGCCTCCCGACCATATATAACGCTTAATACACACCGGGGCCTGTATGAATATACATGGTTGGCCTTTGGAGTATCCTCTGCCTGCGCCATTTTTCAACGTGTTATGGAGGGCATTTTGAGAGGTTTACCACGTGTTGCTGTCTACTTAGATGACGTTTTGATTACAGGGACGTCGGAGCAGGAACATTTGGAAAATTTGGAGGCTGTCCTCAGACGCTTTTCGGAGGCTGGAGTCCGTTTACATCGCACAAAGTGCGGATTTCAGGCAAAGGAAGTAGTCTCCCTAGGTTATCGGGTGCACTGCGAAGATTTGCACCCCGTCGCAGAGAAGGTGCGTGCGATTCAACAGGCCCCCGCCCCGACTGACACTTCGCATCTTCGTTCTTTTCTCGGTCTCGTAAACTATTACGAGAAGTTCCTCCCCAATCTGGCAACTACGCTGGCCCCGTTGCACCTTCTGCTAAAGAAAAATCACACCTGGGTTTGGGGTCAGCCGCAAGAAACCGATTTCCGGCAGGTAAAGCAACAATTGTCGTCGTCTGGGTTACTAACCCACTATGATCCTGGAAAGCCTTTGCTCGTCACATGTGATGCATCCCCGTATGGTATTGGGGCCGTCCTGTCCCACAAGATGGAGAATAGCTTTCGCCTCCCGCACATTGACTGCAGCGGAAAAAAAGTACGCGCAGATCGAGAAGGAGGGCCTGGCAGTGGGTTTTGCGGTGAAACGCTTCCACCAGTACGTGTATGGCCGCCATTTCATTATCGTGACTGATCTTAAGCCTCTGCTGGGACTTTACAGAGAGGATAAGCCAATACCGCCCATTGCTTCCGCACGGATCCAGCTCTGGGCTTTGTTGCTTGCTGCATACGAGTATTCTCTGGAGCGCAAACCAGGAACGCAGATAGCAAATGCCGACGCACTGAGCCGATTGACTGGCCCCATGTCGACCCCCACGACCGGTGAGGTGGTTGCAACCCTAAATTTTATGGACACCTTGCCTGTCACGGCATCACAGATCCTTGAGTGGACCCAGATGGAGCCAGTCCTGTCAAAGGTTCGGCACATAGTCCTGTATGGTGGGCAGCATAGACAGCTCCCAGGCGAGTTGTGGGCATTTTCCTCCAAGCTGTCAGAATTCAGCGTGGAAGACGGCATCCTCTTGTGGGGGACGCGTGTGATTGTCCCGGAAAAAGGCCAGGAGCTGATACTAAGAGACTTGCACAATGGGCATCCAGGTGTGACCAAAATGAAAATGTTGGCCCGGAGTTATGTCTGGTGGCCAGGCCTCGGCACCGACATTGAGAAGGTGGCCCAAAACTGCTCCATTTGCCAGGAGCATCAGAAGCTTTCGCTGGCCGCACCCCCACATCACTGGGAATGGCCAGGGCGGCCTTGGGCATGCTTGCATGCAGATTTCGCAGGCCCTTTTCAAGGGTCCATGTTCCTTCTATTAATCGACACCCAGTCTAAATGACAAGAGGTGCATAAGATGCAGGGGACAACGTCCTGCGCAACAATTGAAAAGATGCGTTTGTCCTTTAGTACGCATGGCCTCCCCGAGGTGCTGGTCACGGATAACGGCACTCCATTCACGAGTGAGGAGTTTGCGAGGTTCATGAAGATGAACGGCATACGCCATATCCGCACTGCCCCTTACCACCCGGCTTCAAATGGGTTGGCAAAGCGCGCAGTGCAGACATTCAAAAGAGGCCTAAAGAAGCAGCCTTCCGGATCAATGGACACAAGACTAGCTCACTTTTTGTTTACGTATAGGACCACCCCCCATGCGGTGACTGGGGTAACTCCCGCAGAACTCCCGGAGACTTCGCACCCGCCTTAGTATGGTTTTCCCGGACATTGGCGCAAAAGTACGCCGCACACAAGAACGGCAGGGCCAGGGATTTTCTCGGCATCGTCCGATTCGGCAGTTTGCGCCCGGTGACCCAGTGTTCGTTCGGAATTTTGCTGGTGGTGCCCAGTGGGTTCCTGGCATAAGCTTTCGCCAAACGGCCCTATATCTTACCAGGTGCAAGCCCAGGGTCGTCTCCAGCGCAAACATGTAGACCACGTTCGGTCCAGAAGACTATCCCCTCCAAAGATTCCCCGCCCCCGGAACTCATTTCTACAGCCGCAGAGACCAGAGACAAGGGAAGGTAGTCCTCACAATCTTCCACTGGTGCCTCACTCAAAGCCTGCGCAGGTCGTTGCAGAACCAAATGGAGATAGAGACGCTGACATGACGGAGGCAGCAGACTCTGAGTCTGAGATGGAGACACAGGCCGCGTCAGAGGGGGAATCCTCGGGTCCACGGGCCGTGGATGTACAACCGTTACGCCGTTCACGGAAGCGCCGGTCTCCATCTCGTTACACGCCGCCTGATCCAGCACCGCGTGCAAATGGTGTCCGGCCTATGGCAAAACGAGTCCAACGCCCTCCTTCGCCAGGGTCTTCGGTGGATTCCTTGGACTTTGGGGGGAGGGATGTTATAACCTGCCTGCTTACCATTGGCTGGGGACTAATGACAATCCCACAATCCTGTGGGAGTATGAGCTTCCCCAATGAGGGGGGCGGAGAAACCATTAGTAAACTCCTAGTATAAATAAAGCTGGCCAGTTTGGAACCAGCAGGAAGAGTTGTGCAGCCATGGAAGTTGCTGCTGCTGTTATATGTTATTGTAAATAAATGTTATTACTTTGTATCCTTAAAACTCGTGCTGGATTCTTCGTGGCCCTCACAAAAGTTGGGGAACTAAGGGTTTAGTGAGAGGGGCGAACTGAAGGAGCTCAATATTAGTAGAGAAAGATGTTGAAGAAATTAATGGGATTGAAGGCTGATAAATCCCCAGGACCCAATAATTTACATCCCAGAGTATTTAAGGAAGTGGCTGTAGAAATAGTGGATGTATTGGTAGTCATCTTCCAGGATTCTACAGGCTCTGGAACAGTTCCGAGATTGGAGGGTAGCGAATGTAACTCCACTATTTAAAAAGGGAGGTAGAGATAAATAGGGAATTATAGACCAGTGAGCCTGACGTCGGCAGTGGGGAAAATTCTAGAATCCATTATTTAAGATTTATAGCAGAGCACTTAGAAAACAGGGACAGGATCGGCCAGAATCAGCATTTATGAACTGGAAATCTATTGGAATTCTTCAAAGATGCAATTAGCAGAGTTGATGACAGGGAGCCAGCGGACTCTCAGAAGGCGAGAAAGACCCGTGTAAGAGATTACCGTGTAAAATTAAAGTACATGGGATAGAGGTAGTGTATTGAGATGGGTGGAAAGCTGTTGACAGACAGGAAAGAAAGTTTTAATTAATTTGTCTTTTATAAATTGGCAGGCAGTGACTAATGAGGTACTGCAGGGATCGGTACTGAGACCGCAGCTATTCACAATTTATATTAATGATTTAGATGAGGGAACAAAATGTAATATCTCCAAATTTGCAGATGACACAAAGTTGGAGGGAGAGGGGGAGCTGTGAGGATGATGTTGCAGAGATCCTTCGGTATGATTTGGACAAGTTGAGTGACAAATTTGAGGGCAAATGAATGGCAAATGCAGTATAATTTGGATAAATGCGAGGTAATTCACTTTGGCAGCAAAAACAGAAAGGCAGACTATTATCTGATTAAGAGAGGGGAGAAATTAGGAGAAATAAGGAAAGGGGAATGTGCACTGAGACTTGGGTGTTCTCGTACACCAGTCACTAAGGTAAGCATGCACGTACAGAAGGCGGTAAAGAAGGCAAATGCTCTCCTGGCCTTCATTGCGAGAGGTTTCGAGTACAGGAGCATGGATGTATTGCTGCAATTATATAGGTTCTTGGTGAGGCCACATCTGGAATATTGTGTGCAGTTTTTGTCTTCTTATCTGAGGAAGGATATTCATGCTATAGAGGAAGTTCAGCAAAGGTTTACCAGACTGATTCCTGGGATGGCAGGACTGACATATGAGAAGACATTGAATCGGTTAGGATTTTATCGCTGGATTTCAGAAGAATGAGAGGGGATCTCATAGAAACCCATAAAAATTCTAACAAGACTAGACAGGGTAGATTCAAGAAGGATGTTCCCAATCTTAGGGGGTGGTCAGAACCAGGGGCAGTCTGAGGATATCGGGAAGACCATTTAGGACAGATGTGAGAACTTCTTTACCCAGAGAGTGGTGAGTCTGTGGAATTTGTTACCACAAGAAGTAGTTGAGGCCAAAACATTGTGGACAGGTTTCTCCGTCCCGCTGCACCAGATGTCTGGTGCGGCACGCTGTCAGGATTCTCCATTTCGCCGGCTGGTTAATGGGGTTTCCCATTGTGGGGAAACCCCAAGCTGTCGGGAAACCACTGAGCTGCCAGCAAAATGGAGATCCCGACGGCAGAGAATTCAGCCATGTTTTCAAGAAGCAATAAGGCATAGCACTTGGGGTGAAGTGGATCAAAAGATATGGGGGGAAAGGCAGTACTACTAATAATAATCTTTAATAATCTTTATTATTGTCACAAGAAGGCTTATATTAACACTACAATGAAGTTACTATGAAAATCCCCTAGTTGCCACACTCCGGCACCTGTTTGGGTACACTGAGGGAGAATTCAGAATGTCCAATTCACCTAACAGCATGTTTTTCAGGACTTGTGAGAGGAAACCGGAGCACCTAGAGGAAACCCAAGCGGACACGGGGAGAACGTGCAGACTCCACACAGACAGTGACCCAAGCCGGGAATCGAACCTGGCACCCTGCCACTGTGAAGCAACAGTGCTAACCACTGTGCTACCATGCCGCCCATTAGGCTATTGAGTTGGATGATCAGCCATGATCACAATGAAGGTAGGAGCAGGCTTGAAGGGCTGAATAGCCCCCTACTGCTCCTATTTTCTGTGTTTCTATATTTTACTGCGGATGTTGATGATCAGAAATAAAAACAAAACGTTCTGGTGTGGAGAGTGGAGAAAGAAACCGAGATGACATGCGGAATTTCATCATTTTTTGACTAAGAGTCAACTCAGGCGGGAAAAGCCGTGTGCAGCCAGCTGGCTCCACTGCCAGCTTTTCCCGCCAAATATTTTGACACTTTGTCAAAACAAATCCTGGAGATGGATTCCATGAAGTCACGCTGGAGGAGCCCACCCTGCCGGCCACATCGGCTTTCAAGAAATCTGGACACTGTTGTTAAAGGGAACCCCAATCTAATAAAAATAAGTATAGAAACCACCACCATGGGCACGACCCCCCCATAGGGAACGCCCCTGCTGCCGCCTCCCCCACCCACAGCTCGCCCCAACAGAAGCACAACCTGCCATCCGCGGACACTGTCCCCTGGTAGTGCCCTGGCATTGCCCAGGGGTACTGCCTGGGCATGGCCTGGGTATGAACCTCCCGTCCTTGGGGGCTGTTCCTGTGAGCCTCCAATGGGTTCTCTTCGCCAAGTCCTCGTTTGTCAGGACCTGTGGTGAACCCCGCCAACATGATCTCACACTGGTGGGGGTCATCTTATCATGGGGGGAATAACACAGCAGGGAAGCCCACTAATGACATTGAAATGTATGGTAATGAGGTTCCTGGCCTTTCATGGCAGGAACCCCATTATGTAATTGGTAGGGGCAATTGGAACAGGAAATCCCACTGATGTAAAAGCCGTTTGGATTCTCTGCCCTCACCAGTTTTTCTGCCCACTGACAAAGGGAATTAAGAATGCTGGCCAACATTTCGAGTCAAACATTATTCTTCTTCAGAACAGAAGGAGGTTTGAAATCTGATGGGTTATATGCTGTGGACGAGGGGAGAGCAAGGAAGAAGAAAAGGGAAGGTGCTCAAGGGAAGCAGATTTTTAAGTCCTACTTTGCTCCAGTGCTAGACGAGAGCAGCAGATTTGAAATGCACTACAACTGATTTCCTGTCCCAGGCCATTGGGATAGGCCCAGCACTGACCCACCTCCTTGTGCCAGCAGAGGAGACAAGATGGTCAGGGGCATCTACCATTGTTTCAAGCCTGAATCTTCGTCGGTGCCCCCGCTCCTTGACTGCCTCAGAATTCCCATGGACTTTGCTATCGATAGGGTCAGTTACAGGCCACACCATTACCGAACGACCCTGAGGTGCCCAGGCAACATTAGTTCTTGTGAATGAGGCAGGAAATATGGTTTGCCTTCAACACCCCCCCCCCCCCCACCCACTAAATATCTATTAGAATACTTACATCTGGTAGGATAGGTTTGGCCCCTTCCATCTTCCAAGGCAATGCAAACACTACATTAAAGTGGCAGAGGCTGGATCAGTGTTCTCTGGGAATATAGGCCCAAAAGTCCTGCCCTAATATTACAGAAATAAATACACTGAACTTTGTGTTCAGATTATAAAAGCAAATTGCTGTGGATGCTGGAATCGGAAACGAAACTGGACAATCTCAGCAGGTCTGACAGCACCTGTGGAGAGAGAAGGGAGTGAACGTTTAGAGTCTGGATGACTCTTTGTCAAAGCTTTGTGAGTTATATTGCAGTGAGGTGAATCAGGAGAAAATGGGCAGGAGTGTCGAAATAAGGTAAACATACACAGTGGAAATGAAAGTCGCCATAACCCCTGCGGACCATAGGCTGCGCTCCACTTTTGAGAGAGAGCTGACTGGTGGTGATTTAAGCTGACGTTCACCACACCTCAGTCAAGGAGCAAGGTTGAGAAGATGGGTGTCATGATATTTAGATCAGCATATCATGGTGCAATCACACACACACTGATGGACATGCAGTAGGACCAACCAGCACACAACATCGCAGTCAATCACCAGTGAGAGCACACGCACTATAAAAACAGGGGACACTACAGTTCTAGCAGCAGCCAGCTCAGAGAACCGAACTCAGAGCCTGCCACTCAGACATTCACCATGTGCTGAGTGCCTCACCCAGATAGTGATAGGACAGGGTCCACAGATTAGCTGGTAATGCACGTACCCAAGTTAGCAGTGTGTTGTTACAGTTGCGTAGTTAATAAAATTGAGTTACACCTTCTCCAGCCGTGTTGGATCTTTTGTACATCAGAACACCCAACACGACATGATACCAGAAGTTGACGCAAGCCAGCGCCTGTGAGACCTACCTGCAACGTATCAGCAATCCGGCGTCCTGTACCATGGAGAACATCAACCCGCCGCCGCCGCTCCAAATCGCTGGCAATCTCGGGGTCAATTGGAAACTGTTCAAGCAGCGCTTCCAGCTCTTCCTCGAGGCCACAGACAGGGAAAATGCATCGGACACCAGGAAGATTGCCCTTCTTCTCTCCACGGCGGGGCAACACGCCATCCACCTCTTTAACTCCCTTACATTTGCGGACGGCGAGGACAAAACCAAATACAAGACGGTGCTCCTGAAGTTCGACGACCACTTCAGCGTTGAAGTAAACGAGAGCTTCGAATGGTACCTGTTTCAGCAGCGGCTGGAGGGTAAGGACGAACCTTTCCAGTCTTATTTAACACACCTCCACATCCTCGCGCAGTCCTGCAGCTATGGGACCACCTCTGACTCCATGATACGCAACCAGATAGTTTTCGGGGTCATGTCAGACACCCTACGCCAGCAGCTCCTTCGGGTCAAACAACTCACCCTGGCGACTGCCATCGAGACCTGCGTACTGCATGAGAACGCCACTAGCCGGTACTCACATCCAGGCGGCCGAAACGGTGTGGCACGGGCCCCACGAGGCGGAGCTGGTCCAAACGACCGAGTACCTCCCAGGCCGCGGCCTGGAGGAGGCCGGCCATTCTGTGCGCTTTCCGAGGCCTCCCACGCTTGTACGCGCCAAAAGAGGGGACGCTGACGCAGAGGAACGCAATGGCAGGCGCGCACTACGCAAGGCCACTTCAGCATGCGCGGTGGCGCAATGAACGCACTGATGTCAGGACGTGCGGCAACTGTGGCTCCGCCCATTTAAAGTGGCAATGTCCTGCCAAAGCGCGACAATGCCTACGCTGTGGCAGGTTGGGCCACTATGCTGCCTGCTGTTGAGCAGCTCAGCCTGCCAACTCGTACCCATTTAACTAGCCTCGCAGAAACGTTCGGGCAATTCAACCCACGTTCACCGAGTCCGATCCCGACATCATACAGACCAGTGACACTGAGGACAGGGAGCCTTCCGCGTTGCTGTCATCAACAAGAACACGCTGTCCCCGAGTTGAAAGCACCAGCCACTGTCAGTGCACAGCATTGATCCGGACGACGAGTGGTGTGCCATCCTGACGGTCAACCCAAATTCGTCGCCCACCTGAGAGACTTAGGGCGGGATTCTCCGAAATGGAGGCAGAGTGTTCGCGCCGTCGTGAACACCGTCGAGGTTCACAACGGCGCGAAACGGCCCCTATCCCGACCGATTCAGGGCCCGATAATGGGCTAGGAACGGCGCCGCGTCATTTACATGCACCAGGCCTTGGAGCCACGTCAAGGCGGCGCCGCATACATGACGCAGCCGGCGCCGCATAACTTGCATCTCTCGCGCATGCGCGGGTTGGCCGGTGCCAACCCGCGCATGCGTGGTTGCCGTCCTCTCCGAGTCCGCCCCGCAAGAAGATGTCAGACGGATCTTGCGGGGCTACGGAAGAAAGGAGGTCCTCCTTCAGAGGGCACCGATCGCGGGCCAGACCCCATTTGAGGCCGCCCCCCCCCCCAGTATTCCCGCGCTATTCCCGCCGGCAGCGACCAGATGTGGACGGCGCCGGGGGGAACCCGCCGTTTTGGGCTGGCCGCTCGGGTGCCGAAGAATCGCCATTTTGGGTGTCTCGGGCTATTCTCCGGCCTGCGCCGTGCGGAACTCGACGGGGCCATTCTCGCCGCTTGGGAGAATCGCGGGAGGGCGTCGGACCGGCGTCGCGGGAAAATTTGGCGACCCAGGCGATTCTCCCAACCGGTGCGCCCTTAATTTATGAACCTTTTCATGGGCTTTCAACCGGCGGGGGCGGGAACCAGCACACAACATCGGAACACCCAACACGACAATGGGGGCCTCCATTAAGAACCTCAGCAGGTACAGGAATTGAAGCCACGCTGTTGGAGTCGTTCTTCATCACAAACAGCCAACCAACCAACCGAGCTGGGTTCAATTCCCGTACAGGTTATTCATAAAGGCCCCGCCTTCTCAACTTTGCCCCTCGCCTGAGATGCCGTGACCCGCAGGTTAAACCAGTCAGCTCTCAAAGAGAAGAGCAGCCTATGATGCTCTGAGACTGTGGAGATATACATAGTAAACCGCAACTGAATTCACAGATGTCTTCATGAGTGTTCATGAATATTGAGCATTGACATACATGAGGTAAAGTTAAGAAGGGAGTAGAAAGCAAAGGAAATGCCCCCTTCCAGAATTGAAGGCAGGAATACAATAGATTAAATGATATTAATCCCGCTGGAGCAAGTCTCCCCACTACTTTTCCTCTTGCTCCTGGCTTCTGCCCCTTCTGGTAACTAATCAGTGTTTTGCTATTTTTAAGTTTTCCATAAAGCGAAGGGCTAATTTCTTTTCCCTAATTTGGTTGGATGCTGTGTTTGAAATGGTAATGCTTCCCAGGAAGTGTTTCATTAATTTATGCCTGTCGTCATGATTCCACAATGGTACAAACAATCCCAACTTTCTCCAGTTTTTCACAATGCTGCTGAAGTGCTCATTTTACTCCACAGAGACACAAACAGATGTAAACTTTTGCAAACACTTTAGAAAGTAATTCAGTAAGTTTGTCTTCGCTGCAGCAATGAATAGTTGACAGGAAAAATGTCTAATTAGTGTATGTCCAAATAATAGAGCCACTTGGATTTTTTCACCCTCTTTGAGAGCTACTTTCCCTTCCGATTCAAAGCCCTTTTGTTGGTGGAGTCACTTGCATTCAATCTTTTGTTCAGGAAGTGATAATAAATAGAAGAAAGCTGAGAGAATGGATAAAACCCACTTGCATCTGAGGCTATGGCTTTACATGTTCCGTGATATTCTGCAATGCTTTCTGTGGACCCTCTCTGTCAAACCACAACTGGAACCATCTCTGGTGATTGTGGAAAGTTAAGGTTTTGCACGGGCCTTTCAGAATTGATACGCTAGGTTGGACAAAAACACTTTTTGTTTGCCGATTGGCAGAAGATTTTAGGTAAAAGTTTGATGAGCTGCAATTGTAGTGTGTTTTCGGTTACCTTGGGCTGGTTTCTCCCAAAATGAGGCTATGTTCCCACTCTGGCGTAAAAACACTGGTGTTTCACTCCAAAGATTCCTGAAGAAACTTAGAGCCGATTCAATGCCCTGCGGTGGGCTAGCAGGGGCCCAGAGTAGTTCACGCAGCTTTAGCTGCGGATACGGGCCCCCACATTTCCAGTTTGAGTCCACGCATGCGCACGGCGGTGGCCTCCAGCGACCGCGCCGAGCGCCATGGCGGACTCTGACCGCGGAGGTAGCTGCAAGATGTAGGCCCCCCCCCCCCGTTTGGTCGCAAGCCCTTACATCCGACCCGCCCGATCTGTCCCTGAGCCGCCCATAAGGCCCTCCCTGGTGCCTGATCCGCCCGACCCCCACCAGGGCAGCTGCGGACTGATTCCGCAGCCGTCACGCGAGAGTCCCGACCGGCCATAGCATGTTAGTTCCACGCTGTCGGGAACTCTGCCGGTCGAGAGCGGAGGATTGCTGGGCCGGCCTCTGGCAATGCCCCCCCAGCTGTGCGGAGTAATTCGCGAAAATGACGATTCTCGGGTTCCAGAGAATCGCCGGGCCCGATTTCAGCGTGAAAGTTGATTCTCCGCAGCCGCGCCAAACGCGATATCGGCGCAGGGCTGTGGAGAATCCAGCCCCTTATTTTGAATATTGCTGAAGAGAGAGGGACATGTTGATGACGTTTTTCATCTCGCATCATGACAAACTCGAGAATGCCAAATATCAAATCATCACAACAATTTAAACTGCAGGAGAAAAGGGTGCTGATTAGTTGGCAAGTTGGATCTGATTGGCTGAGGTGTTGCCAAGAGAAAGCAACATTGGACTAAAGGCTCCCAAGCTCCTGGATAATTCAAAAAAGTTGCAAGGTTTGAACGTGTTCCTGTTGTTTGCAGAAAATTAAGCCCTGCATTTGAATGAATATCACTTTGTAAGCAAGCATAAATAAGCCAGCACATGAGCTCAGATAGTTATCTTAAATTGTTCCTGCTGTTTACTACCACACACAGGATTGTTCAGCAAGTGCTGCCCAATTGCGGAATCGTATCCATCAGTAGATATTTGGTTGGGTTTTGAGATTTTAATTTATTTCGCATTATCTTGCTGTGTATAAAATACTTCCCATGTGTGTCTGCATAACAATAAGACTATATTGGCAACCTTGAACTGATGTTTAACCAGTTTATAATATAAATTTATATTTTCAGTAAAATGATAGTTAAATTGACCTTTATTTTACGTCGCCAAACTTGGTTTTATTAGACCTTCAAAAATGTTATAGCTAAATTAAAAAAGGCCTGCATTTCTGCAATGCCTCATTAAAGATTCTTGGAAACATATCAAAGCACTTCACTGACACGAAGGATAAAAATTCCATTGTGTTGCTTCAGGTTCCAATTCATTCATTAGTGCCAGGAGATCTTCAACGCTCATCTCAAAAGGGAGGTGTTCCTCTTTAACTACTTTATTCAAGAAAATGAACATTCAACATCACAACACTCCCTCTGCGCTTCATTTAAGCCTTCACTTAGATTATGTTTTTTATTCTTTTATAAATTTAGAGTACCCAATTCTTTTTTTTCCAATTAAGGGGCAATTTAGCGTGGCCAATTCACCTACCCTGCACATCGTTGGGTTGTGGGGATGTATCATAGATTATCATAGAATTTACAGTGCAGAAGGAGGCCATTCGGCCCATCGAGTCTGCACCGGCTCTTGGAAAGAGCACCCCACCCAAGGTCAACACCTCCACCCTATCCCCACAACCCAGTAACCCCACCCAACATTAAGGGCAATTTTGGACACTAAGGGCAATTTATCATGGCCAATCCACCTAAACTGCACATCTTTGGACTGTGGGAGGAAACCGGAGCACCCGGAGGAAACCCACGCACACACGGGGAGGATGTGCAGACTCCGCACAGACAGTGACCCAAGCCGGAATCGAACCTGGGACCCTGGAGCTGTGAAGCAATTGTGCTATCCACAATGCTACCGTGCTGCCCAATTTGCCCACGCAGACATGGGGAGAATGTGCAAACTTCACACGGACGTGACCCAGGGCTGGGATCGAACCAGGTCCTCAGTGCCATGTGGCAGTCAGTGCCATGTGGCAGCAGTGCTAACCTCTGCACCACTGTGCTGCCCTTTGGCTTAGATTATGTGCTTAAAAAAACACACTTGCATTTACTTGGCACCTTTCGTGTCCGCAGGATATTCATAGCTAATGAAATGCATTTGAACTGTAGTCATTGTTTCGTAGGCAATGTGGCAACTAAATTTCACACAGCAATGAGATAAATGACCGGATACCCTGCTTTTGGTGCAGTTGCTTGATGGGTACTGTTGGCCAGGACACTGAAAGAACACCCTTACTATTCTTCAAATAATGTCATGGACATGTTGGCCCTGAAATTCAATAAGGCCCAAAATTGGATGCAGGGTTTGCGATGTGTTATTAATCTGTGCCTGTTCCTTCCAATGCAGACAGCATGCAAACTTTGTGCTACTTATCCATTACCCTGACTAGAGAGTGCAGCCAACGCTAAGCATGCTGCTGATGCATTGCATGCCTGAATAAGGGGTGCAAAAGCATGAGAGGGTAGATCTCCTTAAAGCCCGCCTGCACTACTTAAAGCCAGCCTGCAACTCTTAAAGGGAAGGTGCACAGCGGCTGCAGCAGGTGCTAAAAGTGACTTGAAAGGAGCACTCATCCAGAAAGAACACCAACAAATGGCACAACTAAGCAGAAAGCATGTTCCAGTGCAACACTGGAGGCCTAGATACAGGGTGTGGACAGGGCCCTCTTGATAGACACAGTGAAGGCAGTGAAAGTGAGTAGCTATGGAGATCAATGTCAGCAATGTAGCCCAAGAACCTGTATGCAGTTCTACAAGTAGTTCAAAACCTCATATTGATAAAGTGGGTAGTAGGTTAAAAGTTAAGATGTTATCTAGCGGGGGTGGGGGGGGGGGGGGGGGGGTTAACTGGGTTGCTGCTGCTGGGGAGAAGGGGGAGCTGGTATGGGAGGGGGGGGGTCGGGGCGGGGGGGCGCCGCCTGGGGGGGATTCAGCTACGTGGGAACCGGGTGAGGAGCTGGATTGAAAAAGGAAATGGCTAGTCGTCAAGGGGGGGGGGCGGGTAAAGCGCCCCCCAACCCGGTTGATCACGTGGAACGTGAGAGGGCTGAACGGGCCGATAAAGAGGGCACGGGTACTCGCACACCTAAAGAAACTTAAGGCAGATGTGGTTATGCTTCAGGAGACGCATCTGAAGCTGACAGACCAGGTTAGACTTCGCAAAGGATGGGTGGGGCAGGTGTTTAATTCGGGGCTGGATGCGAAAAACAAGGGCGTGGCCATACTAGTGGGGAAGCGGGTAATGTTTGAGGCAAAGACTATAGTGGCAGATAGTGGGGGCAGATACGTGATGGTGAGTGGCAAACTGCAAGGGGAGGCGGTGGTATTGGTGAACGTGTATGCCCCGAACTGGGATGATGCCAATTTTATGAGGCGTATGTTAGGACGCATCCCGGACCTAGAGGCGGGAAAGTTGGTAATGGGTTGAGACTTTAATACGGTGCTGGACCCAGGGCTGGACAGATCGAGGTCCAGGACCGGAAGGAGGCCGGCTGCAGCTAGGGTGCTTAAGGATTTTATGGTGCAGATGGGAGGAGTAGATCCCTGGAGATTTAGTAGAGCTAGGAGTAAGGAGTTTTCGTTTTTCTCCTATGTACATAAAGTATTTTCACGAATAGATTTTTTTGTTTTGGGAAGGGCACTGATCCCAAAGGTGACGGGGACGGAGTACACGGCTATAGCCATCTCGGATCATGCTCCACACTGGGTGGACCTGGAGATAGGGGAAGAAAAACAACAGCTTCCACCCTGGAGAATGGACATGGGATTATTGGCAGATGAGGGGGTGTGTTTAAGGGTGAGGGGGTGTATTGAAAGGTACTTGGAAATTAATGATAATGGGGAGATACAGGTGGGAGAGGTCTGGGAGGCACTGAAGGCAGTGGTTAGAGGGGAGCTGATATCTATTAGGGCACATAAAGGAAAGCAGGAGGGTAGGGAAAGGGAGCGGTTGTTGAAAGAACTGCTGAGGGTGGACAGACAATACGCGGAGGCACCGGAGGAGGGACTATACAGGGAAAGGCAAAGCTACATATAGAGTTTGACTTGTTGACTACGGGTAAGGCAGAGGCACAATGGAGGAAGGCACTGGGTGTACAGTACGAATATGGGGAGAAGGCGAGTAGGTTGTTGGCCCACCAACTGAGGAAAAGGGGAGCAGCGAGGGAGATAGGGGGGGTGAGAGATGAGGAGGGGGAGATGGAGCGGGGAGTGGAGAGAGTGAATGGAGTGTTCAAGGCATTTTATGAAAGATTATATGAAGCGCAGCCCCCGGACGGGAAGGAGAGAATGATGTGCTTTCTGGATCAGCTGGAATTTCCTAAGGTGGAGGAACAGGAGAGAGTGGGGCTAGGAGCACAGATTGAGACGGAGGAAGTAGTGAAAGGGATTGGAAGCATGCAGGCGGGGAAGGCCGGGGGGACCAGACGGATTCCCAGTTGAATTCTATAAGAAATATTTGGACTTGCTGGCCCCGCTACTGATGAGAATCTTTAATGAGGCGAGGGAAAGGGGGCAGCTGCACCCGACTATGTCAGAGGCAACGATATCGCTCCTCCTAAAGAAGGAAAAAGACCCGCTGCAATGCGGGTCATACAGGCCCATTTCCCTCCTGAATGTGGATGCTAAGATCCTGGCCAAGGTAATGGCAATGAGGATAGAGGATTGTGTCCCGGGGGTGGTCCATGAGGACCAAACTGGGTTTGTGAAGGGGAGACCGCTAAATACAAATATACGGAGGCTGCTAGGGGTAATGATGATGCCCCCACCAGAGGGGGAAGCGGAGATAGTGGTGGCGATGGATGCCGAGAAAGCATTTGATAGAGTGGAGTGGGATTATTTGTGGGAGGTGTTGAGGAGATTTGGTTTTGGGGACGGGTATATCAGGTGGGTACAGTTGCTGTATAGGGCCCCGATGGCGAGCGTGGTCACGAATGGACGGGGGTCTGACTATTTTCGGCTCCATAGAGGGACGAGGCAGGGATGTCCTCGGTCCCCGTTATTGTTTGCGCTGGCGATTGAACCCCTAGCCATGGCACTGAGGGGTTCCAGGACGTGGAGGGGAGTACTTAGGGGGGGAGAAGAACACCAGGTATCTCTATATGCGGACGATTTGTTGCTATATGTGCGGACCTGGCGGAGGGGATGCCAGAGATAATGCGGATACTTGGGGAGTTTGGGGATTTTTCAGGGTATAAACTGAACATGGGGAAAAGTGGGTTATTTGTGGTGCACCCGGGGGAGCAGAGCAGAGAGATAGAGGATTTACCGTTGAGGAAGGTAACAAGGGACTTTCGTTACCTGGGGATCCAGATAACCAAGAATTGGGGTACATTACATAGGCTTAATTTAACACGGTTGGTGGAACAGATGGAGGAGGATTTCAAGAGATGGGACATGGTGTCCTTGTCATTGGCAGGTAGGGTGCAGGCGGTTAAAATGGTGGTCCTCCCGAGATTCCTTTTTGTGTTCCAGTGCCTCCCGGTGGTGATCATGAAGGCTTTTTTCAAAAGAATTGAGAAGAGCATTATGAGTTTTGTGTGGGCTGGGAAGACCCCGAGAGTGAGGCGGGGATTCTTGCAGCGTAGTAGGGACAGTGGGGGGCTGGCACTACCGAGCCTAAGTGAGTACTACTGGGCCGCCAATGTTTCAATGGTGTGTAAGTGGATGGGAGAAGGGGAGGGAGCGGCGTGGAAGAGAATGGAGAGGGCGTCCTGCAAGGGGACTAGCCTGCAAGCAATGGTGACGGCGCCGTTGCCGTTCTCACCAAAGAAATACACCACAAGCCCGGTGGTGGTGGCTACATTGAGAATTTGGGGGCAGTAGAGACGGCATAGGGGAGGGACGGGAGCTTCGGTGCGGTCCCCGATAAGAAACAATTATAGCTTCGTTCCGGGGAGAATGGATGGGGGATTTGGAGCATGGCAAAGAGCTGGGGTAGTACAATTAAGAGATCTATTTGTAGATGGGACGTTTGCGAGTTTGGGAGCGCTGACGGAGAAATATGGGTTGCCCCAAGGGAATGCATTTCGGTATATGCAATTGAGGGCTTTTGTGAGGCAACAGGTGAGGGAATTCCCGCAGCTCCCGACGCAGGAAGTGCAGGATAGAGTGATCTCAGAGACATGGGTGGGGGACGGAAAGGTAGCGGACATATACATGGAGATGAGGGACGAGGGGGAGATCATGGTAGATGAGCTGAAAGGGAAATGGGAAGAAGAACTTGGGGAGGAGATTGAGGAGGGGCTGTGGGCGGATGCCCTACGTAGGGTGAACTCATCGTCCTCGTGTGCCAGGCTAAGCCTGATACAATTTAAGGTGCTACACAGGGCGCATATGACTGGAGCACGGCTTAGTAAATTTTTTGGGGTAGAGGATAGGTGTGCGAGATGCTCGAGAGGCCCAGCGAATCACACCCACGTGTTCTGGTCATGCCCGGTACTACAGGGGTTCTGGGTGGGGGTGGCAAAGCTGCTTTCGAAGGTGGTGGGGGTCCGGGTCGAACCAAGCTGGGGGTTGGCTATATTTGGGGTTGCAGAAGAGCCGGGAGTGCAGGAGGCGAGAGAGGCTGACGTGTTGGCCTTTGCGTCCCTTGTAGCCCGGCGCAGGATATTGTTAATGTGGAAGGAAGCTAAGCCCCCGGGGGTGGAGACCTGGATAAACGATATGGCAGGGTTCATAAAGTTAGAACGGATTAAGTTCGTGTTAAGGGGTTCGGCTCAGGGGTTCACCAGGCGGTGGCAACCGTTCGTCGACTACCTCACAGAAAGATAGAGGGAATGGAAAAGAAGTAGATAACAGCAGCAACCTGGGGGGGGGGGGGGGGGGGGGGGCGCGCGGAATCGGACGGACTCTCAGGGATGTTATTGTACATGTATAGGTATTTGGTATATGTAATTGTATATTGGACTGTTGGACTGTAATTTTGGAGAGTTGCCATTTAGTTTTGTTTTTCTTTTGTTTTTGTTTGTATATATTATTTATTTATTTGTTTAAAACTGGCCACGGCTATTTATATTGCTTTATTGTTGTGTAAAAGAAACACTACGTATTGTTATGTTTGGCCAAAAAACTTGAATGAAATATATTTTTTAAAAAGTTAAGATGTTAGAGAACAATAGCAGAGATTAAAGGAGATATTTCTAAATCTCAACAAAGATATATTCCATTGGGGGGGAGGGCACGGTGGCACAGTGGTTAACACTGTTGCCTCACAGCACCGAGGACCCGGGTGGAGTTTGCACATTCTCCACGTGTCTGCGTGGGTCTCACCACTACAACCTGAAGATGTGCAGATAGGTGGATTGGCCATGCTAAATTGTCCTTTAATTGGAAAAAAAGAAGTAGGTGCTCTAAATTTATTTTTTAAAAGAAAAAAAAAGATAGATTCCATTGAGAAAGATAGACATCTGTGAAGGGTACTTCATTGTGGCTAACAAAGTAAATTAAAGATGACATAAGATTGAAAGAAAAGGGATACAATGCTTCAAAGATTAATCGTAGCCCAGAGGATTGAGAAATTGTAAAACACAGCAAAAAATGACTCAAGAAAAAAGAAGGAAAAATTGCAGAATGAGAGAATATTGGCAAGATATTTTAAATCTGCAATAAAAGAATATAAAAAGCAAACTGACAGCTAAAGTAACCAATGGTCCTTGAGAGCAAGGTTTTTTAAAATGTGGGTCGTGACCCACAGGTGAATCGCGGGCAAATTTCGGAGGATCGCAGAGGGATTGGCCGCGCCGTTCCTGCGGTAATCCTGATCGCGGGAGAAGCGCTCAACAGCTGCTATCGGCTTTTACATTGAGAATGGCGGCTCCTGCAGCCTTTTAAATGAATATAAATGAGGCTGTATGGAGTCAGAAACAACAGCACAGAGCAGGTCACGTGCCTGCATGCACACTTGACATCAAGCACCCTCCAGGTACATTCTTGTGCCGCCAAATCACAGGGCAGTGTTTTTTCCATTTTCCAGTTGATGGCAAGCAAGGCAAGTGAACCATGAAGATGAATGGTTTTCTTAAAAGTAAGAGATGACCAGAGACTCAAACACTCAGTTTACCTATTGGACAGGATCTCACAACAGAATCTACTACAGAGAGCTGGGCAATAGCAGCAGAGAGATAGAGGAACAGATTGGGCGGCAGATCTTGAAAAGGTGCAGAAGTAACAGAGTTGTTGTCATGGGTGACTTCAGCTTCCCTAATATTGACTAGAACCTTCTTACTGCAAATGGTTTGGATGGTGCAGATTTTGTCAGGTGTGTACTGGAAGGTTTCCTGACTCAATATTGAGATAGGCCGACTAGGGGGGAGGCCATATTGGACTTGGTGCTTGGCAACAAACCAGGCCAGGTGTCAGATGTCTCGGTGGGAGAGCATTTCGGTGACAGTGACCACAACTCCTTGACCCACCATAGTCATGGAGAGGGATAGGAACAGACAGTATGGGAAGGTATTTAATTGGGGGAGGGGAAATTATACTGCTGTTAGGTAGGAGCTGAGGAGCATAAAGTGGGAACAATTGTTCTTGGGGAAATGCACAACAGTAATGTGGGGCTTGTTTAAGGAGCACTTGCTGCAAGTGCTGGATAGTTTTGTCCCACTGAGACGATGAAGGAATGGTAAGCTGAAGGAGCCTTGGATGACAAGAGAAGTGGAGCTTCTAAGTCAAGAGGAAGAAGGAAGCTTACGTACGGTTGAGGAAGCAAGGATCTGGCACGGCTCTAGACGGTTACAAGATAGCCAGGAAGGAACTCAAAAATGGATATAGGACAGCTAGAAGGGGGCATGAAAAAGCCCTGGTGGGAAGGATTAGGGAAAACCCTACGGCATTCCACACTTATGTGAGAAGCAAGAGGATGATCAGAGTGAGAGTAGGGCCGGTCAGGGATAGTGGAGGGAGTTTGTGCCTCGTCTCTGAAGAGATGGGGGAGGCCCGAAATGAATATTTTGCTTCAGTATTCACTAGAGAGAGGGACCTTGTTGCTCATGAGAACATTGTGAACCAGGTTAATAGGCTCGAACAGGTTGATATTAAGAGGAGGATGTGCTGGAAATTTTGAAAAGCATCAGGATAGATAAGTCCCCAGGGCCTGACGGGATATACCCAAGGTTACTACGGGAAGCGAGGGAAGAGATTGCTGCACCATTGGCGATGATCTTTACGTCCTCACTCTCCACTGGAGTAGTACGAGATGATTGGAGGGAGGCGAATGTTGTTTCCCTGTTCAAGAAAGGGAATAGGGAAATCCCTAGGAATTACAGACCCATCAGTCTTACGTCTATAGTGAGCAAAATATTGGAAAGGATTATGAGAGATAGGATATATGATTATTTAGAAAAACATAGTTTGATTAAAGATAGTCAGCATGGCTTTGTGAGGGGCAGGTCATGCCTCACAAGCCTCACTGAATTCTTTGAGGATGTGACGAGACACATTGATGAAAGTCGGGCAGTGGATGTGGTGTATATGGATTTCAGTAAGGCATTTGATAAGGTTCCCCATGGTAGACTCATTCAGAAAGTTAGTGGGCCTGGGTACAGGGAAATTTGGCTGTCTGAATACAGAATTAGCTGGTCGAAAGAAAACAGCGAGTGGTAGTGGATGTAAAGTATTCCGCCTGGAGGTCGGTGACCAGTGGTGTCCCACAGGGATCTGTTCTGGGACCTCTGCTCTTTGTGGGTTTTATAAATGACTTGGATGAGGAAGTGGAAGGGTGGGTTAGTAAGTTTGCCGATGACACGAAGGTTGCGGGAGTTGTAGATAGTGTTGAGGGCTGTTGCAGGTTACAGCAGGACAATGACAGGATGCAGAGCTGGGCTGAGAAGTGGCAGATGGAGTTCAACCTAGATAAATGTGAAGTGATTCATTTTGGAAGGTCGAATTTGAATACTAAATACAGGGTTAAAGGCAGGATTCTTGGAAGTGTGGAGGAACAGAGGGATCTTGGGGTCCAGGTATATAGATCCCTCAAAGTTGCCACAGGTTGATAGGGTTGTTAAGAAGGCGTATGGTGTGTTGGCTTTCATTAACAGGGGGATTGAGTTTAAGAGCTGCGAGGTTTTGCTGCAGCTTTACAAAACCTTAGTTAGACCACACTTGGAATATTGTGTCCAGTTCTGGTTGCCTCATTAGAGGAAGGATGTGGATGCTTTGGAGAGGGTACAGAGGAGATTTACCAGGATGCTGCCTGGAATGGAGGGCATGTTTTATGAAGAAAGAGTAAGGGAGCAAGGGCTTTTCTCACTGGAGCGAAGAAGGAAGAGAGGTGACTTTATCGAGGTGTAGAAGGTGATGAGAGGCATGGATAGAGTGGATAGCCAGAGACTTTCCCCCAGGGTGGAAATGGCTGTTACGAGGGGACATAAGGTATTGGAGGAAGGAATAGGGGAGATGTCAGAGGTATGTTCTTTACACAATGAGTGGTGGGTGCGTCGAATGCACTGCCAGCAGAGGTGGTGAAGTCTGAGTCATTAGGGACATTTAAGCAACTCTTGGACAGGCACATGGACAGCAGTAAATTGAAGATGTGTAGGTTAGGTTGACCTTAGATTAGGATAAATGGTCGGCACAACATCGTGGGCCGAGGGGCCTGTACTGTGCTGTACTGTTCTATGTTCTAAGAGAGTCCAGAACAGAGCAGTGGTACTGATAGCTTCAGGACCTCTGGTTAACAGCCTACAAAGAAGCTTAACTCTGGAACAAAACAGTATAAAGATGATTTCTTGATGTATGATTTTGTCAATTGTGCCAATGCAAATAAGGATGCAAAGCCCACGTGTGTTATATACAGGGAAGTACTGGCAAATGAGAGGAGAAGTTTCAGATTTTGAAAGAGAAGTAGTGGGTGAAAAATTCCTTTTTGAGGTTGAGACCCCAGAATCAGTTATTAACTTAGAGCTAGCTCCAAATTAAAAGACTATGTTGTTGTAGCTGACCTGTAATACCATATTAAGAACATACCCATGAGACTGTCAGCATTCTGGTATAGCAAGATTAAAGGTACTGAATAAAACACGCAATTTGTGCTATTGCCCTTCACGATATCCTACATGTCCAAGGTTTGATTTTTCGTTTTCATAAAGATGAAGACGGCACAAAGGAACTGGCTGAGGTCTGTACCTGATAAGCGCATTGCCCTCTCCTCCTTTGAACCTTTTTCAAGTGAGATCGGGAGGAACAAGCAGGCTCCCCTTTCACGTTAAAGGCAAGCGAACGTGGCGTGGGTCTTGAAGGTCAGCTGGCATGGGTCACGAATGTTGGCTGGCGTAGGTCCCGAAGGTCAGCCGGTTGGCAAAAGTGCGTCCTGGTAAAAAAGGTTTGAAAAACATTGCTCCAGAGCATGAGATTGGGGATTTAACAATGAGAAGTAAGGAAATGTCTGAGACTTTGACCAAGTATTTTGGCCTGGACTTTTACTGAACCAAGATGACTTGGGAGCCCTTTAAAAATAGCGGCCAGGACCTAATTCCTGGATTTCCAATACATACCCAGGGTTTCCAATTTTTCAAAGTGCCTTTTAAGGGTGCGGGTTGGTTCAGGCCTGAAGCCTGCAACCGACAGTTCCATCGTGGGCTGAGCATGCCCCGATCCTCTGGAATTTACATGGAGTTGGGCCAGGTTTTCAATGAGGCACAATTCATGGCACCTCAGTTGCTTCATGAACCGTACTCTGCATGAGGAGACCTTTCAAAAGGAAAGTTCAAAAGTTTCTCCCTATGCCCTTCCATGCCTAGGTATGCCGCCTATGTCTCATCATGACTCTTCTGCCAAGCTATGTGCCTTCAGCCACCCCCTATGGGCATTCATTCCCTCCATATCAACCTGGCAATTACTGCCCCATCGGTCTACTCTTGATCATCAATAAAGCGATGGTCATCAACAGTTCTGTCAAGTGGCACTTGCTAAGCAATAACCTGCTCATGGATGCTCAGTTTGGGGTCTGAAAGAGCCACCCAGTTCCTTATCTCATTGCAGCCTTGATTCAAACATGGACAAAAGAGCTGAACTCCAGAGCTGAGGTGAATGTGAATTCCCTCAACATCAAGTTAGCATTTGACCAAGCATGGCATCAATGAACACTAAACAAAACTGAAGTCAATGGGAATCAGGGTAAAAACTCGCCACTGATCAGAGTCATACGTGGCACAAAGGAAGATGGCTGTGGTTATTGGAAGTCAATCATCTCAGTTCCAGTACATCACTGCAGGAGCTCCTCTGGGTAGTTTCCTAGGCCTAATCATCTTCAACTGATTTTTCAATAATCTTCTTTCCACCATAAGGTCAAGAGTGGGGATATTTCCTGATAATTGCACAATGTTCAGCACCATTAGTGACTCCTCAGATACGGAAGCAGTCTGTGTCCAAATGCAATAAGATCCATGTTTTTGCTGACAAGTGGCAAATAACATTTACTTCACACAAGTGCCAGGTGATTACCATATTCAACAAGAGAGGATTGAACTATCATCCCCTTGACATTCAATGGCATTACCATTACTCAAACCCCCACCATCAACATCCTGGGGTTGCCATTGACCAGAAACTGAACAGGACTAGCCCTGTGGCTACAAGAACAGGTGAAAGGCTAGGGATCGTGTGTCGAGTAACTCAAATCCTGACTCCCCAAAGCCTGTCAACCATCTACAAGGCACAAATCAGGAGTGTGATGAAATACCATTCACTTATTTGAAGGAGTGCAACTCCAACAACACTAAAGAGGCTTGACACCATCCAGAAGAAAATAGCCCGCTTGATTGGCACTTCACATGCATTCACTCCCTCCACCACCAACTCACTGTAGCAGCATGTGTGTCCTATCTACAAGATGCACTGCAGGAACTTACCAAGGCTCCTTAAACAAACACACAACCACTATCAACTAGAAGGACACGATAACAGACCCATAGGAACATCACCACCTGCAAGGTTCCCTCCGTCACTCACCATCTTGACTTGGAAATATATCCCCGTTCCTTCACTGACGCTGGGTCAAAATCCTGGAACTCCCTCCCTAACAGCACAGTGGGTTTATTTACACCACATAGACTGCAGCGGTTCAGAAAAGCAGCTCACCACCACCTTCTCAAGGGCAATTAGGGATGGGCCATAAAAGCTGGCCTAGCCAGTGACCCCTACATCTTGTGAATGAATAAATGAAAAAAATGAGAGATGATCTTATTGAAACAATACTGTAATTCATGACATATTAATCTACCCAGTGTATAAGACAATCTCATTTTTCCAGCCCCAAAATGTTGTTTTTTCTTACGCTGGGCATATAAGCCCCTTTTCAGCCACACTGTGTTGTTTTTGCATTAATGTTAGCCACAATTTTCCGCCCCACAAATGCATGTTTTACTTTCCATTATCTTCTAACTGGCCGCAATGAATCAAGCAGACAAGGTAGGCTGTGTTGTGAAGATGTGTGGGAGCTTAAGACACACCACTCTTTGCATCAGATACTGATTACATTTCAAAATGGTGACCACGCAAAGGCAACTTTTTTTAGAGGGATATTTCAATGATTGTAAGGTTGGCTTATACGCCAATTTATCTGGTAGGATTCTGAGGGACCCTGACATTGTAGATGCTGAGAAGATGTTTCCACTCATGTGGGAGTCTCGAACTAAGGAACACAGTTTAAAAATAAAGGACCTCCCATTCAATATGGAGATGAGGAGGAAGTTCTTCTCTCAGAGGATCATAACTCTTTGGAATACTCCTCCACAGAGAGCAGTGAGGCTCCGCACTTGGCTGATTTAGATAGACCTTTGTTCACCAAGTGAATCAAGGATTATGGGTGACAGGCAGGGAAGTGGAGTTAAAACCACGATCAAATCAAGAATGATCTTGTTGAATGGTGGAGCAGCTCAAGAAGTCGACTGGTCTCATCCTGCTGCTACGTCTTATGATCTTATAATGGTGCAGGAGTGAGAATTGGAAGTGGAATAAAAAACAACAATGTGATAATGAGCAGATATCCTGTTTTAACGATGTTGACTGAAGGATAAAGGTGGGACACTGGGGAGAGATTCTCTGCTTGTCTTCAATACTGTGTCATGGGATTTTCACATCTGCCTGAGACAGCAGAAGGAACCTCAGTTTTAACGTTTCATGCGGGGGGGGGGCAGTATCTCCAACAGTGCAGGACTTTGTCAATATTGCACTGATGAGTTAGCCTATTTTTTTATGCCGAAGTCTTTAGAGTGGGGTCTTGGACCTACAACTTTTTAATTCAGAGGCAAGAGTGCAACCAACTGAGCAAACAAAGAACAAAGAAATGTACAGCACAGGAACAGGCCCTTCGGCCCTCCAAGCCCGTGCCGACCATGCTGCCCGACTAAACTACAATCTTCTACACTTCCTGGGTCCGTATCCCTCTATTCCCATCCTATTCATGTATTTGTCAAGATGCCCCTTAAATGTCACTATCGTCCCTGCTTCCACCACCTCCTCCGGTAGCGAGTTCCAGGCACCCACTACCCTCTGCGTAAAAAACTTGCCTCGTACATCTACTCTAAACCTTGCCCCTCTCACCTTAAACCTATGCCCCCTAGTAATTGACCCCTCTACCCTGGGGAAAAGCCTCTGACTATCCACTCTGTCTATGCCCCTCATAATTTTGTATACTTCTATCAGGTCTCCCTCAACCTCCTTCGTTCCAGTGAGAACAAACCGAGTTTATTCAACCGCTCCTCATAGCTAATGCCCTCCATACCAGGCAACATTCTGGTAAATCTCTTCTGCACCCTCTCTAAAGCCTCCACATCCTTCTGGTAGTGTGGCGACCAGAATTGAACACTATACTCTAAGTGTGGCCTAACTAAGGTTCTATACAGCTGCAACATGACTTGCCAATTCTTATACTCAGTGCCCCGGCCAATGAAGGCAAGCATGCCGTATGCCTTCTTGACTACCTTCTCCACCTGTGTTGCCCCTTTCAGTGACCTGTGGACCTGTACTCCTAGATCTCTTTGACTTTCAATACTCTTGGGGTTCTACCATTCACCGTATATTCCCTACCTGCATTAGACCTTCCAAAATGCATTACCTCACATTTGTCCGGATTAAACTCCATCTGCCATCTCTCCGCCCAAGTCTCCAAACAATCTTAATCCTGCTGTATCCTCCGACAGTCCTCATCGCTATCCGCAATTCCACCAACCTTTGTGTCGTCTGCAAACTTACTAATCAGACCAGTTACATTTTCCTCCAAATCATTTATATATACTACAAAGAGCAAAGGCCCCAGCACTGATCCCTGTGGAACACCACTGGTCACAGCCCTCCAATTAGAAAAGCATCCTTCCATTGCTACTCTCTGCCTTCTATGGCCTAGCCAGTTCTGTATCCACCTTGCCAGCTCACCCCTGATCCCGTGTGACTTCAGAGGCTGACATAAAAATAACATAGATGATTGGTGCATTGGAAGGCTTGCCAGAAAGCCGCTGTCAAGGATCATGGATGTGTCAGCACCAAACCGGCACATGACTACGCTGAACTTGGAACTCATCCTTTTTTAAATGATGTGGAGATGCCGGCGTTGGACTGGGGTGAGCACAGTACGAAGTCTTACAACACCAGGTTAAAGTCCAACAGGTTTGTTTCGATGTCACTAGCTTTCGGAGCGCTGCTCCTTCCTCAGGTGAATGAAGAGGTATGTTCCAGAAACATATATATAAACAAATTCAAAGATGCCAGACAATGCTTGGAATGCGACCATTAGCAGGTGATTAAATCTTTACAGATCCAGAGATGGGGTAACCCCAGGTTAAAGAGGTGTGAATTGTGTCAAGCCAGGACAGTTGGTAGGATTTCACAGGCCAGATGGTGGGGGATGAATGTAATGCGACATGAATCCCAGGTCCCGGTTGAGGCCGCACTCATGTGTACGGAACTTGGCTATAAGTTTCTGCTCGGCGATTCTGCGTTGTCGCGCGTCCTGAAGGCCGCCTTGGAGAACGCTTACCCGGAGATCAGAGGCTGAATGCCCTTGACTGCTGAAGTGTTCCCCGACTGGAAGGGAACATTCCTGCCTGGTGATTGTCGCGCTTTTTTTTTTCCCCACTACCTTTTTTCAATAGTAGTGAAGACCGACTCCATTACTACACTTGTGGATCCAATTGTAGTGTTGCTTCTGATGGCTGATGTCTCCACTTCCATTGCGGCACAAGCAGAAGTCACCCAATGGGCTGGATTGAATGTTCCCAACATGGGTTGGAGAACCGATGGGTAACCCACATATCTTCTGTGGGGGAGGCCCGACGAAATGAAGTGGCTTTCAGGCACTTAACTAGCCAGTGTTTGGCTGTCCCCAGGATTTAGACTCCAGCGGTGTAAATCCTACCTGCCAAGACCGACCAGCCAATGATCTACCAGCAGTGCCACTGGGAGGCATGGCTGCTGCTGGTAGTACTCCAGGGACTTCACCAAAGATCGTCATTGGATCCCTGGCCTCAGGTGAATGAAGGTGGAATGGGGTTCGCGGGAGGTGTTGTTGGAGAGCGAAGCGGGAGAGGCAAGGGAAGGAGGGTGGTTCCCAGCACCACTTTCCCTTCCTGATACCAGGTTCCTTGATTACTCAGAGAGTGCCTGACAATGCGGAACCTCCCACTAACTGCCACCTCCCCAAATCTGACAGGATTTGCTGGGCAACCTTCAGGAGACATGGAAAACCCATGTCCCATTTAATCCCTGGGCCACCACTAAATCCCAGTGGGCTCAGGGGTGATTAGTGTAATGTGACTCATTATTTAGCTTAATTGATATCCCACTGCAAGCAAGCGAGTTTTCCAACTTGCCATCTCTGCCTTAATTGTGGGAAGTTTTCCAATCATCGGTAGACTAACACGTGACCTCTTCCATGATTAAGTGGGCCTGCTGTCATGTTCCCAGCCATGACAGACTGCATTAAATTCCACTCAATATGGAAGCTTAGACTGCAGTCATGCAAGCACAGCTTGATTCCTTCATAGTGGTGGAGCGGCTGGCAGGGTCTTGGAGCGGCCCAGCAATCGAACATGATTTTAGGATTGCTGAGGTGCCACCCTGGGGGAGCGACTGTAGCTCCATTGTACGCAAACCTGCTGATCTTCCCCAGGTGGTAGCATTTGTTCCCCCACCACTGCTACTCCATCAATACTTACCTGTCAGCCAGTCATCCCAGACTGATGCCACCTGTCCTGGGACAATGCAGTCCAAAATTGGATTTTCTAGGGCTAGAGCTGCTCAAGGTTATTCTCGAAGGCCATCTGCTGTCTCCTCCACTGAAAGACAGAAACCTTTCACCAGCCACTGGGGTAGCATTGCGGAGACACTGTGGAGAGGCAAAGGCAAGTTCTCGTTATTTGCTTGCTCCCCATGTATGTGTTGCCACCATGGCCATGAGCCAGGTGATCAACAGATTGCCCTTGTTGCCCAGTAGCCACCCTCTTGTTTCATGTGATAGCACAGCAGATTACGAGAATAAAGATATCATGACTGCTGCCAGGATTCCACCTATTAACCTGTATGATGCACCAAGTAAGGTCACACACTTTAGGGGGTGGCACAGTGGTTAGCAGGGACCAGGGCTGGAATCTGACCTTGGGTGATTGCCTGGTGTCTGCACATTCTCCCCGTGTTTGTGAGGGTTTCCTCCGGGTGCTCCGGCTTCCTCTTACAGTCCAAAGATATACAGGTTAGGTGGACTGGCTTTCCTGAATTGCCCCTTAGTGTCCAAGTGTTAGGCGGGGTGGGGTTATGGGGATAGGGCAGCTGAGTGGGCCTGGGTGGGTTGCTCTTTCGGAGGGTCAGTGCGGACACAATGGGTCGGACGGCTTCCTTCTGCACTGTAGGGATTCTATGTTCTATGTAAACCAGCTGGACATTGAGGGAGTGAAACCATTGACAGTCACAGTACATTTCTGAACTTACATGCAGTCTCCTGTATCAATGAGAAAGGCCCAGTGAAGTCTTGTACTCACTCTGCCTTCTTCTCTCTTGCAATACTCTCTCTTTGCAGAGAGAGCATCAATATTTCATGTATACAGCAGTGGATGGCAAACTGTGAGATGGTGCAGAAGCCACCTGCACCAGCCTGAAAAGACCTCGAACCTGAGGAAGTTCATGACTGTGGTCACCTTTCCAACCACTAGCAATGCCAACCTCACCCTGCTCCGAGGCTACAGGTCTGCCTGCAACAAGTGGCAGATATCACCTCCTTCAGGAAAAGAGGACTTTCACCAGTGGGGTAAATTTTCCATTTCAGCCCGCCACGGAAATCATCGCGGGGGAGACGGAAAACCCGATGGACCATTAAAAGGTCTGTTGACCTCAGGCTGGAATTTTCGGTCTTGGGCGGGCATGACTGGAAAATCCCGCCCAGTATGTCTTGCTGAGATTTACATAGGAGTGTTGCTCTCTGAAGACCCTGGGTGGATATGGCCTCTGCTGAACGCCCCTCTTCTCTTCTCTCTTCAAGTAGCTTGTACTCCTTTGTGTCACCACCGTTTATTCACCCTGTCATGCTGAAGGCAAAGGAGAATGAAAACTACTGAACAGAATCCTTGAAGTCAGAACCAAGACCTTTAACACATGTCACACCACTCCCGATTGACTTTTTAAATCTATCAATGCAAACCACTAAATGCTTCCACTAATTCAGCAGCAGCCAACAGAAATCAATCATCAACTAACCTGAAAAAAGTTTATGGTCCTGTTAAATAGTGCTGGCCGTAGCCCCTAAAATAGGGCCAAGTGGTGTCCTCCTGACCCTTCGTATAGGCCCTCATATACTCCCCAGTCTCAGTTCAGGCCTAGAAGACTGAGATTCCATTGAACTCAAAGGACTCTTCTGCTCCTTTATTATTTTAAATAAATTTAGAGTACCCAATTTTGTTTTTCCAATTAAGGGGCAATTTAGCATGGCCAATCCACCTACCCTGCACATCTTTTTGGGCTGTGGGCGGTGAGACCCGCATAGACACGGGGAGAATGTACAAAATCCACACGGACAGCTGTCCTCCTTTAAGGACCGAACCAAACTTCTGGTGCTGGAGAGTGGTGTGCCAGCATTGAGATTTTGCAGTCAGGCACTGGCAAACCGCCTCTTGGCAGCAAAAATCTTGCCAGGAGCTAATGTGTATCATGAATGACTTCTTATTTGGGAAAAAGATTAAGAGCAAATTGAGGGCAACTAGTATAATTTCTGCTCTTGTCACTATTGTAATGTGTTGCATTTAATTTGGTGAGATCACACAAAAGGACAAGACCTTTACTTTCTATGAAATATGAGGGGTATTGTGGTAGGCAGACCATAATTTTCAAACAGAGTCAATTAGTCACAAGTTCATATGCAGGACCCCTGTATTAAATGAGACAGATAACAATCTGCAGTCGTAAGACACGTGCATGAGGCGTCTCCGGTTTTTACTGTTGTGCTTATTCTAGAAAGCAATAGAATTTTTCTACATGCAAAGTAGTCTACTATTCCCATCCAAATTTCTCCGTACATGAAACCATTATTTGATGCCAAGCAGCAGGGGTGCTAATATCTAACACCTACTCCCTTGATAGCTGCTCCAGGAAGCACTGTGAAGAGAATCTCCTTTAGGAAGTTCATTACAGCATTTTTTTCTGGTTTTATAAATTAGTAATACTTAGCGTCATGGGCATAATAATCCCAATGTGTTCTTTTGTGGCATCCCAGAAGTACATGGTGAAAGGAAAATCACCACTTGTAGCTCTGAAAATTTAGGAACGTAGGAACTGGAGTATTTCATTCAGCCCATCAAATCATTGCCCACCAATCAGTTAGATCATGGCTGAACTATATCTTAACTCAGTTTTCCATCTTGGGGATTCATAAACATTAACATCCTTGCATAAACAAAAATCTATCAACCCCAGGCTTAACATTTTGAATTGAACTAATCCTGAGAGATGTGGGGGGGGTTCTAGATTTCCACTACTCTCTGTGTGAAGAAGTCCTGACATTAATCATCTAGCTCTAATTTTAGGATTACGCTATCCACCTCTTGTCTTGCACTCCCCCAGAAGAAAATATAGTTTCTATCTATGCTATGAAATCCTTTTATCATCTTACATATATTTATTAGTTCACTCCTTTATCTCTTGTATTCAAGAAAACACAAGCCTGCTTCTGTTTATATTTAAGGGAGTAGATATTATAAATTTGTACCTTTCGTCACAAAGCATGCATATTTAATCTGCACTAAGCGTGGTGTACTGGAATTCATACCATAAAGGGAAGTAAAGAAATTCTTTGCAACCAGTCAAGGACATTGCATTCTGTACAGCAAATGATGCCCAATCAGACATAATTTCAGTGTATCTGCTCTATGCTAGTTGCCTGAAATGGATAGTTCCAGAGACCTACAAAGAATTCTAACAGATAAAGGTTATTAGCTCATCCAGTTGTGCAGATAGGTGGATTTGTCTTGGCACTGGTGGGTTTTGGCAGGAAGAACATTTCCAAAAATTGACATATAAAAAATGGATATGTGATAACGAACCCATTGATTAGATTCTAGGCTTTTGATTGGTTCAAATACAGGTGTCGAACAGCTTTCAGCTAATGTTATATTTTGTAAGAGAACAGTTAGTCATAAATGAGAAACAAATGAGTGAGTTGAATATTCAAAGCTTCGGTTTTTTGAAGACGTACAATTTATTTGGTCAGGTTTATAAATTAAAACTGAAGTTAAAATCACAATCAGGCACAAAAGAAAAGGAAAGAATGGAGCTAAATAGAGACAACAAGGCAGAATTGAAGTGCTTACAGTTTTTAAATTTTTGTTGAAATATATTTTTGAATCTTTATTTTTGCAGTTTAAGGTTAACACTGTGTTGAAACATTCTGCAATTGTGATGTATTTTATTATTTTAAATTTTTGTAGTTATTATTTCATTAACAGTATGTGAGCCAAAAGCGATTCCCTTGTCCCAGGGAATCGGGAGTTTAATTATATCTGCAAGTAGTCTAAATGATAAATTACTGGCTACCGGACAGGAAAAAAGCAATTTCCTGGCAAGTACATTGTTATGGAACATTATTTTCATTCAATATGGATATTCACCTGCTTCTAACGTTAGTTTTAAGATTCAACAGTATCAGTGGAAAATTAAAACTGTTGCAACTGAGAACAATATTTCGCAATTAGAAAACATTCTCAAGGAAGACCTCAGCTCATTCATTGATAAACATGTCTATGTCTCCGAAATAGAGAGGAACCAAATCAACATTTTGTATTTATTAATGAATAAAGCTAAATGTTACCTGGCAACATTTCTTTAGATAAACTATACCAATAAGTTTATTATTTCTGCATCAATTTACATAACATTTTTATTTACAGTTATAGAAAATCTTCAGTCAATGCTTAGGTGATAAATAAAATGCCGGCGTGAGGCAAGGCACAAAATGAAATTTGTGCAAAACGGTTTGCAGCAGTTGTGAATTCTTGGCTAAAATTAGTAATTGAGCTAAAGGGTATCTGCCAGTGGGGACCGGTGGTGGAATGAAGTTTGACGAAGGGTTTATTCACATGGACCAAAAGAAGGAGGAATGAGTTGCCAATGACACAATAGCTTAAAAGAGACAGGCATGGGGCGCAGCGAACAAAGTAGGAACAACGCATTTCCAAATGATTCAATGCAGATATAAAGTAATTATCGTATTTACTGTGTGGAGTTTACTTTTGTCACAGGCAGCTGAATTTGGAGGGCTATTTATATTATTATTTATGTCTTGTATTGTTTGGCTCGCTTTTTAAGTAATTTAGCAAAGCATGTATATTCCAAACCTAGATCAAATAAGGATGTTAATCTTTCACTGCCAATTTCACACCTAATTATGTATCATTCTTCTTTGTGACTGCTTCAACTCTTAACCTGTGGACAGCTAAGATTGCCTTTGACTTTGTTTCATTGATTGGACTGTTAAACATTTTGATTGTGAGAGTGAAAGAGGGAGAGAGGTAACACGTGGAAAACATTATACACTATTAAACAGAGTGGGACAATAGCTTTCTAACAAATCATTTCTGTATAGAATTTCAGTTACATGGTGTCAATTACCATGCAAAAGGTAATGCTGACTTTTCTGTAACCTACATATAACCCCAAAGCAGCATCCTCCACATGACAACATCTACTGTCATCATCCCTCACATTCAATAATAAGCCAGTTTGTGAAAAAAACATTTACCATATAAAAATTCTTAAAATCTGCAAATTTGACTTCTTGATGGTAAGGGCCAATTTAGGGAGACAAAATACGGAATCTGTAGCACTCAGTGGGGAGGATTTTCATCTTAATTGGCCAGGCAGTAATCTGGTGGGTAGATTTCCCACCCTTAAAAAAACGACCTGACTTCCACTTCATTCATCATATCCTTTCTTCTCACTCTTCCCTGCCTCAAGGCTAGCTATTATATCTTTGATGTCTGAGTCCACAGTTAAACCTCTCACCCTGGTACGGCCCTCAGTTGTGGTCCCTTAAGTCCAAGGGATGCAAAATTGAAAGGATATGGCAGAGAACTTGCTTAACCATCCACAACCATATCTGGCAGAACCACTTAAAACACTATGGGGGCCCTCTCTCATCTGGATACCTTTGCCACCAAGCTTGAGACAATTTGACCAACTGTCTCTGCCCTGTGCCTCCCTTCCACTGCTCACTGGGACAAACTTATTTTAATACCCCCCCTGTGCTATCTGAATTCATCTTGCTCATGAGACCCACCCTCCTTTTCCCTACATCCTATCTCCACTAAACTGCTGATCTCCTGGCCCAAAGGTTAGCCAATGTTGTAAATAGTTCTCTCAAAGTGTCCCTTTTTCCTTTAGATCTGTCATTGTCACCCATCACTTTAAAAACCAACTCTTAACTTGCACTTTCCTTGCAAACGATGTTACCATCACCAGCATCCCTTTTGTCTTCAAAGCCCTTGAACATGTTGTTGCTTCCCAAATTCATTCTCATCTTACTCAGAACTCCATATTTGAATCCATCCAATCAGATTTCTGCCTCTGCCACAGTGTCAAACAGCCCTCCAAAGTCTCAAATGAAATCATACGTGACCGTGACAACAGTAATCTTCCTTTCCTTCTCCTTCCGCATTTGACAGGGCTGATCACACCATCCTCCTCCAAGACCTCTCCACATATCATTGAGCTTGGTGGGACTGCTCTCTCCTGGTTCATCGATTATCTGTCCAAATGCAGCCAGAGAATCATTTATAATGGCTTCTCTTCTTGTTCCCACACCCTTGCCTTTGTTGACCCCAAGGAGTGAAGGCACAGTGCTAGTTTTCACATGTGTGCTGAAGCCACTCAGCGCTACCTCATCACCATCTCTCTGGACTTCTTCACAGATGTTAAATTACCAGACTGCCATTATCCAAACTAATTTTCATGCCACCCCTATGGTTACCTACTTCTACTCAGTAACACCACTTGGCTGCGCCTTTGTCTCTGTTCATCTGCTGTTGAAACCCTCATCACTTTACTTTGTTACTTCCAGATTTAACTATTCCAATGCACTCTCAGCTGGTCCCCCATATTCTACTCTCCACACTGCTGCCAGTGTCTTAAAGCGCAGCAAGCCCCATTGCCATACCAACCCTATGCTTGCTGACTACACTGGCTCCCGATCAAGCAACATCTTGATTTTAAAATGATCATCTTTGTTTTCAAATCCCTCAATGGACTTAAGCCTCCTCATCTCTGTAATCTCCTCCAGCCCCTCTGCGATATCTGCATTCTTCTTCTGAATTCTCGATTTTAACTGTTGCCCTATTGGTGGCCGTGCCGAGGCCCCAGGCTCCGGAATACCCTCCCTACACAGCTCCAACTCTCTGCCTTGATTTCCTCCTTTAGAACGCACTCCTTAGAATGCACCATTTTGACCAAGATTTTGCTTTCCTGAGCTAATATCCCTTTAAGTGGCTTGGTGTCAGAACTTATAATGCTACTGTGAATCATCTTGGGATGTTACATTATATTAAAGGAGCTACATAAATATAAGTTGTTATTGTTGGCATTATCATTGTATCTCATAACATTACAGAACTCAGACAAGAGTTGGCAGCAGATGTCCATCCTTTGAGACTCATCATCACTGTTGTGCATCATTGAGTTATTGTCACTGGAACTTTATTCCTGCATCACGGCCTTTGATTGACTAGCACCAGTGTGTAAGTTGTGAAAGTTTGTCAAATTGGCTCAGTCATGAGGTTGCTGCAGAGAGATACTCAGCAGGTTTTATATCCAACTGCTGTGCCTTATTCTGTTGATGTATTCTCTAAGCAATCATTCCTCACGGTTTCACACTGGAGTTGAGAGGATTGACAGTGTGCAGAAGGCTGTGCCTTGACTTCACACTGTACACCGGACAGAAAAGTCATAGAACAATAGATTACTAGGAATGATAGGTTGTCTGTTTCTTTCAGCTCCCACTATGATTGCTCTTCGCATCTCTGGAGGTATAATACACTAATATAGGTAACAGCCAGTTACTTCCTTAATAAATTTAAGGAAGCCATTATTGCAATGGAAGAAGGCGTTAAAAACACACTCTGACTCCTTATTCTGCTGTTGCCCTTAAAACGATAATTACGACATCTCTCCCCCTTTAAGTCCTTTATACAATCTTCAGTGACTGATTCACTCCTTTACATGAGTTGAACAATTATAAATCGAGTTTTGAAGGGTTTTTTCTCTTCCTTGTAGAGCAGTGAAATTCTGTTGTCTGGAATGCTTCTACAGGATCAACATTAACAGAACTGCACTGATGGTACCTCTTCTGGCACATACGATTTATCACTATTTGCTTCCACGGAGACACCAATCATGTCGATAAAAGGCCTATCAAGTTCTTTAGTGTTTACGGGTTCAGAAACATTTCTTGATGGGTGGTACGGTAGAACAGTGGTTAGCACCTTGGCTTCACAGCTCGAGGGTCCCAGGTTCAATTCCCAGCTTGGGTCACTGCCTGTGCGGAGTCTGCACGTTCTCCTTGTATCTGCGTTGGTTTCCCCTGGGTGCTACGGTTTCCCCCTGCAGTCACAACGATGTGCACATTAGATCGATTGGTCATGCTAAATTGCCCATATTGTCCAAAAAGGCGTAGGTTACGGGGATGGGGTGGGGGTGTGGGCTTGGATGGGGTGCTCTGTCCAGGGGCAGGTGTAGACTCAGTGGTCCGAATGGCCTCTTTCTGCACTGTAAATTCTATGATTCTATGAACACTGACTGCTGGAATGTCTCTCTGGTCCTCAAGTGGTCCACTTGTTTACCAGCGATCCGTCCCTCCACGTCCACTTGGTACGAAAGGGGTCCGGTCTTAGAGACCTTAATTCCAAGGAACCAACTTGATCCCCCTACCGATGTTTGTCACAAATATGGCTTCATTTACCATAAACGATCAGGCTATGCTATGTGAATCATGTCTTGCTTTCTGATTATTTTGACTGTCTTCTACCCTCCCTGGCAAATCTGGAAACACGAGGCATACTCTCATTCTGAGACGATGTTTCATTAGCAGTTCTGCTGGTGGAAATCTCGTTGTTGCTTGTGGAGTGATACAATAGCTAAGGAGGAATCGTGAAATTATGGGTCTGGATTCTCCGCTCGCCGATGCGGAAATTGCGTTCGGTGAACGGCTTGAGAATCCAAATTTTCGACCAAATTGGGGGCGCCGCCGCTTTCACGATGCGCCGCCCCTTCCAACGTGGTGTACACACAGAGTACGGCGCGCCACGTATCAACGGCCTCAGGCCTTGCCTGATGCCCGCCCCACCATGCTCCGCCCCCGACCGGCCGAGTTCCCGACAGCATGGGTCTCTCATGGTCTCACACATTGATGACTCGGCGTGGCGTCTGCGGACTCAGTCCAGCGCTGCCACAGTCGGGGATGGGCTGATCCGGGGGCAGGGGGGGCATTATTCGGGGCTGGGGGCACTGTGGGGGTGTGGTCCAGGGCGCACTAAAATAGGCTCAGTGGAGCAGGAACAGCCTGAAACAATGGGTCAACCCTGTTTATGGATCTTGGAAAGAAGGTGGAAGCGGGGTGTTCAGAGTTGGACAACCATGAGATTGGAGACATTGGAGGGAAGACCTCCAAAGGAGATGAGGTTAGTAACAGTCATGGGCACAACAGTTTGATGTTTGGAAGTGAAGTCATGGTCCAGAGGGAGGTAGGAGGTAGGTAGGTGTTCAGCCTGTGCTCGACAGAAGTCAGTGTACCAGACAGGAACAGTGTCACCTCTATCTGCAGGTTTGGTGATGATGTTGGGGTTCAGCCTGTGCTAGACAGAAGTCAGTGTACCAGACAGGAACAGTCTCACCTCTATCTGCAGGTTTGATGATGATGTTGGGGTTGGACCTGAGTGAATGGAGTGCAGCACATTCAGAGTGAGACAGATTAAAGTGAATGAGAGGAGCAGGGAAATTAAGATGACTGACTTCACACCAGCAGTTCACAATGAAAAGATACAGAGAGGGTAGGAAGCCAGAAAGAGGGGTCTAGAGGATGGAAGATATTGGAGACAAGTGAAGGGATCTACTAAGCAGAGAGGATCATTGCTGATTAATCTAGTTAGAAGGCCCTATTAAAATCCATTTTCAGGGCAGCACGGTGGCGCAGTGGGTTAGCCCTGCTGTCTCACAGTGCCGAGGTCCCAGGTTCGATCCCGGCTCTGGGTCACTGTCCGTGTGGAGTTTGCACATTCTCCCCGTGTTTGCGTGGGTTTCGCCCCACAACCCAAAGATATGCTGGGTAGGTGGATTGGACACGCTAAATTGCCCATTGGAAAAAATGAATTGGGTAAATTTTTTTTTTTTAAACCCATTTTCAATCCACTGGATCGGATTAAGTAGTTGGTTAATTCAGGAGTTTCCAAGAGCAGAAACCTGTTTGTTCTCGGATAAACAATTGATTTCGATGGAATGAAAATCAGGTGGCTTCTATAAAGGGCGAGCGATCAGCCATGCCAGATTACTGACCAGGTGGTAAGGTTGAATATCTAGCCCATAATATGGTCCACTCGTACCCCACCTCCACTTCACCTGTAGTCCTCAGCATATCACCTAAACCCAGGGCTTCTTCGAATCCTTTTTCAGAGACCATCAGTCATGCAAGTGACATAAACGTTTAAGTTATCTGCAGATTCTTTATGATAAGTCTTGAGTGGGTCACATGAGTACTTTTCCTGCAAATGTGCTTCCCGATATCTTTCACACTATTTGGTGGCCTATAAACTATACCCAGTAATGTAATGGTACTTGCATTGCTTTTTTAACGTTAACCAATAGATTCTATCCTTGACACTCAGATACCCCCCCCCCCCCCCTTTAACGGCAGCTGCCAACAATCAAACACAAAAGAGCAGGGCTTCAGCACTGTGGATCTTCTCGCGACCAAAGGGTAAGTGTATGGGTTAGGGGAGTGCACTTGAGCATTGTCTTCCTAATGTTCCCAGCAGAGCTCTGGGGTCTAGGGGCTCCTGATATGACCAGAGGTGACTGTGCAGAGCAAGGCTTGCCAGCACAACTGGCTGCTGTCTGGCACTCTGAGAGAAGGCGGGACTGTCATGGTACAGGGAGACCTGTGGGATTTGAAGGTCCTGGGATGGAAGCCCTAATTGATTTCTGGTCTCTTTCCTTCTCCAATTACTAATAGATATCAAAAAGGATGTTGGTGTTGGGCCTGCAGCAGCTGCCATCGCATTGCTGGTGGAAGCCCAGGTGGCCAGATGCCAGGGAAGGTGGCAGCAGCGACAACACAGGCTGGAGGCGGCACCCCATGTGCAGGGGGTGGCCACAAACCCTGAAGACCTGGCTGCCCATCAGGCTGAGGAGGAACCCAGAAGGGGAGCCCAGCAACATCCCACGGGGTACAGGCGTCGTTGGTCTTTCAGTGAGATGACGGATAGTATGTGCTGCAGAAGACTCTGTCTCAGGAGTGAGACAGTGCTACACCTGTGCGTCCTCGTGGACTTGGCACCCCGTGGAGGAGGAAGAGGTCACTCTCTCCCAGTGGCTGTGAAGGTTACCACATCCCTCCAGTATTATGCCACTGGTCCATTCCAGCGCTCGAGCGGGGACCCGTGGAGTATTTCATAATCTACAGCCCGCAGGAGCATCCTGTAGTAGGGGCGACACGGTGGTGCAGTGGTTAGCACTGCTGCCTACGACGCTGAGGACCCGGGTTCGATCCCGGTCACTGTCCGTGTGGAGGTTGCACATTCTCCCCGTGTCTGCGTGGGTTTCAGCCCCACAACCCAAAGATGTGCAGGTTAGGTGGTTTGGCCACGCTAAATTGCCCCTTAATTGGAAAAAAAAATTGGGTACTCTAAATTTATTTTTAAAAATAGGTGTATCTGTGAGGTAACAGGTGCCCTGTATTCCCAGGTTTCAGTCTTTATCAACTTCAACCAGGACCAGGCCCAAGATGTCTGGACTGCAGGATTCTGCACCATTGCGGGATGCCCCAGATCCAGGGAGCAATAGATAGCATGCATGTCACACTGCACGCACCGGGGCATCAGTCAGTGTCCTTTATTAACAGGAAGGGTTTCCACTCCCTGAATGTTCAGTTTGCGTGTGACCATCGCCTCTGTATCATGCACGTGGGTGCCCACTATCCAGAGAACGTGCATAACAGCTATATCCTGGGACACTCGGAGTTCCCCGGCATTTGCGAGGACCACCCCAGGATGACAGGATGGCTCCTGGGGGCAATGGATACCGGCTGAGGTCCTAGCTGATGACGCAGGTGTGGAGCCTGAGATCAAGACGGAGACCTGTTATAATGAGACCCATGCTGCCACCCGTGCTGTCACTGAACGGTGCATTGGACTGCTAAAATTGCAGTTCCGATGCCTGGACAGCTCTGGTGGTGCCCTGCAATACACCCCAGAGGGTTTACTGCTTTTCGGTCGTTTGCTGTGCCGTCCACAACCTGACACAGCAGCGGGGCGACATGCTGGAGGAGGGGGAGGAGGGACATGTGGTCTCACCTGAGGAGGAGGAGGAGGACCAAGAGGGGCTGGAGGACGAGCCCGGGCAGGGGTCGAAGGAGGGATCGGAGGATGGAGGACAGGCAGTGGCAAGGGTTTAACATGCCTGGAGGACTAGGGAGGCCCTCATACTCACTGGATTCTCATAGGACGAGGCTATGTTTTTCAGCTCAACCCCCTCCCCCAATCTCCCTCCTTCTCCCCTCCCCAATCCACCTATTCCCCCTCCCCCACCATTTCTTTCCACCCATCCCGTTCCACCCTTCAAGGGTCGCTGCAACATCACTCCAGGGTTTACAAGGCACTGTATGCAAGGCAGGAGAGTTATGATAACTTGCTGTGAGGAAAGGTTTGGTGTTGCCCTGTATCTGCAGAAGTCTGACTCCAGTCTTTCTGCTGACAGTGCGCTCACACCCATCCTCTGAATGAGGTCTGCATTGGGGGAGTTTGTTCTTGGACCACTGTGCCTGGGGGTTGAAGTTGGGAGAAAAGGAGGGGGGTAGGGGTGCAGGCAGGCACATTGAAAATTAATGTGACAGAGGTTTCACATGTATCAGGTGTAACATGTTTTAAAAGCGAACATTTGACATTTCCATTTCCCCTAGCTACAAATAGTGCCCCTCAATCTTCTTGATCTTTCGTGGTCTACTGTGATGTCCAGGTCCCCCCCCCCAGGATGCACATCAGAGGTGGAGGCAGCCTGCTGCTTTCTGTGCCCTGTGGCCTTTGATGCCCTTGGCAGACGTTCTCTGGAGGGTCAGAAGCCAGAGGGTCCTGGCTGAATGACTAGCGCCACTGACGTGCTGTGCCACCCTGTTCTGCCTGTTGCCCTTGAGATATGCTGATGTCAGGATAAGAGATTCCGAAGAATCGTTGTCTCCTTGGTGGAAGCTCTGGGTTGGCCTCCAGCACTTCCTCTTCTCCGACGATGTCCATAGGGCCCTGGCGGACTACGTGGGATGGAGGGGCAACTGGAGTGATCTCCACGGGCCTCTGAGTCATCTGGCACTGCCAGTCCTGGTGGCTCCCCATTGTCTGAACCATCATGCCGCCATCCTCAGCGATGGTCCTCAGTAACTGGGCCATGCTCTGGAGTGCCTGGGCAATGTCCATCTGCATTTGGGACACATTGCTCAGCGACTGGCATATGATGGCGAGGCCCTCAGCCATGGTCGTCAAAGACTAAACCTTGCGCACCACGATTCAAGATGCGGCGTTGTGCTCCAGGCTTTCCATGGCGGTCTCCACCACAGCAGTGTTGGCCACGCCTTGTCGGCACCATCACCTGTGCCCAAAGCCTTTGGGGCTCCTCCAATCGGCAAGGCACTCGCTGGAATGTAACTGACATCCCCTCCTGAATGTCACGGCTCTGACCTATCATCTGCATCATAATCATAGAATTTACAGTGCAGAAGGAGTCCATTTGGCCCATCGAGTCTACACCAGCCCCTGAAAGAGCACCCTACCTGTGCCCACACCTCCACCCTATCCCTGTCATTCAGCAACCCTACCTAACCTTTTTGGACACAATGGGGCAATTTAACGTGACCAATCCACCTAACCCGCACATCTTTGGACTGTGGGAGGAAACCGGAGGCCCCGAAGCAAACCAACGCAGATATGGGGAGAATGTACAGACTCCGCACAGACAGTGACCAAGCCGGGAATCGAACGCAGGTCTCTGTCACTGTGAAGCAACAGTGCTAATCACTATGCTACTGTGTCGCCCACAAATGATCAGCTCTGTGAGAACCTTGTCCAGAAGCTCGGCATCTGACTACACGCTTGATGGGTCATGTATGGGCGCCACACCTGGACATGGAGGAGTTGTGCTGGTGGGTGCAAGGGGGTTCTGAGGAACAAGCATGAAGATCGGAAGTGGGGAGGTTGCGAGGTGTCAGCCAGCGATTTGGTGGGAGGGGGGATTTGGGAATTTGAGATATGCCAGGCAGGACTGATCCCAGGAGATAGCTTGTAACCTACCCTTGCAACTTGGTAGAGATCGATGGTCTTTTGCTGACATTGGATGGCTGTCCTCCTGGTCATGCTCCTGACAGCCGCTGCCGCTGCCTCCCAAGCAGCATTATTGACCCTGCTGCTGGTCTCCGACCCCCTCAGGGGAACAGGATGTCCTGCCTCGCATCCACTGCATCAAGGGCGGCACAGTTGTTAACACTTGTTTCACAGTGCCAGGGACCCGGGTTTGATTCCCAGCTTGAGTCACTGTCTGTGAGGAGTCTGCACGTTCTCCCTATGTCTGCGTGGGTTTCCTCCAGGTGCTCCAGTTTCCTCCCACAAGTCCCGAAAGACGTGCTTGTTAGGTAAATTCGACATTCTGAATTCTCCCTCTGTGTACCCAAACAGGCCCCGGAGTGTGGCGACTGGGAGATTTCCACAGTAACTTCATTGCTGCGTTAATGTACGCCTACTTGTGACACTAATAAAGATTATTACTACTATAAGAAGCCTGGCCAGGTCAGCAACCACAAAGAGCGGAGCAGATCTGCGCGCTGCCATGCTTGTGTGTTGACTGGCAGTGAATGGTGTGGGAATGCTAAAAAGCAGTTCCCCCTTATTAGTGGCGAGACTCTGAGGCACAAGTCTAGCGAATCAGACGGCGAGGCAGCCAGTAATGGTGAGAATTTCATGGGCTGCGATCACACCAACACGGCATTGAGGAACACCCCGCCAAACGCACCCAAAATGACACTTGGAAATGTCTCCGTTGAATCGTGCCCTAAACCTAAAATTGAAATTAAAACTTCAGGTTGCTGGGGAAACTGAAACTGGTTGAGACCAGATAAAGGACACAGACCGTTCTGGCTTAAACCACCGCATGGACAAGTTGGAAGACATGAACAGTAAAGTTAAATCTGAGAACGGAGATTTTTAAAAGGTGACTGCAGCTGCTTCAGTTATTTTTTTTAAGTAACTGTTAACCAGAACTGGCCATATGGTGCACAGAGTGACCACTGAGGGCTTGGATTAAGGATTTTCTGGGAGATCCTCACCATCAAATGTGCCATGAACAAGACTGAGGAGGTTCTGCAGAAGTGCACCATTTTGCTGAAGACAGTGCCCACGGAACTGGGGTTGGCAGTGGGCTGCTGTCAGCTGACGATCAAGAGCTAAATCCTCAAGGAAAGGGAGCTGGAATTCTATCCGAGCAAATTCAGAGCTGAGTAGGACTTTGTGTCTGAAATAGTGTCTAAAGGCTGAGTGGATCCATGATATTTGTTATATCTGATATTTATGTGCAATTTGTAATATTTATTTTGACCACAATTTTCCTGTTAATTCATGTATAATTTATGTTGATTTGGTGTGATTGCTAAAGTAAAAGTTATAAAAGGTGAAATCTTGTACATTAGCTTTCTTGTTGAGGTCGTTTGGGAAATTCAGTCCTTTTGGTTGGTTGATCTCCATGGGGATCAAAACAAAATTTTTAAATTATGTAGAACGTAACAGCTGAACAGTCAGGCACTGAGTGAAAATGGTTCTCCTCTTTTTTTTTAAATTTAGAGTACCCAATAATTTTTTTTCCAATTAAGGGTCAATTAGCGTGGCCAATTCACCTAACCTGCACACCTTTGGGTTGTGGGGGTGAAACCCATGCAGATACGGGGAGAATGTACAAACTTCTCACGGACAGTGACCCGGGGCCGGGATCAAACTAGGGTCCTCAGCGCCGTAGGCAGCAGTGCTAACCACTGCGCCACTGTGCCACCCTGAAAAAGGTTCTCCTATTTTTATTTGAATATCACATTGTCTGCATTTTGTCCAAGTTACCAACTGTGGAGCTCTTCACTGGAATGTGATAATTTTCAGAATCTGAACTGGATTACAGAATCTCCTTTTAAAAAAAATAAATTTAGAGTACTCAATTCATTTTTTACAATTATTAAGGTAGTTGTTTGTAATGCAAACATTATCCATTGGTCTGCTTTGCCCCTATTCCAACCCTCTTCTGTCACGTAATTCTTTGTTGGACTTGGTTGAAGGTGATCATCCCCAGTCTACTTAAAAATAAATGCAAATAATGATCAATATGTTTGGCTCTGTTGGTCTCATTTTGGATATTGCCACCACTACTGATCATTAAGCAGTCCATTGTTCACCTGAGAATTAGTCGGAATAGTAATTCACATCCAGGTGTTTCAAACAGCACTGAAAGCAGGGCCAAAGTGAAATCTGGTTGTTGACCAATATCCCTATTAACTTATTGTTATGGCATCCTGGGCTAGTGCGTGGTCAATTCCAGCCCCACTTGACCTGGAGTCGCAACACAATTGTATTACTAAATAATTCTTAGAAAAATAACCGAAGTCTTTGACCTTTGGCTGCCCAATAATTAGAGTTACCAGGTTTGTAAGTTTAAACAACAGTTATTTCTTATTTATAACAAGAACAATAATGAAATATGCAGTAAATACAGCTGGTTAACTGTTATATAATTCCTAATTCCCCACTTTAACTTGTCCCCACCCTTTATACATGCACACACATAAGACAGACAAACACAGAGGGGGAGAGAGGGGTGCAAATAATAAGGATAAAATGCAAAAGGTAAGAGTCTTTGTTTCTAGCATCTTTCTTAAATCCAGGCTTTCAGTTCGAGGTTTTCACTGTAGATTCATGCAGATTCTGTGGCCAGCAATGCTGTTTGTTCTTCCTTTCAGCCTGTAATGGTTTCCCTGTGCATTCATTCATTCAGGTTCTCTGTAGGTTAGAAATACATCAACCCACAGCCTTTCTGGACAGAGAAGGAGCAGGTCCTTGTCCCTGTACTTTCAGGTGTCAACTCTGGAAATCATCCCATTCGAGCAGTATCCAATCACCATCTGTTAACTGGTAGAATACACCCTTCTGGCCAATTCATTGGCCACCAGCCAATCAATCAAACTCAGTCCATTCTAACTCTTTGGTGCCGAAAAGTCTGGGTCTTGCTGTCCAATGCTAGCGGTACCATACACTATGTTGCAATTTCTAGAATTCCTCATTCTCTCTACCTCTCGACTTACAGATACATATCCATTAAGCATCCACAGATCAAAAATAATAATGGCAAAATTAAAGGAAGGGGAATAAGGGAATCAGCCGGAAGGACCTTTACACCATTGACTTTGGCAATAGCATAACATGGATAATACATGTTATACATCTTTAAATGACAATCTGGAACAATATACGAGGAGTGACTTCTTCATAATATTTCCGGGTTACAGTATTGCCCAAAATTATCACCAATGAAACTTTTATTGCTTCTCATGTAGCTAAATTTGAATTATTGATACTGTATTTTGTTTTATTGAGTGGGGAATGGGTGGGGAGGCTCAGTGGATGGCATTCCAATAAATATTGCATCATATTATTTTCCATATATTGCATATGTGTCGTTAATCTTTTCTAACATTGTGGCAGGATCTCTTGTGTCTTAAAAGCTTTTTTTCAATAGCTCTCTGCTATCATGCTACTCAGGGTGAGTCAGCCCGCCATTCAGATAAATCTAAAATTCAGTACAAGCGCGGTGGTGAAGATTTTGCCTTCTTGTCTGTACAGAGCTGATGATTGGACTTCTTAACTTTTTTTTATTTTCTACTTATCTGCAGTGTAGATATATTTTATTTAAAGCAAATTTTCTCTCCGCAGGTCTTTTTGAAAGCCTCCGTCTCTGTTGGTGACTATGCATCTGCAGCTGCCACAGTCTTTTTGATTGACAGATTTCTATACTGGGTCGATGCATCCAGCAAACTTCTGCAGGTTGCCAAGGGCCTGCACAAGCGTCGCCTTGAAATACCAATCGCGCCACAGGTGGTTGTTCGCCAGGCCCGAGTGTCTGTAAATTCAGGTGACGTAACTCCTGTTGATCTTTCTCTGTTTCCGTGGCGAAACTCCAATTAACAAGTATTTGACTAATCAAGAGGACATTTTGTTCTATTTCAGATGGGGAGGGGAGAGCGGGGGAGAGAATGTCATTCCACTGAGCATAGTGCCATCTTTTCAAACCCACTGCTGACCCTTTGAACAGACACAAAGGCCCAGAAAGAAAAGGATTTTGAGCCAAAAGGGTAGAGTGATTGTGAATGGGTGTGGAAAATACTAATTGGTGGCTTTGTTCCCTCACAAATGCACCCTGCGATTTCAAACGAGATGCCTGAATTGCTATACTTCTGATCAAGAGTTTAATAAAACAGATTAGTATTCTGTCAGTTTTTCCCTATCTCTTTCATCAAATTCACTTTTTTCAGCAAGGCCACTTGACTATACAAACAATACAGCTGCTGGCTGATTGAAGTAACCCAATACGTTTATCACACTGCGTTACCTGAATTGCCCACTGCTTTGTTGTCTCTATATACCACTAAATTGTGAACTATACGGTATCATTACTGAAACAATTCTTCTGATTCTTAGATTGCCTTTGTTAAACCTAGAGGCAGGTAAACGGCTACTTAGACACCACAAAGAAAGGTGGTTGTTAAGGATCCATTTAATTTGTATTATACGTACTGGGAAAAATAGTGGAGGAAATAAAGATTGTCAAAGTAGGGCACAGGAAATTGAAACAAAATTGGATAATAGCAAATGGAATGCACAATGAATCATTAAAAACCATGTTGTCTCACTTTTCAAAGCAGTAAATTTGGAACTTTGTCATCTTTCTCAGTTGAATGAAGTCCTTTTGCGTGATATTAATGTTTGAATGTGCCAATAATTCAAATGTAATTTCTTTCCCCACTATTTTAATAGAGACATTCATTTTTTTGTTCAATAAAAATGATAACCCCCATTAGAGGACAGAACATGTTAAGTGTTCATATTCCAATATTATCATGATTTCACTCCACAGGTATTTTATTTTGCAGCGTTGCTTGTGACTTGGGAAGTCTTACCTGTTCAGGGATAATTAAATAACAAAATTCTAAAATGCTTTACGTTCAATTACGTACTTTTGACGTTTAGCCACTGCTGTAATATAGGAAATTCTGCAGCAAGGTTCCGCAATGTGTTCATGTGTTGGTTGAGATATAGCTATTGGCCAGGACGAGGAAGAACCATAAGCGGGATTCTCCGCCCCCCAGCCGGATCGGAGAACCTCCGGGGGGTGGCGTGAATCCTGCCCCGCCACTCCGACGCCGGCTGCCGTATTCTCCGGCGCCAGTTTTCAGGCGGGGGCGGGGTTCACGCCACGCCGGTCGGGGGCCGTTGGCAGCGCCTCCCCCGGCAATTCTCCGGGTCCCAATGGGCTGAGCGGCCGTCGGTTTCTGGCCAGCCCCGCCGGCGTGAAATGGACTGGCCAGCTGGTGCGGTCCTCGGGGGGGGCACGGGGGGATCCGGCCCCGGGGGGGGAGGGGGGGGGGGGCCACGGTGGCCTGTCCCGCGATCGGGGCCCACCAATCTGCGGGCAGGCCTGTGCCGTGCGGGCACTCCTTCCTTCCACGCCGGCCTCTGTAGGGCTCCGCCATGGCTGGCGTGGAGAAGGAACCCCCTGCGCATGCGCATTAATACGCCGGCCGGTCTGCGCATGCGCAGAACCACAACGACGATTCTGCGCATGCGCCAACTCGCGCTGGCCCTTCGCCGCTGGTTGGCGCGGTGCCAACTCCTCCGCCGCTGGCCTAGCCCCGTGAAGTGCGGAGGATTCTGCAACTTCGGGTTGGCCCGACGCCAGAGTGGTTCGCGCCATTTTTTTACGCTGGCATCAGGGGATTCGGGAGAATCCCACCCATAGTTCCTCTTTGAAACAGTCCCCTGGGAGCATGTACGTCACCATGAGAGGTCAGACAGTTCCTTGGTTTGACATCGCCCTCAAAAGATGGCAGCATTCCCATCAGTTCTAGGGGGGGGGCACCTTAACTCCGAACGTCTGCTGGTTAGGATCCAGTTGTGATGTCAACATTTTAAAATTCTTAAATCCGATACCATCCTGCCTTCAGCACACTCACTTCCCATTTACTATTTGAGTGGGCTTGGAAGTCTCTGATTTACTTTGCATCTTTAACTTAGGCAAACTCAGTTTGGGAAAACCGACAGCCGAAAGGAGATGAGAAGAGGTTCAAGGAGAAGGTAAGTACTCGCCCCCTGAACCCCGCTCCAACGTCCCTCCTTCAGATCCCGCCCCGTCTGTATTAGGGATTGAAACCCTAAACCCTGCGGATTGAATTGCCCCTGGGATTGAAATGAAATGAAAATCGCTTATTGTCACAAGTAGGCTTCAAATGAAGTTACCGTGAAAAGACCCTAGTCGCCACATTCCGGCGCCTGTTCCGGGAGGCTGGTACGGGAATGGAACCGTGCTGCTGGCCTGCCTTGGTCTGCTTTAAAAGCCAGCGATTTAGCCCAGTGTGCTAAACCAGCCCCTCACACTTCTGCAGATCAGGGATCAGAACCTCCCAAACACTCCGACTAGCAGCATCAAGCAATGTATTTGCCGCCTCAGTCTCCCCCAGATTGCATCCCGTCAATGTTGCTGTTGGGCTGTGTGGCTGCATGCGAGCACAGCAGCCTGAAAGCCTTGTGCTGGGATAACCTCTGCGATTCTGAGGTCTGAGAATACTGGCCGTGCACAACGACATTTTGATGGACGTTTCTTACTCTCCTGTCAATCAGACTGACTTCTGGGTGAGAATCGTGTCAAAGCAAAGCTCCACAGCATGCAGGGAGACACAAATTTCCACCCTGCCATCTACGCAGCCTGCCCTTTTCAGGGTTCAGCTCCTTTGCCTGCCTGGATGTTGTGCTCAATTATCTGAAGTGGAACTGCTACCACTGAACCTCAGCTATTTTCAACTTTTTGTGCTTAACCCTTTGAGAGCTGCAACATTGATGAAACAAGCTGGGAGCGATTCAGCGGACAAAAGTTAAAGTTCACTTTGCGACCCTCTGCGGAGTGTTTCTTGGCGGCTGCAGTGCCAACAATCACCCCGCTATTCAACAGAATTACAATTTTTTGGGGCATCCAGGAATTCTTCCCCACCGAGGCCACACTCATCCTGCACCGGCAAGGTGAACTCGCCAGCAGAATCGGCTCCTCGCAAATCAGGGCGCCAGTTTAGAAGCCTGTCCCGATCTCTCGACCCCACATATTAAGCCCTCCCCCAACTTTCAGGAACCCCCCCCAACCAACTTCACCCCCTCCCCCCCTCCCCCCCTCCCCCACCTTCTCTGGTTGCCCACTCCCCCTCACTTCTGCTCTTAAGGGCAAAGTCCCCCAGGCCAACCTGGCACCATGACACTACCAGCCTGGCACCCTGGCCCTCCCATCCTGGCACCCTGACAGTGCCAAGGTGCCTGGATGCTAGAGGGAGTGCCAGGGTACCACGTTGCCTGTCCTCGACCACCCACAGGTCTCTAATGGCCTGCAAGGCCCCCCGAAGAGCTGTCATGCTTGGTCCATGTTTGTGGAAACCAGTGCTAAACGGTGCCCTGGCAAGTTCTCGCAGACAGGACCTCTATGGTTGTAATCTCGGGATTACTCCCTGTGCTACGTGCCAGTGAGGCTAGAAATAAGAAGATAGAGCAGCTAAACATGTGGCTAAACAGCTGATGTAGGAGGGAGGGTTTCAGTTATCTGGACCACTGGGAGCTCTTCCGGGGCAGGTGTGACCTATATAAGAAGGACGGGTTGCATCTAAACTGCAGAGGCATAAATATCCTGGCCGCGAGGTTTGCTAGTGTCATACGTGAGAGTTTAAACTAGTATGGCAGGGGGGTGGGCATGGGAGCAATAGGTCAGAAGGTGAGAGCATTGAGGGAGAACTAGGAAATAGGGCCAGTATGGCTCTGAGGCAGAGCAGACAGGGAGAAGTTGCTGAACACAGCAGGTCTGGTGGCCTGAAGTGCATATGTTTTAATGCAAGAAGTATTACGGGTGAGGCAGATGAACTTAGAGCTTGGATTAGTACTTGGAACTATGATGCTGTTGCCATTACAGAGACCTGGTTGAGGGAAGGGCAGGATTGGCAGCTAAACGTTCCAGGATTTAGATGTTTAAGGCGGGATAGAGGGGGATGTAAAAGGGGTGGCAGAGTTGCGCTACTGGTTAGGGAGAATATCACAGCTGTACTACGGGAGGGCACCTCAGAGGGCAGTGAGGCTATATGGGTAGAGATCAAGAATAAGAAGGGTGCAGTCACAATGTTGGGGGTTTACTACAGGCCTCCCAACAGCCAGCGGGAGATAGAGGAGCAGATAGGTAGACAGATTTTGGAAAAGAGTAAAAACAACAGGGTGATGGGAGACTTCAACTTCCCCAATATTGACTGGGACTCACTTAGTGCCAGGGGCTTAGACGGGGCAGAGTTTGTAAGGAGCATCCAGGAGGGCTTCTTAAAACAATATGTAGACAGCCAACTAGGGAAGGGGCTGTACTAGACCTGGTATTGGGGAATGAGCCCGGCCAGGTGATAGAAGTTTCAGTAGGGGAGCATTTCGGGAACAGTGACCACAATTCAGTAAGTTTTAAAGTGCTGGTGGACAAGGATAAGAGTGGTCCGAGGGTGAATGTGCTAAATTGGGGGAAGGCTAATTATAACAATATTAGGCGGGAACTGAAGAACCTAGATTGGGGACGGATATTTGAGGGTAAATCAACATCTGACATGTGGGAGGCTTTCAAGTGTCAGTTGAAAGGAATTCAGGAACGGCATGTTCCTGTGAGGAAGAAGGATAAATACGGCAATTTTCGGGAACCTTGGATAACGAGAGATATTGTAGGCCTCGTAAAAAAGAAAAAGGAGGCATTTGTCAGGGCTAAAAGGCTGGGAAGCCTGTGTGGAATATTCGGAAAGTAGGAAGGAACTTAAGCAAAGAGTCAGGAGGGCTAGAAGAGGTCACGAAAAGTCATTGGCAAATAGGGTTAAGGAAAATCACAAGGCTTTTTACACATACATAAAAAGCAAGAGGGTAGCCAGGGAAAGGGTTGGCCCACTGAAGGATAGGCAAGGGAATCTATGTGTGAAGCCAGAGGAAATGATTGAGGTACTAAATGAATACTTTGCATCAGTATTCACCAAAGAGAAGGAATTGGTGGATGATGAGTCTGGAGAAGGATGTGTAGATAGCCTGGGTCACATTGAGATCCAAAAAGACGACGTGTTGGGCGCCTTGAAAAATATTAAGGTAGATAAGTCCCCAGGGCCTGATGGGATCTACCCCAGAATACTGAAGGAGGCTAGAGAGGAAATTGCTGAGGCCTTGACAGAAATCTTTGGATCCTCGCTGTCTTCAGCTGATGTCCCGGAGGACTGGAGAATAGCCAATGTTGTTCTTTTGTTTAAGAAGGGTAGCAAGGATAATCCAGGGAACTACAGGCCAGTGAGCCTTACGTCAGTGGTAGGGAAATTACTGGAGAGAATTCTTCGAGACAGGATCTACTCCCATTTGGAAGCAAATGGACATATTAGTAAGAGGTAGCAAGGTTTTGTGAATGGGAGGTCATGTCTCACTATCTTGATAGAGTTTTTCGAAGAGGTCACAAAGATGATTGATGCTGGTAGGGCAGTGGATGTTGTCTATATGGACTTCAGTAAGGCCTTTGACAAGGTCCGTCATGGAAGACTAGGCCAAAAGGTGAAGTCACACAGGATCAGGGTGGCAAGGTGGATACAGAATTGGCTAGGTCATAGAAGGCAGAGAGTAGCAATGGAAGGATGCTTTTCTAATTGGAGGGCTGTGACTAGTGGTGTTCCGCAGGGATCAGTGCTGAGACCTTTGCTGTTTATAGTATATATAAATGATTTGGAAGAAAATGTAACTGGTCTGATTAGTAAGTTTGCAGACGAGACAAAGGTTGGTGGAATTGCGGATAGCGATGAGGACTGTCAGAGGATACAGCAGGATTTCGATTGTTTGGAGACTTGGGCGGAGCGATGGCAGATGGAGTTTAATCCGGACAAATGTGAGGTAATGCATTTTGGAAGGTCTAATGCAAGTAGGGAATATACAGTAAATGGTAGAACCCTCAAGAGTATTGAAAGTCAGAGAGATCTAGGTGTACAAGTCCACAGGTCACTGAAAGGGGCAACACAGGTGGAGAAGGTGGTCAAGAAGGCATACGACATGCTTGTCTTCATTGGCCGGGGCATTGAGTATAAGAATTGGCAAGTCATGTTGCAGCTGTATAGAACCTTAGTTAGGCCACACTTAGAGTATAGTGTTCAATTCTGGTCGCTACACTACCAGAAGGATGTGGAGGCTTTAGAGAGGGTGCAGAAGAGATTTACCAGAATGTTGCCTGGTATCATAGAATTTACAGTGCAGAAGGAGGCCATTCGGCCCATCGAGTCTGCACCGGCTCTTGGAAAGAGCACCCTACCCAAGGTCAGCACCTCCACCCTATACCCACAACCCAGTAACCCCACCCAACACTAAGGGCAATTTTGGACACTAAGGGCAATTTATCATGGCCAATCCACCTAACCTGCACATCTTTGGACTGTGGGAGGAAACCGGAGCACCCGGAGGAAACCCACGCACACACGGGGAGGATGTGCAGACTCCGCACAGACAGTGACCCAAGCCGGAATCGAACCTGGGACCCTGGAGCTGTGAAGCAATTGTGCTATCCACAATGCTACCGTGCTACCCGTGGTATGGAGGGCATTAGTTCTGAGGAGCGGTTGAATAAACTCGGTTTGTTCTCACTGGAACGACGGAGGTTGAGGGGCTACCTGATAGAGGTCTACAAAATTATGAGGGGCATAGACACGAGTGTATAGTCAGAGGCGATTCCTCAGGGTAGAGGGGTCAATTACTAGGGGGCATAGGTTTAAGGTGCGAGGGGCAAGGTTTAGAGGAGATGTACGAGGCAAGTTTTTTTACACAGAGGGTAGTGGGTGCCTGGAACTCGCTACCGGAGGAGGTGGTGGAAGCAGGGACGATAGTGACATTTAAGGGGCATCTTGACAAATACATGAATAGGATGGAAATAGAGGGATACGGACCCAGGAAGTGTAGAAGATTGTAGTTTAGTCGGGCAGCATGGTCGGCACGGACTTGGAGGGCCGAAGTGCCTGTTCCTGTGCTGTACTTTTCTTTGTTCTTTGTTCTTGTTCTTTGACGCCGGTGAATCCGGCATCCGGGTATTTCCGGATCTCGCCAGGCTGGGGAAGTCAGGTGACTTGCGATCGGTGTGGAGCCCAATTTGGGATTCACCTGTGGCACCTAGATCTGCTCCAGGCACAATGGGATCACTGAATGGCGCCCAGGAAGTCACAGGGACTTCCTAGTAGTTTGTTGGAGAGCAACATGGGTAAAAGGTTTGGGCCCATTCTCTCAACCAGGGAAGGGTGCATCGCAAGACCAAAGTGAGCTTACTTTTATCACTACTATCCTTTCACTTCTCTGCTTTGGAATGTTTCAATATCTCATGGTGTTATAAATTGAAGTATTGTTCATATTTAATAAACAAATAAATACTTGCATTTTTGTAAGATCTTTCACAACTTCAGGAGATTTCAAAGTGCTTTCCAGCAAGGGAAGTACTGTTACTGTTGCGATGTAAATACAGCAGCCAATTTTTAAAAGTATGCTCCCACACCAGCAGGCAGATAATTGGTAGATAATCCGCGTTGGATCTGATCAGATTTAGGGTGAGAGATAGGTAATAGCCAGGTATTAAGGAGAACTTCCATGTTCTTCTTCAATATAGTGCTATGGGATCTTTTACATCCTAATGTGACGGCAGACAAAGCATAGATTTAGGATGGGATTCTCCAATAATGGGGCTATGCCCCCACGCCAGCGTGAAAACCGATGCCAACCACTCCGGCGTCAACGGTCCCCGATTATGGGGAATGCTCCCCTTCCTAGGGGGCTAAGTCGGCCCCGCAGTGGTCCCTGCAGTTCCAGCAGGCGCGGAACAGCCCGCGCGAGTTCGCGCATTCGCGCTGCGGCTTGCGTATTTCCGCGCATGCACGGAACGGCCGGAGTGATTTCCGCGCATGCGCGGGGGTTCCCTTCTCCGCACCGGCCCCCGGGCAATAAGGCGGAGCCCTACAGGGGTCCGGCGTGGAGTAAAATAGGCCCCCAAGGAACCAGCCCGCCCGCCGATCGGTAGGTCCCGATCGCGGACCAGGCCATTGTGGGGGCCCCCGCCGGCTTCTGATACCCCCCCCCCCCCCCTTCCAGGACGGCCCCCACAGACTCACCTTCCAGGTCCCGTCGTGTGGGACCTGAGTAACCCACGCCAGCGGGACTCGGCCAAACTCGTTGGCCCATCGGGGCCCGGAGAACCACCAGGGGAGCAGCAATAAACGGCCCCTGACCGGCACGGCGGGAATCTCGCGGCTGCCCGAGAATCGGCAGGGGAGAATGGGGAAGCCGGCGGCGGGGCACGATTCTCACGTCCCCCCGGGGATTCTCCGACACAGCGCTGGGTCGGAGAATCCCGGCCGTAGTACTCACCCATCAAACAGCGGGCAGGATTCTCCGGCCTCTCAGCCACATGTTTCTCGATGATGGGAGGGGGCATGCCATCCGCTGGCGGCAGGATTCTTTTGGCCCGCCGCTGTCAAGGGGAATTCCCATTGAAGCCGCCCTATGCCACTTGGGAACCCGCGGCAGGGTGTGTGCAGCCAACGGGACCAGAGAATTCCGCCGGCTAAATGGCCTGAGAATTCTGGCCAGCACTTCTGACAGTCTGAATAACAGATTTATTAGTGGTTTTTGAAAATGTAATTATTCGGATATATAAAGGAAGCAGGTAGATAGGTGTACTTGAATTTCTAAAAGGCATTGGATAAGCTGCCATATAAAAAGCTAATATGCATGATAAGTGTCCTGGGAGTTAACATGGATGGAGGATTAGGTAACAGACAGGATACAGAGAGTAAGGGGTAAACAGGGCATTTTCACATTGGCCGACTGTAACCAATGTAGTGCTGCAAGGATTAGCACAGGGGCCTCAGCCATTTCCAATCTATACCAATGAGTTATTCAGAGACCAAGAACAATATATCAAAGTTTGCTGACAATACAAGGCTTGGTGGGTATGAAAGCTCAGATGAGGAAACAAAGAGGCTGCAAAGAAATATAGACAAGTTTAAATGAGTGAGAAAAAATGAGTATAATAAAGAGGACAAAAAAGGACATTTTTTCGAAAGTGTAATTTTTTTAAATGTTAAAAATTGTACAAGGAGCACAAAATTAACATGGAAATAGTGACAATAAGCAATTAGGAAGGCAATTTGCATTTTGGCCTACATTGCAAAGAGACTGGAGTACAAGCATAAATAAGTTTTGCTTTAGTGAACCCACATGGAATTCCTACTGTGCAGAAGGAGGCCATTCAGCCCATCAAGTCAGCACTGGTCCTCTGAAAGAGAACCATACCTATGCCCCGCCCTAACCTTGTAACCCAACATAACTTGCACATCTTTGGACACTAAGGAGCAATTTAGCATGGCCAGTCCACCCAACCTGCACATCTTTGGACTGTGGGAGGAAACCGGAGACAAGGGGAGAAAGTGTAAACTCCACAAGGACAGTCACCTGAGGCCAAAATTGAACCCGGGACCCGAGGGCTGTGAGGCAGCAGTGCTAACCACTGTGTCACGCATATTCACATCTGGAGTACCATGAGAAGTTTTGCTTTCCATATCTAAGGAAGGATGTGTTTTCCTTGCAGGCAATGCAACAAAAGTTCACTGGAATGTTTCCTAGGATGAAAGGGCTGTCCTATGCTGAGAGGCTGAGTAAATTGGGCCTACACTCTCTGGTGTTTCGAAGGATGGGAGGTCATCTTATACAAGATTCTGAAGGGGCTTGTCAGAGTAGATACTGCAAGGTTGTTTCTCCTGATCAAGGAATCTAGAACACATGGGCCACAGTGTGAGGATAAGGGATTGATCATTTAAGCCTGAAATTAGGCGAACTTTGTTCACTCAGAGTGCTGTGATTCTTTGGAATTCTGTGCCACAGATTGTTGTGGATGCTCCATCGTTGAGTATATTCGAAGCTGGGATAGATAAATTTTCGATCCCTCAGGGAATCAAGGGATAAGGGGAGCAGGTGGGAAAGTGGAGTTGAAACTGTCGAGCAACCATGATTGTGTTGAATGATGGAGTAGGCTTGAGGGACCATATAATCTACACCTGCTTTTTCTCTTTTGTTCTCTCTCCCTTGTTCTCTTCCTCTTCTGTCCACGCTCTTTTTCTCATGTTTCTGTTTATTCCTTTATTTAAAGGAATTAAATCCTGCACACGTACATCTTATTCATTTAAATTGGACTTCAGTATATAATTAACTGGATGGGGAGCAAAGTTGCAACATTGGATGAGAAATGTATCAAGATTACAAGTTGTTCATAGGTCCAGCACTGTCTCTACTGCTTGTAGACAAATGGGAAAATTGTTACCGCCAGTTCATTTTTTGTATGTATTTTTAGCGTTTTTTTTTTTGTCATAGAATTTACAGTGCAGAAGGAGACCATTCGGCCCATCGAGTCTGCACCGGCTCTTGGAAAGAGCACCCTACCCAAGGTCAACACCGCCACCCTATCCCCATAACCCAGTAACCCCACCCAACACTAAGGGCAATTTTGAACACTAAGGGCAATTTATCATGGCCAATCCACCTAACCTGCACATCTTTGGACTGTGGGAGGAAACCGGAGCACCCGGAGGAAACCCACGCACACACGGGGAGGATGTGCCGACTCTGCACAGACAGTAACCCAAGCTGGAATCAAACCTGGGACCCTGGAGCTGTGAAGCAATTGTGCTATCCACAAGGCTACCGTGCTGCCCAAGGTTTTACTCTTACTGACAGTACAATGGGGCGTGTGAGGCCTTGTTATAGTCACTTTACTTCGAAGAATTTATTTTACTGAAATTTGATTGATCTGAGTTTTGTATAGTTGGCAATTGATTGCTTAGATTATTTTAGTTGCCTGGGAGGGGGTGAAAGTCGAAATTAACCAATTATCAAGGAGCAAAACATTAAAAATAGGGAGAATAATGACTGTCATGATATGCAAACATGCAACCAATGAACACTCAGAATAGGACACAACCAATGGGCAGTCAGGACACTCAGTGGTGATATCACCACAAGGGGGCATGACATAAACACTATAAAAGGGATGAGGCACTCACACCCTGCTTCTTTCCACAGACAGACATCTAGAGTCAGACAGGGTTGATAAGCAGCATCACACCCCAGCACGTGGCTTAGAGCAAGCTGGTACAGTTAGACTGAGTTACTACAGTTAGATTAGAAGAGAGTTGAACTCATTTAAGAACTGTGTTAATAGTTCAATCAACAAGTTGAACTAATTTTAGAGTCTGGAGCATCCTTTAGTTAAGACCGCATCAAGTAGCAGCCTGTGTTATCTGAAGCAGCAAAACAGAACATGATACAAGAGTGATTGTTCAATCTATTTAGTTCAACTCAGCAAGATCCGTGACAACCAGCTACTGAATACAGGCACAATGGACAAAATTCAGGCTCCTCATCAGCTCAGGACCACCGGCAATTTTAGTGCCAACTGGCAATCATTCAAGCAGAAATTTCAACTATACGTGGAAGCATCCTACCTCAATGGCGTGACCGATGCTCGAAAGATAGCTCTAATACTCACCACTGCGGGTGACCATGCGATAGAGATCTTCAACTCTTTTCACTTTTCCGAAGGGCAGGACAAAATGGAGTACCAACCATCCTGGACAAATTTGACAGCCACTGCGAGGTGGACACCAACAAAATCTTCAAGAGCTACATCTTCAAGCAGAGGATGCAAGGTAAAGACGAATCCTTCAACTCCTATCTAACTAACCTTAGACTGCTAGCGCAATCCTGCAACTTCGGTGATATCACTGACTCCATGATCAGAGACCAAATCGTTTTTGGAGTCCACTCTGATCCTCTGCGAGAGCAATTGTTGAAAATCAAGCACATGACCCTGCCAATCGCGATTGAAACGTGTACTGTGCATGAGCACTCTAATAATCGCTATTCACAGTACAAAACGGCAGAACGTGAAAAACAAGCCTCCCACGAGGTGGAGAGTGGTCAGGCCATCTCCTGGATGCAGCGCCTCCACATTGACAAAAGCGGCCATTTCGGCCGTTCTTCCCGGAGCCCGACGCATGCGTAATGCGATTGGGAACACGAAGCGGCCGAAAACTGCACTACGCAGGGGCAGACGTCCGAGAACCGCACCGCGCATGCGCAACGACGCACTGAGCATCATGATGCCGGCGTCAAGACGTTTACGAACTGCGGCACCGCCCATTTCTTTAAAAACTGCCCCTGCAAGAGGCAAACGCTGTTTAAACTGTGGGAAACCAAACCACTATTGAGCCTTGTGCAGATCTGCACCACCAGTCAGGAGCCAGCGCTCCCAATTCCGACAGCAGCGCACCAGATGTGTGCAACACCGAATGCATGATTCTGATCCAGGCAGTGCGATGGATCCAGATGATGAATACCTGGACAACGCTTACCGAGTGGGCATTATTACAAAGTGCGAATACGCCACACCGGACACATCGCGTCCAATCAATCCTAGCAGTGGATTCCGAGGACGAATGGCATGCAGTGATGAAGGTCGACCACTGCCCCATCCAGTTCAAACTGGACACAGGTGCCTCCGCCAACCTGATTTTGCAGGTGGACTTCAAGAGAATCAAGAAGCCTCCCACAGTCCTTCCAGCTGCCTGCAAACTCCTGGACTACAATGGAAACGCAATTAAGGCACTGGGGTCCTGCCATCTGCAGGTGTACAGCCGTCACACACAAGCAAGCTTACGCTTCGAGATTGTTAAACCAGACAGGGCGTCCCTGCTAGGTGCGCACGTCTGCAAGCAACTGAACCTCATTCAAAGTGTCTACACCACGATGCCGTCCCATTTGGATCTTCAAGCCAGCATCGATGACATCCTAACCCAGTACCCAGATGTAATTAGTGGGATGGGCACGCTGCCGTACGAGTACAAGATTCTACTGCGGCCTGATGCCAAGCCAGTGGTTCACGCACCACGACGTGTCCCTGCTCCACTGAGAGAGCGCCTGAAGGCAAAGCTCACGAGTCTACAACAAAAAGGCATCATCTCCAAGGTCACTGAACCAACCGACTGGGTCAGCTCGATGGTGTGCGTAAAGAAACCTTCGGGGGACCTACGCATCTGCATTGACCCCAATGATCTAAACAAAAACATTATGCGGGAACATTACCCCATCCGGAAGAGGGAAGAAATCACAAGTGAGATGGCACACACGCGATTCTTTACAAAATTGGACACATCCCAAGGATTTTGGCAAATCCAACTTGAAGAATCCAGCAGAAGGCTCTGCACCTTCAACACACCTTTTGGCAGATTCTGCTACAACCGAATTCCATTTGGCATCATCTCGGCATCAGAGATTTTCCATCGCATCATGGATCAGATGATGGAGGGAATAGAAGGGATTTGTGTCTACGTTGACGATATCATAATCTGGTCCACAACCCCAGAGGAACATGTGTCGCAACTCAAGAAAGTATTCCGACGCATACGTAAACATGGCCTCAAGCTAAACAGGTCCAAGTGCTGTTTTTGGACATCCACGCTGAAGTTCCTGGGCGATCAGATTTCGCTACATGGTGTGCGCCCGGACACAGACAAAATTAAAGCCATCGAGGCAATGAAAGTCCCTGAGGACAAGAAGGCAGTACTGCGCTTCCTGGGAATGGTCAATTTCCTTGGCAAGTTTATCCCAAATTTGGCCACACACACCTGTTGCCCTACGCAACCTGGTGAAAAAATCAACCGCTTTTGAGTGAAGGCGGAGCATTGAACAGAGTGGCTGGAGCTGAAAGCCAAGCTCACCACTGCATCCTTCCTTGCATTCTTTGACCCAGACCGAGAGACAAAGATATCCACAGATGTGACTCAGGATGGCATTGGGGCCGTGTTGCTTCAAAGAGACGACACGTCATCCTGGGTACCAGTAGCATACGCATCACGGGCAATGACACCCACTGAGACCAGATATGCGCAGATTGAGAAGGAGTGTTTAGGTCTTCTCACCGGCATCCTCAAATTTCATGATTATGTCAACAGCTTGCCAACATTTACTGTTGAGTTGGATCATAGACCTCTGGTCCACATCATCCAAAGGATCAGAATGCCTCGTTTGCAGAGAATTCTGCTCAAACTCCGGAGGTATGATTTCAATTTGGTGTACACACCTGGCAAGGAGCTCATCATCACCGATGCATTGTCCCACTCCATCAACTCACCCAGTGAACCACTGGAGATCATCCAGCACATTTAATTGCAGGTACAACTGTGTACAAGCACTCTCCCGGCAACAGATGAGAAGATCGTTCTCATCCGAGAAGAGACGGCCAAAGCCCCCTGTTGCAGCGAGTCATCCACAACCTCAGCAATGGCTGGCAGGAAGGGCAATGCCCTCAATTCTACAACATCAAGGATGACCTGATGCTGATCGACGGCATCCTGCTCAAGCTGGACAGGATAGTCATCCCTCTACGTCTCCAGAGCATGGTGCTGCGGCAGATTCATGAGGGACACCTGGGCGTAGAAAAGTGCAGACGCAGGGTCCGGCAAGCTGTCTACTGGCCCGACATCAACCAGGACATCATGGACATGGTCCTGAACTGCGAAACCGGTCAGAGATTCCAACCAGCACAGAGCAAGGAGACGCTCCAACCATATGACCTAGAGATCTCTCCGTGGTCCAAGGTTGGCATTGACCTATTCCACGCGAATGGTCGCGACTATATCTTAATGATCGATTACTTTTTGAACTATCTTGAGGTGCTAAAGCTGTCAGACCTCACGGACCGTCATCAAAGCATGTAAAGAGACATTCTCACGGCATGACATCCCGAATACCGTCATGAACGACAATGGCCCGTGCTTCCACAGTTGAGAATGGTCCACATTCGCCAAGAGCTACAGTTTCAGGCATGTCACCTCCAGTCCGCACTATCCGCAGTCCAATGGCAAAGTCGAAAAAGGGGTGCACATCATTAAGCAGCTCATCTGCAAGGCCTCGGACTCCGCTTCCGACATACACCTTGCACTACTTGCGTACCGGGCGACTCCCTTGTCCACTGGCATGTTGCCAGCTCAACTGCTGATGAACAGGGACCTGTGGACGACCTCCAGCCATACACTAGCCCAACCTTGATCACCTCCCGGTGCTGCAGAAGATGCAGCAGCTTCGCGACAACCAGAAGCAGGGCTATGACCCACATGCCACTGATCTGGACGTGCAGACACTGGCAAGATCAAGATACCGGATGGTGGGTGGTCTGCTCCGGCTGTCGTTGTTCGACAGGCTGTGCCCAGATCCAATGTCATACGTATGGCTGATGGCTCCATTGTGCGAAGGAATCGAAGGGCACTGCGAAAAATTGCTTGTCCACAGCCACTTTCCCCTCCATTTCCACATGTCGAATTGCCACCTCCAGACACCTCGAACCACGAGGCCACCAGTCGTGCCTCCCACTCGCCTGTCAAGACACCGTCATCCCCTCCACCACATCTCTGGCGGTCGATGAAGATCAGACGCAAGCCTCAGAGACTGGACTCATGCGCATTTGTTTTGTTTGATCTGTTCTGTATTCCTCAGTCAGTCACATTAGACAGACACATTGACATGTATATACATCTAAAAAAAAAAGGGAGAGATGTCATGATATGCAACCATGCAACCAATGAACACTCAGAATAGGACACAACCAATAGGCAGTCAGGACACTGAGAGGTGGCATCATCACAAGGGGGCATGACGTAAACACTATAAAAGGGATGAGGCACTCACACCCTGCCTCTTTCCACAGACAGACATCTAGAGTCAGACAGGGTTGATAAGCAGCATCACACCCCAGCACGTGGCTTAAAGCAAGCTGGTACAGTTAGACTGAGTTACTACAGTTAGATTAGCAGAGAGTCGAACTCATTTAAGAACTGTGTTAATAGTTCAATAAAGAAGTTGAATTCATTTTAGAGTCTGGAGCATCCTTTAGTTAAGACTGCATCAAGTAGCAGCCTGTGTTATCCGAAGCAGCAAAACAGAACATGATACAAGAGTGACTGTTCAATCTATTTATTTCAACTCAGCAAGATCCGTGACAACCAGCTACTGAATACAGGCACAATGGACAACATTCAGGCTCCTCATCAGCTCAGGACCACCGGCAATCTTAGTGCCAACTGGCAATCATTCAAGCAGAAATGTTAACTATACGTGGAAGCCATGCAACCAATGAACACTCAGAATAGGACACAACCAATAGGCAGTCAGGACACTGAGAGGTGGCATCACCACAAGGGGGCATGACATAAACACTATAAAAGGGATGAGGCACTCACACTCTGCCTCTTTCCACAGACAGACATCTAGAGAGTCAGACAGGGTTGATCAGCAGCATCACACCCCAGCACGTAGCTTAGAGCAAGCTGGTACAGTTAGACTGAGTTACTACAGTTAGATTAGCAGAGAGTCGAACTCATTTGAGAACTGTGTTAACAGTTCAATAAACACGTTGAACTCATTTCAGAGTCTGGAGCATCCTTTAGATAATACTGCATCAAGTAGCAGCCTGTGTTATCCGAAGCAGCAAAACAGAACAATGACTAGAGGCAGAACGAGGCACAAATCAGCAGAAAAGGTCGCATACTCTGTAGGACAACCGCTTTTATTCGTTAATTTAAAGTCAGAAAAACCAGTAAGGTTTTTGTTACCAACATGGAATTTGATAATCCCTTGAATGATATTGAACTGGATGATGCAGAAGCTTAAAGAGACGATTGGTTGTTAGATTGTTAGGTGAATTGGACATTCTGAATTCTCCCTCTGTGTACCCGAACAGATGCCGTAGTGTGGTGACTTGGGGATTTTCACATTAACTTCATTGCAGTAAGCCTGCTTGTGACACTATTAAAGATTATTATTATTATTATTATTATTATTATTACTGGGCCTGCTCACTGTACAGCAATGCTCAGCAAAGAAAATAGGTTTCTAGATCATTTTGCTAAATCACTAAGTTGAAGATATCTGGTTAAAACCACATATTCTGCACTACTCTGAACATTATGTCCATTTTTTTGTTGCAAAGGCACAAAGAAAGCAATGCAATATTGAGCAATAAAAAACTTGGGCGTGATTTTCTCACCGCGTTGCCCCCAGCACTGATTCCGTTGCTCCTGAGGCATCACGGGAGAGGCCCAAAACAGGCTTCATGCCAGGTGCAATACCGCACGCGAGTCATCCAACACGTGGTGCCCGCCATGATCTGGATCACGCCCTCGCTGGGTGTGATCCAGCTAACGATACTTGAATGAGCCATTAGGCTCATCAAAAATATGCAAGGTCAGGTTGAGGCGGCAGTCTCCTGGTACCCGGGAATCCATGACCGCACCGGCGATGCCACACCCTGGCGCTGATTAGTACTGGTCTCCACAAGCGGACACCAGGTGTGATTGCCATGCTGGGGGGCCTAGAGGCCATTGGAGTCCCCCGGGTGGTCAGGAACAGAGCAGGGCAGTATCCTGGCACTCCAACTGGTACCCGGGAAGACTAGCAGTGCCAAGCTGGCATTGGCAGTGTGTCGGGCAATGCCTGGGTGCCAGGCTGGCAGTGCCCCCCAAAGTGAGGACACCACGCTCTGGGGTCATTTAGGGCCCCCCTTTCAGGACCCCCCCATACACTCTCCAACCTTCATGACGCCCCTTCATAGCCCCTCTCAACTCCCACCCTTCAGAACCTCCCTTCACCCCCTTTCATGGACATGGCCCCCATCAGGCCACGACTCTTGGCCGTGCCAACCTGTCCATGCCAATCTGGCACTGCCAGCCTCACACCTAGAAAGTGTCCTTGACACCCTTGCAGTGCCAGGTTGACACAGCGTCGGTACCCAGGCACCAGAAAGAGTGCCAGGGCACTGCACTGCCCTGTCTCCGAGCACACGGCGGCTCCAATAGCCTCTGAGAACCCCAGAATGGCCAGCACACCTGATCTCTGCTTGTGGAGACAAATACTAATTGGCATCCGGGTGAGGCCTCACCAATGCAGCCAGTGACTCCCGGGAGCCCGGCCTCAAACATACTGCGCATATTTAGATGAGCCCAATGGCTCATTTAAATATGATTAGTCTGGATCACGCCAGCGGGCGCGTAATCCAGATCACGACCGGCACCACCTGTCGGATGCCTCATGCACGGTTTTGCGCCCAAAGCCCGATTTGGGCCTCTACTGCGATGCTCCCAGCACAACAGATTCGGCACCAGGCGCAACACGGTGAGATAATTGCGCCCATTATCTGGTTACCTTTGATGTAGAAAGAGAAGAAATGTTATAATGAAGTTTTAAAAGGTAGAGATGGAAATTCATCTCGGGTAACATCACAAAACATGCAACATAGCACTGGCCGCCTGCTATACGCAGCACTTGATATTCAGTTCCATTGGAGCACGCCCAAACAAATTTCTACCCCATATATTAACAACGTTTCAGCAGTAGGAAGTCAGCACAGGCCATTGAAATCTGTAGAAAGCAATTGTGTCTCTTTCATGAAATACTATCATCTAAAAAGGGATGATTGCACAGCAATATTGCATTTTGTTAATTCTTTTTAAAATTGAGTCACATTCTTCTTTTAATGTTGACAGGCAAACTTCTCAAAGCTGAATACATCCTGAGCAGCCTCATTAATAACAGTGGGGCAACAGGTTAGTGATTACTTCGGTAAAACTGGTGCCTTTATAAATGTGTTTCATATAGCCATGAACATGATATATGAAATCTAAATTAGGTTTGGAGTTGGGAATTTTTCATTATCCTTCAAGGTAATTTCAACTCACTGCCTCAATAAGCCTCAATAACGTTCTGCTGGATCTAACTGAAGAGGAATAACTGCTGCATCAACTAAGGGGAAGTGAACTGGAGCACAACAGAGCAATAAACATATAGGGAACATATAGGCAGTGGCGATCACAACGTAATAGCATTTAAAATAATGATTACGAGACATAATTAAGGTAAAATGGTGAAAACAGTGAAGTTTTATTTATCATATATATTCCTCAGTGCAGCAAAACTTCTCATGCTTGAGCTGATTATCATTTCAGTCCCTAGCATTGGATCTTTCCTATGAAAGGTTCTTCCAACTACACTATGTCTAAGGTTTTGACCCTGTTTGATTTCCAGCATCGAAGGCCTCCCTCAAGAGGTAGCTGAGGGCCAGATTTGTTCGCCTGTAAGCCTCTAATTATTTATGGTTCTATTGGTAGTTTTTTGTTCATCTTTATGCTTGTGATATATAATGGCTGTGATTTGTATATAGAAGTGACTTCCTGTGCTTAACAAATAACTGCTCATTTACCATTTGCTCACACCCTCCCCCACTACCATCATGTGCCTGGAAAGCACTGCAGTTGCATTTCCCTGCATGGTTTTTCAGGTGGTTAGACCAAAATGCACCTCGAACCAGAGAATGATGGAATGGTAAAGCATAGAAGCAAGCCATTGAGCACAAGCTGTCTGTGCTCGCTCTCTGGTAGAGCTATTGACTTAAATATCCTCGGCTTACTTTGTGCTTCCACATTCTTTTTTGCTCCTCTCACTCCTTCCTGCTATTTGGTGAACTATTGTACACCTGATGCAAATGCACTAAAGTAAATTGTTTGCACACAAATGTCAGAGATCTGTACACTCATGCTAACATCAGGCATCGTTCAAGGGCAAACTGCTACCAAATATACCAAACACTTTAGCTTCCAGAGCTCCTGTTGCTGTGCTACCTGCCTCAAAGAGCCAGTCAGCGCTTGTCAAGATAGGTATTTTTGGCACCTTGAATGAAAAAATAGGCTTTCACCTTCAGAAATTGTTATGGAATTTTAAAACTTTTTTCTGCTCATCAGTGGATACCATATTGGCACAGTGGTCCCCCCACCCCCATCTTCTATGCAAAACCATATTTATTCATGCTGAAGTGGAGCATCAACCACATGCTGCCTTGACAGTTTCTCAAAGATTTGACAGACCTTCTCCAGTGCCACAAATAATTGTGATGTGGAGATGCCGGCGTTGGACTGGGGTGAGCACAGTAAGAAGTCTTACAACACCAGGTTAAAGTCCAACAGGTTTGTTTCAAGCACTAGCTTTCGGAGCACTGCTCCTTCCTCAGGTGAATGAAGAGGCCTGTTCTAGAAACATATATATAGACAGATTCAAAGATGCAAGACAATGTTTAGAGTGCGAGCATTTGCAGGTAATTAAATCTTTACAGATCCAGAGATAGGGATAACCCCAGGTTAGAGAGGTGTGAATTGTCTCAAGCCAGGACAGTTGGTAGGATTTCGCAAGCCCAGGCCAGATGGTGGGGGATGAATGTAATGCGACATGAATCCCAGATCCCGGTTGAGGCCGCACACATGTGTGTGGAACTTGGCTATAAGTTTCTGCTCGGCGATTCTGCGTTGTCGCGCGTCCTGAAGGCCGCCTTGGAGAATGCTTACCCGGAGATCAGAGGCTGAATGCCCTTGACTGCTGAAGTGTTCGATCCTGGCCTCGGGTCCCGGTCCGTGTGGAGTTTGCACATTCTCCCCGTGCCTGTATGGGCCTCACTCCCACAACCCAAAGATGTGCAGGGTAGGTGCATTGGCCTTGCTAAATTGGAAAAAAAAAAGAATTGGGCACTTTACATTTTTTTTTTTTAAAACATCACTCTCCACAGCTCCAGATTGCAACATGCATGCGAATGTATAAATTAGAGCATTCCTGCCTGGTTATTGTTGCGCGATGTCCGTTCATTCGTTGTCGCAGCGTCTGCATGGTCTCGCCAATGTACCACCCTTCGGGACATCCTTTCCTGCAGCGTATGAGGTAGACAGCATTGGCCGAGTCGCACGAGTATGTACCGCGTAACTGGTGGGTGGTGTTCTCACGTGTAATAGTGGTAGTCAAGTCAATGATCGGGCACGTCTTGCAGAGATTGCCATGGCAGGGTTGTGTGGTGTCCTGGTCGCTGTTCTGAAGGCTGGGTAGTTTGCTGCAAACAATGGTTCGTTTGAGGTTGCGCGGTTGTTTGAAGGCAAGTAGTGGGGGTGTGGGGATGACCTTGGCAAGATGTTCATCTTCATTGATGACGTGTTGGAGGCTGCGAAGAAGATGTCATAGTTTCTCCGCTCCAGGAAAGTACTGGACGACGAAGGGTACTCTGTTGGTTGTGTCCCGTGTTTGTCTTTTGAGGAGGTCGGTGCGTTTTTTTACTGTGGCGCGTTGGAACTGTCGATCGATGAGTCGAGCGCCATATCCCATTCGTACGAGGGCATCTTTCAGCGTCTGTAGATGTCTGTTACGCTCCTCCTCTTCTGAGCAGATCCTGTGTATACGGAGGGCTTGTCCATAGGGGATGGCTTCTTTAATGTGTTTAGGGTGGAAGCTGGAGAAGTGGAGCATCTTTAGGTTATCCGTGGGCTTGCGGGAAAGCGAAGTGCTGAGGGTACCATCCTTGATGGAGATGAGTGTGTCCAAGAATGCAACTGATTTTGGAGAGTAGTCCATGGTGAGTCTGATGGTGGGATGGAACTTATTGATGTCATCGTATAGTCGTTTCAGTGATTCTTCGCCGTGGCTCCAAACGAACAAACTGTCATCGATGTATCTGGTGTATAACATCGGTTGAAGGTCCTGTGTGGTGAGGAGGTCTTGTTCAAACTTGTGCATGAAGATGTTGGCATATTGAGGTGCGAATTTGGTGCCCATGGCTGTTCCGTGCGTCTGGACGAAGAACTTGTTGTCGAAGGTAAAGATGTTGTGATCCAGAATGAAGTGGATGAGTTGCAGAATTGCGTCTGGAGATTGGCAGTTGTAGGTGTTGAGTACTGAGGCTGTTGCAGCAATGCCGTCGTCATGGGGGATGCTGGTGTAGAGTGCCGAGACGTCCATTGTGACGTGGAATGTTCCTGGTTCAACTGGTCCGTGGGTGCTGAGTTTCTGTAGGAAGTCCATCGTGTTGCGACAGAAGCTGGGCGTACCTTGTATGATGGGTTTCAAGATGTCCTCGATGTAGCCAGAGAGGTTCTCTCACAGGGTCACATTGCCTGAAACGATAGGACGGCCTGGTGTGTTGGCCTTGTGTATTTTCGAGAGGCAGTAGAGATCTCCAATGCGGAGAGTACGTGGGATGAGAGCACGTAGGGTGCTCTGAAGGTCTGGCTCCAAGGTCTTGATCAGTCTGTTGAGTTGGCGGATGTGTTCCTTGGTCGGATCTGCGGGTAACTGTCTTAGTGTTCCTGGTTGTAGAGTTGTCGGTATACTTCTTTGCAGTAGTCCGTTCTGTTCAGTAATGATAATTGTAAAAGGGCAGGAATCCTTCTTCCATCTTCCCATATAGTAGTTCCACCCTGCAATCAAAACAAAAAATCCCACAGCTGGAACTGAAGTCTACTCCTATTTCCAAACATCCAATGTGCATGCACAAAATTGTTGTCCATGTTTGTCTTCAATAAAATACCACAAACAGAATAGTACTGACTTCCCTGGCGTGGAATTCAACTTCATCAGAAGTACAAAATGTGTGCTAGTGAGTCAGTGTCCCATTTTACACCCTGCCCAAATTTCTTTAACTTCCACTCTTTATCATCATGAACTTCCCTTTTGTTGATCTTTTCCAAGGTGATGGTCTAGGTATGCAGTTGTGTATCCTAGTGTCACTCCTAAGTAAGATTTACTGACTGGAGATTGGGCCAAGCTGAACTGTTTACCTGCTACATAAAATCCATATGCTGCAGTGAATTCTGTGGTGTAGCGTTCCCAGCTCTGAGCCAGAATTTCTAGGTTCAAGTCCCACTCCAGAGCTTGATGGCCAAGGAAGGTGCGTTCGTAACACAGCCAAACTTGTAAATCCTTCCAACACACGCCGATAGCAGGTGGTAAGAGTGGGAGAGGTTCCTGATCAGCCTTGTGATGGAAAGAAATGGAAGCCTCTACCATCACTATCAGTGCAGCACGGTGGCGCAGTTGTTAGCACTGCTGCCTCACGGCGCCGATGACCCGGGTTCAATCCCGGCCTCAGGTCCCTGTCCATGTGGAGTTTGCACATTCTCCCCGTGTCTGTGTGGGTCTCACCCCCACAACCCAAAGATGTGCAGGCTAGGTGCATTGGCCATGCTAAATTGCCCCTTAATTGGAAAAAAAGAATTGGGCCCTTTAAATTTTTTTAATTTAAAAAAAAACATCACTCTCCACAGCTCCAGACTGCAACATGCATGCGAAAGTATAAATTAGCACAGCAGCTCAGGCTCTTTGGAGGGGCTGGTTGGCTCAGTTGACTGGATGCCCAGTGTGGATCAGATAGATGCCAACAGCATGGGGTTTGTTACCCATTCTGGCTGGGGTGGATTTGGGCCCTGCCCCCTTGCTCTGCCATGGTGGAGATTGCAGCACTGTGGAGTGGATCTGCCTTCAGACAGAGAATTCAAGAGGAAGAAGCAGAAATGTATTATAATTGTTTGGAAAGTGCAGAGCCTCTAGCAAATAGTAATCCGATAACAGGATTAATACATACAATTTGATTTTACTCTTTCTCTTGACTCTTTCATTACTTCTTGTGACATGCAGGTAATTGGGTCTATGAGAAAAAGAGTGATCGAGTTCTGGTGCAGGCTGTCAGTATTCAGATCAGGGGACAGATACTACAAAAACTCGGTAAGCTTAAAGATGGATTTACGGCATCAGGCACCATGCTGAATAATGTTGGGATATTTTCAGTTGATTTTATTTGGAGCTTTTCATTTCTGGTTGCTAAATGTCTTATTCAGTTCTGCATCTTATAACAAAGGTCATGGAGTGGGCCACAATTATGTCCATCTTCTTAGTATGAGGGACACTGGAGAGTAGGCGCCATGACCCTCAATTGACACCAATCTTGCCAGGGCTCCTTGGGGCCATAATCCGTCAAATGCCTTGAAGTTGAATGCAAATATCTCTTCTCTGGTACTGGGGTCTAGTTGAAAGGAGGCTTCAAGGGCAGTAACTGACTGTAATCGATGCATCATTTTTGGATAAGCACTACTTGGCAATTTTTCACATCGCCAGTTAATAACTATTGCCGGAATGGTCCAGTCCCGTCTGCTGCTGGGATTTACCGGTGCCACCAAAGTCAATGGACATTTGGCTGGTTCCCCACATCTGCCATGGGCGGGGGAGGGGGAAGTGGAAAATCCCAGCCAACGTGGATAACAATCGCTGAACACCTTGCTTGGGGATTGTTGCAATTCCAGTAGTGGCCACCCCTCCTGGTGGCACTGCTGGGACAAGAGAGCTTCCAGCCATTTCATTCACTGCAGCTCTCTGAGTCGGGACTTGGAAGAGGGAATGAGGCCACCTCTCAAGCTAATTAAAGGCCTGACAGCTGTCAACTGGCTACAGCAGGCAAGTTTTAACATCAAAAAGCAGGGTCCCTGGCCCCAGGTTAAGGTTCTTGGAGTGACCTAACAGGGGCCTAGGAAGAAAGGGTGAGTGGGGTCATTTATTTACCGCTTTGCATGAAGCCATCTGTACATGCTTCAATCGTGTCCCTTGCACTCATCCTGCTCTGCCTTAATTGAAGATGGAATTGTTGATGGAACATCATTCTCCTGTTAATTTTCTGGTAGGCCACCACCTTTCTTGACTGGATGTGATAGTGCTTTCCTTACAAATGCAAGTTTATATTGAAAGCCCCACGTTTGCTGTGAGTATTGAGGCCTGCATTATTTCAAACACTAAGCCATTTTTACTTCTTACCATAGATCCAAAAGGGCAATTAAAACATAAAGAAATGGCCTCAGTTAGTCCCTGTAACAGCCTAGAACCTATATTAGCAGTATTAACACCAACGTGGTGAAAGATTGGTCCCAGCAGAAAGCATGTGGAATTTCACATGGAAGAGCAATCATCAAAAAATAGAATTGTTAACATTCCAAGCATCAGAAAGGAAAAACATACCTGACTGTGAACCTTTGTGGCCATAAAGATGTGTGATCCATTCAGTATGTCAAATGGGCTGCTGAGCTGCAAATAGATTCTGTATTCAGAGAAAATGATGTAGAGAGCTCTTAATATTGCTGTTTTAATTCCTGATCAATTTTAGGACTGTGGTATGAAGCTGCAGAGCTGATCTGGGCTTCTATTGTGGGATTTTACGAGCTTCCTCACCCAGATAAAAAGGTTTGTTTTAATTTTTTTTTTCCTCTACTAAATTTCCCTAAAGATTTTCTTCTCCTAACTCTCCTCTCCTCTGAAAGCAGTGTCTGAGTGCTGCCCTCCAACCTGCTCTTCTCGGAAGTTCTTTAGAACATAGATACTGCCACTTTTTAAAAACTGCGGTGAGAAAGAACTCCTTTTCAAGAGAGGAAGCACTTCAGAGTTAATTGACCCCTGCAGAGCTATATAAATAAACAACAGTGCTCCTTCTTTTGAAATTGCCTGGACCTGTCAATCAAGAGGTTTGTAAAAGGCAATGGACCATGAAATTGAATGTAAACAATATAGTACAATTTTTAAGCTTCTAGGCATGCACAGAGTCTTGCAAAAGTTAAAGGGCAATAAAATTGACTGTGATAAAAACACCTCAAAACTTCTCACCACATTAAACCTTCTTCTGATAGATCATTGATCTTGACAGGTTGGGAGATTCCAACAGATCAGAAGGAAGATTTTAAAATGAAACTTGACATGCTGAAAGACAGTTTAATGATTTTTCAAGGCTACAGATGGGATGTCCTGCCAAATGACTCCCATCCTGGGAAAGAGCCCTGACCTGAGACCCACCAGCCCAGCCTGAACCCCCCAACCCCCATCTCCCCTGAAGGCCCCACCCCACTCGGCATCCTGGAGGTAAATGTAGAGAGGGAACTCACCCCCCCCCCCCCCCCTCAGAGTGCAAGGTGCCAGGTCCCCACTTCTCAAGACTTGCACCAATTCACACCAGTGTCACCCCCAGATGGCGAGGGCTGGAGCATCCTCAGGAGGCTGGTGAATCAGGCGTCTTGCCTGATAATGATATTGAAAAGAGCTTTAATTAGGTGTTTGCATGTTCCTGCCCACTGTGGGCAAGAACTTTGTTGGGGCCAGCGGGCCAGGCCGGAAGACTCGCAACGGATTTGACGCCCAGCGGGAATCCCATTTTTGCCCAATTTGACGGTTCATTGCAATTCCTACCTGGGGCTAGTGGGTCCGGAGAATTTCTCCTCTATCCTTTAACTAAATTAAAACGGTCAAGATGTTGCCAAGATCCCATGTACAGTTATTTTTATTTATTTAGTTATTTATTTTTGAAATTTAGAGAACTCAATTCATTTTTTCCAATTAAGGGCAATTTAGCATGGCCAATCCAACTACCCTGCACATCTTTTTGGTTGTGGGGGCGAAACCTACGCAACACAGGGAGAATGTGCAATCTCCACACGGACAGTGACCCAGAGCCGGGATCGGACCTGGGACCTCGGAGCCATGAGGTAGCAGTGCTAACCACTGCGCCACTATGCTGCCCAATCCCATGTACATTTAAAGTTGTGCAGAGACAGATATAGATGTTGGTGTGAGCACAAAATGTTAGAGGACATGGATAGAGTTTAAAACAGTAAATGTACAGGGGTGGCATTTATATTATTAATTGGAGTTAAAAGCAATTTGTGTTAAATTATTTGTAATTCTAGGGCATTTCCACTTCACTGGGCATTTTGGCTGATGTGCTGGTTTCAATGAGTGATGGTGATTACAATCGATTTAAGGATGACCCTCAGATGGACCTGGTAAAGTATCTTTGACTGTTGATGCTTCTAACAGTTGAAGTCCAATTGTTTTTAATGATGAAAGTAAATCAAGCAACTATACATTAATATAGAAATTGCTGGGTTAGATATCTGTGTGTGAAACAAAGAGAAAGGGCTGGATTTCCTGACAGGCATCAGGACCCTGAGGTCAACCCAATGAGACAGTAATGGAGGAAGCCAAGGTCCTTGGTTGTCAAGGATGAAGAATCACCCATAGCAGGTACTAGAGGCTATTGTAAAGGCACTTTGGAACATGATGGTAATGGTCGATGTACTGCTGTTAGTTCTCTTGCCATGAGAGGACATTGACAAGGGAAGGAGTGCAAAGTTGAGGTTGTGTGATAAAGGAAGCATGATAAGGTTAAAGTCAATGGCATTTGTCAAAACATGCTGCCCCAATGTCAAGCAAGAGCTATATCTCATTAACTCCTTTTGTCACACACACATCTCAGCGCTACTCACTCAGCACCCTGCCCCGAGGCCACCTCATCCCATGAGCACCAGGAGGAAGAAGGGATGTCCGAGGAGGCCACATCACATCTTACTAGCCAATAAACTGTCAACATAAATGCGAACACCTCGGAGGGGTGTAGTGCACATGTAGAGTCAGTAGCATGGGGTGACGGCCGCCACACCAGAGTGCGAGAGGAAGCACTAGAATCAGAGGCATCTGACTTCTGTATTCAGCCCCCTTGGGGAAGGGAGAAAGTCACAATGACGCTCCAGGAGGCAAGAATGTGGACTCTGAGGGGTCACCTTTTGGGGCACAGCATTTGCACCATCAGCAGCAGGTGGGTGGACATCTGTCGGAGTTCCATGAGGCAATGCAAGCTCACGCATGCACGTGCAGGAGTCCATCATGGTGATGAGCTTCACCTTGTCTCAAGGGCTCAACAAATGGGCTACCACCATGAGAGAATCCCCAATTTTATGGAGAGACACATGCAGCTTCACTCGGAGTGGATGCAAGAACAGTTTCACTGCCTGCAAAGGGTGCACAGCCCACTCCGTAACCTGGATTGCTCAGATAGAGTATTGTGTGCCGGGGATGATGGGTGGGGACCAGACGAGATTTGTGAAGGGACGGCAGGTGTTGACGAATGTCCGGAGGTTTCTAAATGTAATTATGATGCCTTCAGAGGGCTGAGAAGTGTTGTGGTGATGGACGTGGGGAAAGCTGCCAATCAGATTGAGTGGGCTTACTTGTTCAAGGTGCTGGGGCAGGTTAGCTTTGGGCAGGAATTTGTGGACTGGATCCGGCTGTTGTGTAAGGCGCCTAAGGCGAGTATTCGGACTAACAAGGTCAGCTCGGAGTACTTTGGGTTACACCGAGGGTTGATGCAGGGGTGTTTCTCCCCGCTGCTCTTTGCCCTGGTGATTGAGCCATTGGCAATGGCTCTTAGGGTCTCGAGGGGGTGGAGGGGTATTGAGCGGGGGGGGGGGGGGGGGGTAGAGCACCGGGTTTCTCTGTATGTGGATGATCTCCTGCTGTATATTTCGGACCTGGTCGGGGGCTTTGATAGGATCATGGGGATTTTGAGGGAGTTTGGTCTCTTTCGGTTATTAGCTCAACATGGGGAAATGTGAGATATTCCCAATTAATCCCTGGGGACAGGGGAGGAGGTTGGAGTAGGGGCGAGTGTTCATTATCTTAGGATACAAGTGGTACAGAGTTGGGCCCAGCTGCATAAGTTCAGTCTGGTGTGGTTGGTGGAGGGAATGAATTTGGACTTTAAGAGGTGGGACGCACTGCCATTGTAGTTGGCTGGTTGGGTCCAGACAGTAAAGATGACGGTGTTTCTGTTTCAGAACCCCCTGGTCTTTGTATCCTAGTTCTTTTTTAGGAAGGTTAATGGGTTGTTTTGAGGTTTGTGTGGGCTTGTAAGGCTCCGTGGGCTAGGAGGATGTTCTTGGAGAGAGATTGACGGGTATTGTTGGTGGTGTGTGTGGAGGAGGTTAGCGTGCCGAACTTGTAAAACTATTATTGGACAACAAACATTGCAATGGTTAGGAAGTTGGCGGTGGAGGAGCAGTTAGTGTGGGGGCGGATAGAGGCGGCCTCTTGTAAAGGGACCAGTTTGAGGGCACTATTGCTGACACCACTTCTGTTCTCACCGGCCAGGTACGCCACAAGCCCGGTGGTGGGTGTGGAACCAGTGCCGGCAGGATTTTAGAATGGAAGGCATGTCCCTGTGGGCGCAGATTTGTGACAATCATAGGTTTGCCTCGGCGGGGTTAGATGCAATGTTCCGGGGTGGCGGCAGGTGGGGATAGATTACTTTAAGCATTTCTTTATTAGAGGAACATTTGCAGACCTGGACAAGCTGGAGGGGACATATCAGTTGCCAAAGGGGAATGGGTTCAGGTATGTGCAGGTTAAGGACTTCATGAGGAACGAGGTGCCTTTGTTTCTGATGCTGCCACCCCACGGTGTTGCAGGACAAACTGCTGTCTGAGGAGGAAATAGGGGAGGGCAAGGATACAGATATATATGGGAAGCACCTTGCACCTTCCTACCAACTGGGTTCCAAAGTCTCAAAGACAAAAATATCTGCCCTTCCAAGGTCACTAGTCCCACCCTCTAACTCCTTTGGGTGTCAGATACACAACTATAATTAATTGGTCTACGTTCTGTGGCACTTGGTGAAACTTTTTGAAGTTTTCTGAAAAGGACATCCTTGGGGTTACCATTGTTGATCTCTTTTGTGGTGTCTCTTAATTTGGCTTTGTTTAATTACGTTTGCTCAAGAGTCGCTAGGTATTTTTCGACACCACCACAAGGTTCAGAACCGATTACTGATTGAAGACTCGATACACCAGTTAGTAAATTCAAAAGCAATGCTCATTTATTTACACACAGTCAAATCGACTCATGCATAAACTCTACAAACTAAACTATCACTATTACTTAGCTTCGGGTGCCCACTCAGTCAGAGGAACAATGGATGTTGCTCGGTTCTGAGGCTGCTGGGTTGAGCTGTTTACAGGATAGCAACTAGGAGCGTCTATCTCGTAGCGTGCGTTGACTTGGAACTTACTTGGTCTGGTGTAGCTGCTCAGCTGGTCTCTCTCTTCGCTGAGAGCCAAGGCCAAAGAAGAAAGATTCTCTCATGGGGAATACTTTTTATACCTAAAAGGGCTTTGCGCGCTTTTGGGCGGGCCTTGAACTTGGCCTCAATTAATTGGGCCTTTCCCAATCATTCTTATCGATCTTCCTCCAATAGAGGGGTGGATTCCCTGGTTGCTGGGTGTGTCCTAGGTAGCCGTTGGTTTGCTTTGTTTGAGTCTCCTCTGGCGCCGGGGTGTCTGCCTTAACATTGTTTATCTAAATGTTCCTTTTTGTCCCCGGAGATGGCCATTAGTATGTAGATGGCTTAGCAGTTTCTGTCCTGTCTGAGAGCTAAGGCTCTAATCAATAGACAGACCTTGCACTTGCTTGTTTCTCAGTATTGTCCAATTTTCCCTGCATTCTTTGCAAGTGTCCATTTTGTAATCGGGACGTGGCCATCCCAGATGGCTACACTTCCTCCTTGTGATCCTCAACGCGAAGCGTGTAGGATCACACTACTACGTCGTCTTCATCCTCTGACCAAACGGGGCACCCATACTTAGGCTCTACACTGTCCTATCCTAAGCAACACAATTTTACCTGAACCATTTTAAATACATTCATTATCATAAAACTCTATGGGGCGCTATGACATTAATACATGCATTACAGAAAAATTAAAAAACTGGAACCTCTAACTATTCTCTATGAACTATCCTCATTCAAACAATCCAAAAATAATCTATACATCTTAACCTGTACAAAATAGCAGCACACAAATTTCTCTGGCCTGGCAGTCAGACACAGAGGCTTACATCTCTTTATTCCACAGAATACATAAAGGAAAATGGATGCACTTTAATCCGTCCCAATGGGTTTGGGGGTCTGGTGAAATCCGAAAATGGGGGATCTAAACCTGTATACCGGGGTGCGAGAGCGATATGCTCTCTTTCGCCATTTCCTAACTCTAAATGTTTGCACGACACTGCAAAGTATTGCCAGCACTAAAAGTGCTTCGACTACATGTGAGAGTGAGTACCAGGTGATAAACTTATCACACCAGGTCGGGGTATTGCTAGCTGGCGCGGGGCTAGTTATCTCGAGGTTCCGTGTATTGCAGGGGTGAGAAGCATTTACGGTTCGTGTGGTAAGGGTCAGGGGGGTAGCGTCCGCGCGCAACTGAAGGGATCCCGCTAAGATCCATGTGAACACGAAGGCTGTCTTCATCTTTGTCGGTCTACTTCTTTGTCTTCCTCTGGGGTTCCTGAGATTCCGGAGTTCTGTGAACACAAGCATAATTTCTGTTATTATCTTGCTTAAGATCTGTCTGTCTGTCCTTTATTGCCAATTTACCTTTATAATTGGTCACCATCTGTGACTCCCTCTTTTTTTTTTGAAAACAAATATTTGGGACAAGGCATCCGGGAAAGTTACTGACATACTGCGAGCCATCTCGCAGCTTGTGTGATCTACCATCCTAGTGTTTGAGGATGTAAATAGCATACGGAAGCAACCTAAGGGTTGCCAAAACCAAACAAAAGAATTATGAACGTAACGAGCCAAAATGGGGTGTGTATGGGCCGTGGCGGGTAAGAAATGGGTGGAATCCCCGGGTAGGATGATGATAAGTGCCGTTTGTGCTCTACCCGAGCGTAGCTGACCAGGGGGGGTTCTCAGGCAGGGCGGGGACCAATGCTGTTTCTCCACTGCCTGAGCAACCGGCAAGAACGGGTAAGAATGTGGTCGTCGTGGGGGCTTCCTCTCGAATCAGGAGAGTAGCTATGAGTCGTGTTCTGTCGACAAACTAGTTCCTCTGAACGGTTGTCTGGCGACAAACTTGAACCTTTAAAACTGGTTTCTGTTGACAAACTAGTTCCTCTGAACTATTGTCTGGGGACAAACTTGTTCCATTAACAGGCATTGGGCGTCAAAGGAGTGGTGACGTGGGGCCGTGAAAACTTTCAAGTTTACGAACAACACTTAACGTTAACACTAACGAGCAAACATACAACAAACATGCTGCAGGTTCCATCAGAAAGGACACCGTATCTCTCCAGCGGTTCCTTTTTTTCCCCATCATTTGGACACCTCACTGCTCAATAGCGAACAGGGTCGCAAAGGGATTTGTTTGGTGGGAGTCAGACTCTAAGTCATCATCTTCTCCCGGCTGCCAAACGCTTGACTGTAGTAACCGTGCTAGAGCTGCTTGGGGCAAATTGGGGCAGCACGTTAGCATTGTGGATAGCACAATTGCTTCACAGCTCCAGGGTCCCAGGTTCGATTCCGGCTTGGGTCACTGCCTGTGCGGAGTCTGCACATCCTCCCCGTGTGTGCGTGGGTTTCCTTCGGGTGCTCCGGTTTCCTCCCACAGTCCAAAGATGTGCAGGTTAGGTGGATTGGCCATGATAAATTGCCCTTAGTGTCCAAAATTGCCCTTAGTGTTGGGTGGGGTTACTGGGTTATGGGGATAGGGTGTAGGTGTTAGACCTTGGGTAGGGTGCTCTTTCCAAGAGCCGGTGCAGACTCGATGGGCCGAATGGCCTCCTTCTGCACTGTAAATTCTATGATGATAATCTCATCATTCCAGATGAGCCTGAACGGATTGTCTCGGTGCCAGAATCGTGTGTCGAGGTTGGAGCTACTATGCGTCAATCCGTAATCGTCGGGCGGTGGGTCTGGGGCTTTGATATATGTAATCTCGAAAGGGTCAGTGGAATCATGCTCGGATTCACTGGGAGTGGGGCCTGGTGCAGGGGTATATTCGTAACGTGTGCTGTGGCTATCGTCATCGTGATCGCTATCACTGTCGCTGTCGCTGCTGGTTGAGGGAAGGGAGAGGCGGAGTCGTGCCTCTGGGGGCGGAGTTGAAGTCGTGTTTGAGGACGGGCTGGACTGGGTGGGGGAGGGTTGGAAACGTCATCTGTGGGCGGGCGTGCTCGTCTGCTGCTGCGAGCAGGATGTGGTGGGTGTGGTTATTTTGCAAGCCATAAGTCTTGAGCTGGTTTATATGAAACCACGCAGACTTATCATTGAGATAGGTTATTTTGTATACTGAAGGGCTGACTTTGTCCGAAATGGAGTACGGTCCGGAAAATTTGGGGGAAAGGAATGAACTGGGGTTGTAAAGGGAAAGCATAACTTGTTGCCCTACTGTAAACTCAGTGGCGTGTACTGTTTTGTCGAAACAAGCCTTACTCTGTTTCTTCCTGGTTCCAAGTCTCACAGCTGCTGTGAGTTGGGCTGCCTTTATGTTCTCTAACAATTGTTGAACCGCATTTTCATGCGTGAGGGCTGTAACTGCGGGGCTGGCCAAATCCAGTCCTAATAAATACTCAGTGCCTTTCATGGGGCGTCCGGTCATGAGGGTGTGGGGGGTGTATCCTGTGGACGTGAATACCGTGTTTCTTAAAAACATTAAAGCAAATGGGAGAACTGAATCCCAGGTGCTGTTATTCTTCTATACCATCTTCCTGAGGGTGGCTTTTAATGTCCTATTCTTCCTCTCTACAATACCACTTGACTGGGGGTGGTATGCAATGTGAAACTTTTGTCGAATGCCGAAAATTGTGAGGGCGTTTTTCATTACACGTCCTGTGAAATGGGAGCCTTGACCGGACTCTATACTGCGGGGGTGTCCCCATCTTGTAAATATGTGGTGTGTTAGTATTTTAGCCATTGTCTTGGCCGTATTAGTTCGCGATGGAAAAGCTTCCACCCATTTTGTGAAGGTGTTTATGACCACCAACACATACTTATAACCATTTCTGCACTGGGGTAGGGGTCCTATATAATCTATCTGGAGATTTGTCCAGGGTCCATTAACGGGGCGGGTATGACTAAGTTGAGCCTTTTTAGCATATCTGTCCGGATGGTTCTGGGCACAAATTAAGCAATTCTCTATGTAGTGCGTTACATCGGTTTTTATATCAGGCCACCAACAGAGTGATCTGAGGTGGGCTAGGGTGGGTTCAATTCCTTGGTGTCCATGATTGTCATGTAACTGACAAATGATCTGGTTCCTGTCCTGGCTGGGAACTATATAAATGCCATCCTTTAAAATCACACCGTCATGTGTGGTTATTGCGTTTTTGTATTTATCATATGGGGCTGGGAAGGTTCCCTTTAAAACTTCCCTGAATTTCTCGACCTCTTTCTGTGCCTTTGCTAAATCCTGAATGTTGGTCTGTGAGACCTGAACTGCGTGTACTGGAGTGCTTTCGGGGGTTTTCCAAAAATAACCATGCCTGGAGCCTGCCTTCGCTAGGGCGTCTGCTTTAACATTACCAGGGGGGGAAGAACGGTGATGACTGCGAACCTTTATTATTCCGTATTTTCTTTCCTTCGCTGTCTCTAAGATATGGCGGAGTAATGGGGCTGAGGGTAGGGGTTTACCATCCGCGGAAACAAATCCTCTTGTTTCCCAGAGTGGTAGGAACTCTGTCAAACTATTACAGACATACAAGCTGTTCGAATAGATGTCTGCTGGGGTTGGGAATGAGTCGGGGTGGTCTACAGTGTATGCAATCGCTGTCAGTTCTGCTGCCTGCGAGCCAAAGTGTCCTGGCAACTTTAATGAAATTTCATCTAGGGCGCGTCCCTGCACGTCCTCTACATATATACCGCAACCGGTAATTCTCTTTCCATTTAACACTGTGGAGGAGCCATCCACATAAATCTTCAGGGGTGCGCACGTGTATGTGGGCTGGGGTCTCTGGGGTGTACTATCTGTTTTCCTGGGAGGTGTCTTGGGAATAAATGGGCCAGTGTTTTGTCTTGTGGTGATGATCTCACACTCATGAGGGGTGCCTGCATACTGCAAATTATCGGCAAGGAAGGTGTGGGTCCTGGTTCATTTTACTGTGATGTCCCGTCCCTGTAAAAGAAGGGTCCAACCGGCTGCGCGGATTTGGCTGACTGTGCCATCCTTAAGTCGGCCGTCTAACAATAGCTGTGTTGGGGTGTGTTCTGTGAGGATGGTGATGGGGTTGAGTCCTGTAATGTAGGCGGAAGTATTGTACTGCCCAAAAAACTGCAAGCAGGTGCCTTTCACAGGCAGAAAATCCTTGCTCTACGGGGTCTAACACGCGTGAGGCGTATGCTACAGGGTGTAATTGGTCATGACGTTGCTGGAGGAGCACGGCTGAAAGGGTTCGGTCGGTGCTTGGAACTTCGATTGCGTATGGGGAAAGTGGATCTGGGACCTGTAGTGCGGGGGCTGTGCTGAGTGCTCTTTTTAAAGCATCCACAGCATCTGTATGCTGTGGAAGCCATTCCCAAGGTGCCTGCTTCTTGAGAAGTTCGGAAAGGGGCGCTGTTTTAGTGGCGAAACCGTCAATATGGTTTCGGCAGTAGCCAACCAGTCTTAAAAATGACCGGAGGGCTGAGACATTGTGGGGAAGGGGCAATTTGATGACCAAGTCAATTCTCTTTTGCTCGATCTCGCGTTTACCATGTGTGATCACTGTTCCCAAGTAAATCACCTTTTCTTTCAAAATCTGGGCCTTCTTGGGGTTGACTTTACAACCAATTTCTTTTAGGAGTCCTAGGAGTTCGGCGAGAAGCGAAGTATGCTCTCCCTTTGTGTCTGTCTGTAGTAACAAGTCGTCTACGTACTGGACCAGACAATCGGGGCGGGAATATTTTGCTAGTCCATTTGCCAGCTGTCGGTGGAAAATGGAGGGGTCTTGTGGAAGGCACGTCCACATATACTGTTGCCCTTGGAATGTAAAGGCGTATTTGTACTGGCACGCTTTAGCCAATGGAATGGACCAAAAGCCGTTACTAATGTCCAAAAGCGAAAAAAAAATTTGACTGGAGTCCCTGTTTGAGCATGTTCTCAGGACTCGTGGCTACGGTGGGGGCTGCTGCTGGGGTTACTTTGTTCAGTTCCCGGTAATCAATGGTCAGTCGCCATGATTCTTGACGGGCCAAATTGGTGCGTTGTTTGTGGAGGCTACTGACCTGAGTACGCCTTGATCCAACAAACTCTCTATTACTTTGGAGATTTCTCCCTCTGCTTCCTGGGGAAAGCTGTACTGCTTCTGGGGTTTGGGGTTGGGACCTGTAATGTTCACAAAGCCAGCCAATTTGCCACAGTCGTGCTTGTGCTGTGCAAATGCTGCTTTATGTTCCTGCAGGACTGCACTAACTTGTTTGTCTGCACTAATGGTTCGAGGGTCGAACCAGAAGTCTCCTACTGAGCTAATCCTGTTTACATACTCTCCGACTGTGAGCATTGCGGGGGCTCGTGCTGCCTTTGCCATTTTCCAAACACACTAGTTAACTGGCTCAAAAGAAAGGTTATGGGAGCTCATGAAATCGATCCCAAGGATATGTTCTGCTGTCTGGGGCAGATCAACCAAAACTACGAGGTGCTTAGTCGTGATGTTACCTATTTGTATCGCTACAGGTGCTGTGATGTGTCCCTGTTGTAAATGGCCTGTAAAGCCGCTGAGTGTGATGGTGTCTGTTGTGGGCCACTTGTATCGCTGAAACATCGTGGAGGAATTGAGTGTGGTGCGGGACCCTCCTGTGTCCCAAAGAAATTCAACAGGTTGTCCCCGAATTTTGCCTGCCACTACCGGTCTACCGGACTTGTCCCAAAGGGTGTCGCAGACCCAAGTTGGGGAGCCCGAACACTGTCAGTTGGTGCCATTCATGTCTGCATTCTCTGAACAGGCGCTAACGCTATGGATCGGCTTTGCCCTATTCCTGTTTAGGGTGCCTGTCTGTTGGTTTTGTGTGCTGCTTTTGGGGCGCATTGCACTCACGTGCAAAGTGTCCTAGCTGTCCACAATTGTAACATTCCTGAGCTTTAGGCTGTTCCTGCCCTCATTTACCACTGCGGGGTTCTGGTGCGGAAAGCAGAGATTACAATTCTGCAATTTGCTTCCGGCATTTTGCGATGTTTATTGAGCTCTGCCTTTGTTCCGTCGTGGAAGTATGGAGTGCTCGTAGGGCTGCTTTTAAATCATTGCATTGTTTCTGCAATTTCTCGACTTGCCGTTCTGTCTCTTGTCTTACCAAGACCGCACGTTGCGTGTCCTGGTAGGTCTTATCATATTGCGTCTGAAAACTGTTCAAATGCAGCACGTGGGGCAACACGGTAGCACAAGTGATTAGCACTGTGGCTTCACAGCGCCAGGGTCCCAGGTTCGATTCCCCGCTGGGTCACTGTCTGTGCGGAGTCTGCACGTTCTCCCCGTGTCTGCGTGGGTTTACTCCGGGTGCTCCGGTTTCCTCCCACAGTCCAAAGATGTGCAGCTTAGGTGGATTGGCCATGCTAAATTGCCCTTAGTGACCAAAAAGGTTAGGAGGGGTTTTTGGGTTACGGGGATAGGGTGGAAGTGAGGGCTTAAGTGGGTCGGTGCAGACTCGATGGGCTGAATGGCCTCCTTCTGCACTGTATGTTCTATGTTCTATAAATGTGCGAGACAAGACTGTGCCCGCTTGGCATCATCCACCTCTTTGTCCCTTGCTGCTAACTGCTCTTTTAAATCTCTATTCTCCTGCTCTACTTCGCTCACATCTACCTCACTAATTCTGTCTCTCTCCTCTATCTCTCTACGGAACATCCTAATGACCTCCTCTGTGCCTCGCAATTGTGCCAAACAGGACACGATTGCCATCGGCTTGCGAGCTTTCCCTAAGCTCTTCTTGTGGATCTCTGACAGGTTCTCCCACCAAGTATGTCCTATACTCCGGGGACCTGGGGCGAAATTCTCCCCCAACGGCGGGATGCCCGCCGACTGGCGCCAAAGCTGGCGCAAATCAGACGGGCATCGCGCCGGCAAAAAGGTGCGGAAGTCTCCGCATCTTTGGCGGCCTAGCCCCAACATTGAGGGGCTAGGCCGACGCCGGAGGGATTTCCGCCCCGCCAGCTGGCGGAAATGGCGTTTGTTGCCCCGCCAGCTGGCGCGGAAATGCGGCGCATGCGCGGGAGCGTCAGCGGCCGCTGTCAGTTTCCCCGCGCATGCGCGGGAGCGTCAGCGGCCGCTGAAAGTTTCCCGCGCATGCGCAGTGGGGAGAGTCTCTTCCGCCTCCGCCATGGTGGAGGCCGTAGCGGAGGCGGAAGGGAAAGAGTGCCCCCACGGCACAGGCCCGCCCGCGGATCGGTGGGCCCCGATCGCGGGCCAGGCCACCGTGGGGGCACCCCCCGGGGTCAGATCGCCCCGCGCCCCCCCCCAGGACCCCGGAGCCCGCCCACGCTGCCTGGTCCCGCCGGTAAATACCAGGTTTGATTTACGTCGGCGGGACAGGCAATTCCTGGGCGGGACTTCGGCCCATCCGGGCCGGAGAATCCAGCGGGGGGTCCCGCCAACCGGCGCGGCTGGATTCCCGCCCCCGCCCAATCTCCGGGAGCGGAGACTTCGGCGGGGGCGGGGGCGGGATTCACGGCGGCCAACGGCCATTCTCCGACCCGGCGGGGGGTCGGAGAATGACGCCCCTGATTCCTCATTATCGTAGAATTCACTCCAAAGGGGCCATCCTTTCCCTTTGAGATATTTCCTGATCTCATCTTCCCAAATGGGACACTGTCCTACTCTACTGGTCGCTGCGACCTCAAATTCCTGGGGATCCATAAGGCGTTCCATTGCCTTCATTGTCATTTTCTCTATCTAGGTTCTCTACTGAATTTGGAACAGGGGGTGATAAAGTGGTGATGTAAACACGGCTTAAGCTAATTTCCGGCCTACAAAACTCCCGACAGTTTTTCGCAACAAAATCTCTCAGGTTTACCTTATATCCCTGTTAGTACGCATGCATTAACACACTTCCAAATCTCAGAGGCTTGATCAGTACTGTTCTTACGCTTGTGGTTTTTCTGTTTCCAATTGGATTCTCGATTCAAATTTGGGTTTTCTCGGAGTGGTTAGGCCACTTCTAAGTCGAGTCCTGTCAGATGTCGCCAGGAAATGTTGCTCTCTGGTGTTGTCTCTTAATTTGGCTCTGTTTAATTACATTTGCTCAAGAGTCGCCAGGTATCTTTCGACACCGCCACAAGGTTCAGAACCGAATACTGATCAAAGACTCAATACACCAGTTAGTAAGTTCAAAAGCAATGCTCATTTATTTACACACAGTCAAATCTACTCATGCATAAACTCTACAAACTAAACTACCACTATTACTAAAGCCTATACTTAGCTTCGGGTGCCCACTCAGTCAGAGGAACAATGGCCGTTGCTCGGTTCTGAGGCTGCTGGGTTGAGCTGTTTACAGGATAGCAACTTGGAGCGTCTATCTCGTAGCGTGCGTTGACTTGGAACTTACTTGGTCTGGTGTAGCTGCTCAGCTGGTCTCTCTCTTCGCTGAGAGCCAAGGCCAAAGAAGAAAGATTCTCTCTTGGGGAATACCTTTTATACTAAAAAAGGCTTTGCGCACTTTTGGGTGGGCCTTGAACTTGGCCTCAATTAATTGGGCCTTTCCCAATCATTCTTATCGATCTTCCTCCAATAGAGGGGTGGGTTCCCTGATTGCTGGGCGTGTCCTAGGTGGCCGTTGGTTTGCTTTGTGTGAGTCTCCTCTGGCGCCGGGGTGTCTGCCTTAACATTGTTTATCTAAATGTTTCCCTTTTGTCCCCGGAGATGTCTCATTAGTATGTAGATTGCTTGGTAGTTTCTGTCCTGTCTGAGAGCTAAGGCTCTAATCAACAGGCAGACCTTGCACCTGCTTGTTTCTCAGTATTGTCCAATTTTCCCTGCATTCTTTGTAAGTGTCCATTTTGTAATCGAGACGTGGCCATCCCAGATGGCTACACCATTGAGCAGAAACTGAACTTGACTAGCCTTATAAATACTGTGGCTGCAAGAGCAGGTCCGAGGCTAGGAATCCTGTGGCGTGTAACTTACCTCCTTACTCCCCAAACCTCCCACCTACAAGACACAAGTCAAGAGTATGATGGAATACTCCCCACCTGCCTCGATGAGTGCAGCTCCAACAACACTTAAGAAGCTCGACACTATCCAGGACAAAGCTTGACTGGCACCCCTTGCACAAACATCCGCTCCCTCAACCACCAATGCACAGTAACAGCAGTGTGTACCATCTACAAGATGTGCTGCAGGAACTCACCAAGGCTTCCTCGGCATCACCTTCCAAACCCACGACTACTACCATCTCGAAGGACAAGGGCGGCAGAGACCTGGGAACACCACCAGCTGGAGCTTCCCCTCCAAGCCACTCAGTATCCTGACTTGGAAACATATCACCGTTCTTTCACTATCGCTTGGTCAAAAATCCTGGAATAACAGCACAGTGGGTGTAGCTACACCACAGGAACAGCAGTGGTTCAAGAAGGCAGCTCACCACCACCTTCTCAAGGGCAATCAGGGATGGGCAACAAATGCTGGCCTAGCCAGCGAAGCCCACATCCCATAAAAATGAATTAATAAAAAAACATACCAGCTGGGCTCTGAGAAGTTAAAACGGCCTTTGGTTCACACACTGCACAGCATTATGGACAAGGGATATGCTGATACTCCAATGAGTTGCCCATCCTCTTATGTTTATTGTGTAATACGAAATGTGAAAACAATATTTCATAATGTACTTGACAATTAAACTAATATAGCCTGATTTTGTTTTTGGTTCTCAGATTCTGGTTGAAGAGTACACTGATCGACTCTTGTCAGCTGCTGAAGCAGGCAAACTGGCTGCTGTACTCAGTCAGTACACTCCACTGTTTGTGCTGACAAACCTGGTGAGTGTGGGACCTCTGGCAGACTAAAGATGCATTTCACGTTACTTGCCAGATAGGAGACTGGCTTTTCATTTTAATTCCATCTGAATTGTTTTCAGGTGACAAAATTGTGAATTTTAACCAACAAAAATGAAGCCTAAAACAAAAAACATAGGTCAGGTTATAGATGAAGAATTATTCAATCTCTAATATGCTTTAGTGCTTCAAAAGTGTGGCTGGGTTACTTAAATGAGTGAACAATTTGAAAATCTCTTATTGATCAGAATCATTTTATGTGCTCTTGCCGCTAGAAACCTGATGTAATTTAATGATTTATTAGGAATTCCGTCCTTTGAGCTTGCTTTTCCAATATATTCATCAATGTGGTTTAATACTGTAGAACAAATCGTCCACGCAACAAAACTATTTTATTCTAGAGAATATTTATCATAGTCCAACTTAATTAGATAAATTGAATTGGAAGGTTTTAGATTGTATTTCTGAAAAAGAGACACGTTGTCGAAGTTTACAATCCTGCACTCATCAGGACAAATTCACAACAATACCAAATCTCAAAGGGTACAACAATTTATACTACATCAGAAGAGGGTGCTGATTGGTTGGCAAATGGGCTCTGATTGGAAAATGCACCAATGTACAGTTAACTGCCAAGTTTTTCTTTAAATCAAACCAGGCAAGTCAGCTGTGATTGGTCAAGGCATTGCCACGGGGAATGAACCAGAGAATGGCTGTCCCCAAATCTTTTGTATAGTTAAAAAAGGCACAATGCATGGACATGTTTTTTCAGTCTGTGTGTGTGTGTGTATGTGTGTGAATATATGTAGCTTCTAGCAAATGTAAGTGATTGTGGGTGCTCGCGATTTATGTCGATATGTGCTGAAAGCTATTGATAGCTTTCAGGGTCTTAATCATTCAAAGAATGTGTTGGTGTCAATAATTGTACATGTAGAACCAGCATTGACTCATAGAAACATAGCATCTATTGTGCAAGTTAAGTAATTACTCATATCTGCGTATATGATCATAAAGACAAGCAAAGATGAGAGGTCACTCAGGATAAGATTTTAACTTACTCAAAACCCATTTACTTACACAAAGTTAAAGACGGGCCCTTACTGTGCCCCAATTACAGGTCCAAGCTGCCTTTGAACGATCGCTGAGGTTTTACCACCATGACCCATCTTGTCCAGAGATCACATTACTGTGGTACTTGCATTACTTGCATTTTCAAGTTTGAATATCTCAGCAACCAGAAGTGGACACTTTGCTGTACAGCTGTACTTTGCTGTACAGTTTGAATATGAATTGCATAAAAATACTACTCCTTCATGTAGTTCATGATGTCATCTGTTATGCTCTTGAATAAGATTCCAGTCCTTATTCATCATAAAAGCTTAGTTTGTATTTAGATTCTGATTGCCGATCATCATTGCTTGTACTTAAATTTACCTTCATTGTTTCTTTTGTGAGCTTGCATTTCTGTACTGATTTCAAAGGGGTGAATTTTACCAGTTTCCAGTGTCCAAACAAGAATGATATAGGACATTCCTTTCATGAGGAAGTTCAAATGGAAGCCACATGTATTTGAATTTCTCTTTTAAAAGACTTTTCCAATTGGGGAAATTATTATTTGCACGTCTTGGGTGCTCCATATGATATATTGCCAAATTGCCACTGGCTTCAATTTGCATAAGACAACGTTTTTTTAAATTCATTCACGGGATGTAGGTGTCACTGGTTAGGACAGCATTTTTTGCCCATCCCTAGATGCCCTTCAGAAGGTGGTGGTGAGTTGCCTTCTTGAACCGCCGCAGTCCCTGAGGTGTAGGTACACCCACTGTGCTGTTAGGGAGGGAGTTGCAGGATGTTGCCCCAGTGACAGTAAAGGAATGGCGATATATTTCCAAGTCAGGGTGGCGAGTGACTTAGAGGGAAACCTCCAGGTGGTGGGGTTCTCAGGTACCTGCTGCTCTTGTCCTTCTGGGTGGTAGAGGTCGTGGGATTGGAAGGTGCTGTCTAAGGAACCTTGGTGAGTTACTGCAGTGCATCTTGAGATGGTACACACGGCTGCCAGTGTTTGTCGGTGGTGGAGGGTTTGAATGTTTGTGGAAGGGGAAACAATCAACAGGCACCTGGATGGTGTTGAGCTTCTTGAGTGTTGTTGGAGCTGCACTCATCCAGGAAAGTGGAGAGTATTCCATTACACTCCTGACTTGTGCCTTGTAGATGGTGGGCAGGCATTGGGGGGTCAGGAGGTCAGTTACTCGCCATAGAATTCCTAGCTTTTGACTTGCCCTGGTAGCCACAGTATTAATATGACTAGTCCAGTTCAGTTTCTGATAAGTGGTAACCCCTCGGATGTTGATTCAGCGTTTATAATGCCATTGAATGTCAAGAGGCGATGGTTAGATCCTCTCTCGTAAGAGATGGCCATGCTTGACCCTTGTGTGGCGCAAATGTAACTTGCCAATTGTCAGCCCAAGCCTAGATATTGTCCAGGTCTTGCTGTATTTGGACATGGACTGCTTCATTATCTGAGGAGTCGCGAATGGTGCTGAACATTGTGCAGTCAGCCGCAAACATCCCCACTTCTGACCTGATGACAGAAGGAGGGTCATTGATGAAGCAGCTGAAGATGATTGGGCCTAGGACACTACCCTGAGGAACTACTGCAGTGATGTCCTGGAGCTGTGATGATTTACCTCCAACCACCACAACCATCTACCTTTGTGCCAGGTATGACTCCAACCAGTGGAGAGTTTTCCCCCTTATTCCCATTGACTCCATTTTAACTAGGGCTTCTTGATGCCATACTCGGTCAAATGCTGCCTTGATGTCAAGGCAGTCACTCTCACATCGCCTCTGGAATTCTGCTCTTTTGTCTATGTTTGATCCAAGGCTGCAATGAAGTCAAGAGCTGAGTGACCCTGGCACAACCCAAACTGAGCATCCATGAGCAGGTTATTGATAAGTCTCGCTTGATAGCGCTATTGATGATTCTTTCCATCACTTTGCTGATGATGGAGAGTAGACTGATAGGGCGGTAATTGGCTGGGTTGGATTTCTCCTGTCCTTGTGTACTGGATACACCTGGGCAATTTTCCACATTGCCGGGTAGATGCCAGTGATGCAGCTGTACTGGAACAGCTTAGCTAGGGGTGCGGCAATTTCTGGAGCACAAGTCTTCAGAACTACTGTCAGAATATTGTCAAGGCCCATCGCCTTTGCAGTGAGAGGCAAAGGTGCAGAAATTGGGATTTTTATGGGCTTCAACCCTTGCTGCATTCAGGGTGAGTTATTTCAAGCAGTACCTGCCAGGACGAGGTAATCAAAACAGAAGTAAGGAGTTTGTGCCTCAAAAGAGTCTGGAGATCTTTGAATACAAGATTTCTATAGCTGGATTTTTAAATATTTTGTTTTTCTCCATTCTGCCTACTGCAGTTGGCCAATTCTAACAAGGTCAGACCTCTAGCAGCTGTTCAGTCCTTACCTAAATTTGAAACTTCTCAGAAGTAGGTATAGCATTCCCCAGAGGGATAATCGTTGTCATGGAAATAGGGCAGCACCACATGATGAAACAAAAGAGATTCATGCAGCTAGAGACATCAAAATCCATCTCATCTCTGAAATCTGTGCAAAGTTTGCCTCCTTAGTCCTCATTTTCCAATAAAGGAACTTTTCTTCAAACTACTGCCCATCTACCACATAGCCACAGATTACCAGATATCGGCACCACCTAAATGCCTCCTTTGGGATAGGCCATGAACCACCACTGTGGTGACTTGCTCCTCATGGTCTTTTTCCGCATTCTCATTGTCATAATATACACCAGTATATCATGGTGCAGACACACACTGATGGACACACAGTGGGACCAATCAACATACACAACACCGCAGCCAATCACCAGTGAGAGCACACGCACTATAAAGACAGGGGGCATCAGAGTTCCCGCTCATTCAGGTTCCAGCTAGCTAGGAGGATAGAGCTCACAGCCTGCAGCACAGACATTCACCATGTGCTGAGTGCATCAACTGATTAGGACAAGGCAAAGGTCTTTAGTTAAAGCTAGTATCGTATTAACCCACAGTCTGAGTATGTTTAAACAGTTAATGATTCAATAAAATAATGTTGCACTATTTCAAGTGTTGGTGACCTGTATGTGATCCAGAACACCCAACACATCATGATACCAGGAGTGGTGGGATATTAGCACTTCTTAGACCTACCTGCAAGTGATCTGCCTTCCGCCAGCATTCTGTCATCCTGCAACATGGACAACATCAGCCCGCCGCCGCCGCTCCACATCGCCGGCAACCTCGGGACCAACTGGAAGATTTTCAAACAGCGCTTCCAGCTCTTCCTCGAAGCCACAGACAGGGAGGGAACCTTGGATACCAGGAAGATTGCTCTTCTCCTCTCCACGGCCGGGGATCATGCCATCCACATTTTCAACTCTCTCACCTTTGCGGATGATGAAGATAAAACAAAGTTCAAGACGGTCCTCCTCAAGTTTGACACTCACTGCAGTGTAGAGGTGAATGAAAGTTTTGAACGCTACGTGTTCCAGCAGCGTTTGCAGGGTAAGGATGAACCTTTCCAATCCTTTTTAACGCACCTCCGCATCCTTGCACAGTCTTGCAGCTACGGGCCCACCTCAAACTCCATGATACGCGACCAGATCGTTTTCGCTGTTCAGTCGGACCCCCTACGTCAGCAGCTCCTCAAAGTAAAGTAACTCACCCTAGGGACCGCCATCGAGACCTATGTCTAACATGAAAATGCCACGAGTCGGTATTCCCATATACAAGCGGCTGAAATGGCGCGGCAAGGTCCCCACGAGGCGGAACGGGTCCAAGTGATTGAGCACCTCCAGGGCCTCAGCCTGGATGAGAGCGGCCATTTTGTGCGCTTTTCGCGGACTCCCGCGCTTGTACGCACCAAACGAGGGGACGGCGACATTGAGGAACGTAATGCGCAGGTGCGCACCATGCACGACCGCGCATGCGCAGTGGCGCAGCGAACGTGCTGACGACACGTCATTACCCATTTAAAGCGTCAATGCCCCGCAAAACCTCGACAATGCCTACGATCTGGCAGACTTGGCCACTATGCTGCCTTCTGTCGAGCAGCTCTGCCTGCCAATTCATATCGCTTCAGCCAGCCTCGCAGGAATGTTCGGGCAATTCAACCCACGATCACTGAGTCCGATGCAGACCTCCCACACAGCAGTAACACCGAGGACCCGAAGGCGCCTTTTCGAGTCGGTGTCGTAACGAAAACCAGGCTGTCCCCGAAGCAAAGACACCAGCCACTGTCGGTATACAGCATCGATCCAGACGATGAGTGGTGTGCCACCCTGACAGTCAACCGGTCCCAAATACGAATCTGCCTGGACACTGGTGCCTCCGCTAATCTCATGGCATGGTCTGACTTCCAAAGCCTTCGTGTCAAACCAGCCATCCTTCCATCAGCCTGCTAGCGGCTCGTGCCAACTTGAAGTGACGCACCGTCACGCAAAGCCATCCTGCCTTTTGAGATCGTGGGCTCCTCGAAGAACTCTCTGCTTGGCGCACAGGCATGCAAGCTGTTGAACCTCGTTCAGAGGGTTCACCCTCTCTCTCTCTCCTGATGACACGTCTGTCTTCCAGGACGCTGACTTCAGGGCGCAACTCGCCGCCATCATCGACCAGCACCGCGACGTCTTCGAAGGCATGGGCACGCTCCCATATACTTACAAGATCCTACTCAAACAGAACGCCACGCCTGTGGTGCATGACCTCGCAGAGTCCCAGCACCCCTTAAGGACCGCCTCAAGCAGCAGCTGCAGGACATCCAGGACCAAGGAGTGATCTCCAGAGTTACGGAACCAACCGACTGGGTCAGTTCCATGGTGTGTGTAAAAAAACCTTCCGGCGAGCTGATAATTTGCCCTGATCCCAAGGATCTGAATCGCAATATCATGAGGGAGCATTATCCAATTCCCAAGCGCGAAGAGATCACATGCGAGATGGCTCGCGCCAAGCTCTTCACCAAAGTCGACGCCTCGAAAGGATTCTGGCAAATCCAGCTCGACAAATCCAGCAGGAAACTGTGTACCTTTAATACCCCCTTTGGCAGATATTGTTACAACAGGATGCCGTTTGGGATCATGTCGGCTTCGGAAGTGTTCCACAGGATCATGGAACATATGATGGAAGGCATTGAAGGTGTTCGCGTCGATGTCGACGACATAATCATTTGGTCCACCACCCCGCAGGAGCATGTCAGTCGCCTCCAGCGCGTGTTCAAACGCATACGTGAGCAGGGCCTACGCCTCAACAGAGCCAAATGCTCGTTTGGTCAGACGGAACTCCAGTTCCTAGGGGACCACATCTCCCAGTTGGGTGTGCGGCCAGATGCGGACAAGGTGGCTGCTATCACAGCCATGAAAACGCCAGAGAACAAGAAGGCGGTCCTCCGATTTCTGGGCATGGTCAACTTTTTAGGGAAGTTCTTCCCTAACCTCGCCTCTCCTACCACGGCTCTCAGGAACCTGGTCAGGAAGACGACAGACTTCCAATGGCTTCCTGCCCACGAGCGCAAATGGAGAGAACTCAAAACCAAACTCACCACGGCCCCGGTCTTGGCTTTCTTTTGATCCAGCGAAAGAGACAAAAATTTCGACCGATGCCAGCCAATCCGACATTGGGGCAGTGCTCCTGCAACGCGATGTGGCCTCATCATGGGCCCCCGTTGCATATGGGCCAAAGGGACCAAAGGGACAAAGGGACCATTGGGGCCAAAGGGACCCAAAACAATTTCCTCCTTTTTTGTCAGCAACAAACAAGGTAAGAGAAAATGGTGGGTCACACAGGTCAGCCGGCGTGGGCCGCGAAGCTCGGCCGGCGTGGGTTGCGAAGGTCAGCCGGCGTGGGTCGCGAAGGTCAGCCGGCGTGTGTCGCAAAGGTCAGCCGGCGTGGGTCGCGAAGGTCAGCCGGCGTGTGTCGCAAAGGTCAGCCCGGTTGAGTCCCAATCCAGGAAAAAAGTTTGAAAAACACTGCCCTAAACTCTTTTAAAACGTACCTGGATCTGCACTTTAAGTGCTGTAAGCTACAGGGCTATGGACCAGGAAGGAAGGTGGAATTAGAAATGGTACCTGGGTGTCCTCGGGATGGCATGGCTAAGATGAGCCAAATCACCTCTTTTTGTGCTGTAACCTTTCTATGGTTCCTACGGTTCTATGTTGAGTGGTATCTGGCTATGGAAAAGGATGTTGCTGTTGGCATTGTTGTTGCTCCTGTTGTTCCTGGTGATGGAATGCAATCCTGTTGTTCCTCATCAGAGGTCCAGGCTGCCAGTGTATACGCTGCTCCCATGCCTTGAGGGCTGACAGGTAGGAAGTTGAGATGAAGGTCAGTAAGATCCAAGGGAATTGAAAGTACTTCCAAAAATGCCCTTCACAGTTGTGAAGTCAGGCTCTCTGAACAAATCCTGTAAACACCAGCCTTCGAGGCTGGCGCAAGCTTTGAAATTTCCCTTTTTTAAAAGGCTTTCCAGAATATCAACCTTATTGTTCAATGAGTCCCCATTGTGCTCCAACCTCAGTGACCTTGGCGAATTTTGCACAGCTCAAAAATCTCGTATTTGCCATGGGTTAAGTAAATTGCCTATTCCCATATTTTATACTCCTGACTCAACAGCTCCACAGGGATTCCACTGCACCCGCAAAGTCACCCAAGTTAAACCCAGATGTGGGCAGGATATTATCGGGTTCCTGACACAATACAACTTTTGGAGCTTTACCGAGCTTTACCCAAACCCAGCCACCCTCACCCTTTTTTGGAGGTTAAAATTCAGCCCCAAGAATTGGTGGAAGGTCGCATCTATCTGCTGCCCCAGTGAAGGTGCTCAGTCAGTTTTCCGGTGCGTTCTCACAAGCTGTATCACTTTCTCTTTGGAAATGTTGAGTTCTTATGGCTAGGAGTTCCTCCCTCCTCCACATGCCCTGTTTGTAGGTGCTGTGCACCAATTCATCCCACAGTAAAGCAGATGTAATTAGAATAATGTCAAAAGTTGAGGAATGTGAGCTAACAGCAGCAACAAACACCTTGGGCTGGATTCTCCGGTCGCCGAAATCGCATTCGGCGATCGGCCGGAGAATCAAAGTACCTGACCAAATCAGGGCCGGCGGCGCTTTCACGATGCGCCGCCCCCTCGAAAGCGCCGTACTCGGAGAGTACGCTGTGCGCTATATCGACGGCATCAGGATGTTGCCTTGAGGCCTCCCCCCCCCCCACCGATGCTTCGCCCCCGACCGACCGAGTTCCCGACGCCGTCGGTCGCGTGTGCTATCATCCGTCGGGAACACGCGTGGCGGCTGCGGACTCAGTCCAGCGCCACCACACAGTCGTGGGGGGGCCAATGCACGGGCAGGGGGAATTGTATCAGGGGCGCTATTCGGGGGTCGTCCGGGGCGCGCAAGCCAGCCAAAGGGGGGGGCACTCATTCGCAGGCGCCATGTTGCACAGCGCGGCCGCTGCAGACTGCCGCCGTGCACATGCGCGGCCACGACGCTGCAATTCTCCGGGCTGCATCGGCAGCTAGACCCGGATGCTCTACCCTGCCGGCATGCGAGCCCCCAGCTACACGGAGTTTGGGGGCCCGTTTTGCGCCGGCGTGAGGACATAGCCTCACAATCGGAGAATCCAGCCCCTTATTTCCATTATTTACCAGTACAAATCTAAATCTTTCAAAACTACCTTTGTTTTCCTAACGCAAGTTGTTCAAACCCTTCCCAATTGCACAGGGAAAGCTCCCTGTGAGGATATTAGTCCCAGCCCTGTTAAGGTGTAACCTGTTCACTTTGTACAGGTTTCACTTACCCCAGGGCCAGTCCCAATGCCTCAGAAATCTGATACCCTCCCTCCTGCACTAATTCTGCAGTCATGTGTTCAATCGACCAATTCCTATGATCATTAACACGTGGCACCAGGAGTAATCTTTATATTACTACTCTTGAGGTCCTGCTGTGTTAATTTCCTTCCAACTTCCGAAAATCTGCTTTCAGAGCCTCCTCCCACATCCTACCTATATCATTGGTACCAATGTGGCACCCGACCTCTGGCTGCTCACCCAGCCCCAGACGGATGTGCTGCTGCTCTGTGATATCCTTTATCCTGACCCCAGGGAGGCAACACACCACCCTGGGGTTACATTTACAGTTACAGAAATGCCTTTCTGCTCTCCTGGCTATTGAATCCCCTCGTACTATTGCTCTTCCACTCTTCTTCCTCCCCTTGTGCACAGCTGAGCCACCTGTTGTGCCATAGACTTGGCTCTGGCTGAAGAACCAGGATCTAAAATGGAAAACAAATCAGCAAACAAGATAGACTCAGGAACCCCTGCACTACCTTCATTGTCCTCTTCGACTGCCTGGTGAAACTGCCTGATGTGATGAATTCCCTAAACGTGCTATCCACACAATTCTCAGTACACCACAGTGACCCCTGTCCTGCTCAATTTCCAAAATCCAGCCGGTGACACTTGCTGCAAATGTGTTTGTTTAGGACAGTTTATGTGTCCATGATTTCCCACATATCGCAAGATGTACATTTCACTTGGCCAACCTGACCTGCCATACCATAACTTTAAAAACTATTTATTACAACTGGAATAAATAGAATAACTCACTAGTTACATACCAATTAGCTTTTTCTCCTGAAACAAAGTAAGAACCAGCTACTATAGTCTGAAAAAGGTAGAAAAAGAAAGGAGCGCCCTCTCATATTGAACTCCCTCACTCACCAAATTCCCACTTTACATTTGTACATTTGAAGCAGCACTGAGGAAGGCCTGTTTTTCTACTTCCAGCAACACACGAATGAGTGCGAGAGAAATTATATCAGCAATGTCTCTGCTACATCCTCTGGATTAAATGGGAGGACCATCGAACAAATGCTAGTGTCCTTTTTGAAATGAACCCCACAGACATTTAAGTAAAACGCCTGAAAAATCAACAGGAGACCAAAAGGCATCTCCTCTGCCAGGTCAATTTTTCTCAACTCTCAAATGGCTAATGTTCGAGGGGAGGATAAAGGATATGTGTCAATGCTCTCCTTGTAGTGTGGCAGCATTGACATTAGTGACTCAGAAGAGCTTGCTACCAGTCGTTGAAAATGTCCATCAAGCTGCATCATGCTTTGAGTAACAAAGTTTCAATGTTGCGGCAGAGCGATGGAAAAGATGGTAAGAAAAGGAGGCAAATCCTGCACTCTATATCCCATTACCTCATGGAATGTCCTGCTCCATGTACCCAAAGATCTGTGGGTTGAGAATTAGCCTGTTCAGCCACATGAAGATCAAGGGCAGAAACTTGTGACCCTGAGTAGGCATCATCCTCAAATCGAGGAGCAACTGAAATGAGCACGAGGGAGCAAAGCAGTGATGAGTGAACAAAATTGGCATAGCGCATGGGTGGGTTGTAGAGAACAAGGACATTAAATGAGTGGCAAGGAGGGGAGACCAAGGTGACATGCACAAAGGAGGAGAAAGTGCCAGCGAATTAAAGGGACAGGCCAATGTATGTGTTTGTGATGCCAGCAATACTGCCGCCATGGCACATTGGTTAGGGAAAGTTCTGAAAGGGATAAGGAGGAGGGAAGGTTTTCAGTAGAGGGAAAGTGTCATTAACTCCTCAGCCAGGTTTGTCTCAAGGCCAGGATGTGGCAACGTCACGTAGAATAAACTCATTGGTGACCAAGGCCTTGTTCCCAAGTGAATGCAGTAAGAAGTCTTACAACACCAGGTTAAAGTCCAACAGGTTTGTTTCAAATCACTAGCTTTCGGAGCACTGCTCCTTCCTCAGGAGCAGTGCTCCGAAAGCTAGTGATTTGAAACAAACCTGTTGGAATTAACCTGGTGTTGTAAGACTTCTTACTGTGCTCACCCCAGTCCAATGGCAGCATCTCCACATCATGCCCAAGTGAATGGATATTCTGCTGGGAGATACAGAGGGGAATGGTGATTGATAATCAACTGGCAGTGACAGATCTGGGTGAGACAGGAAGAAGGTCGGAAACATTAGCCCCAGTGGTAAGAAGGGGTAAAGATCAAAGGTAAAAAAGTGGGGAGGTAAACATGAAAAGGGAAACGATGGACTCAAGTCCAGAGCAGCTGCTAAAATGCGTATGCACACATGGTAACTCAAGTTATATGGGCCTAGTTACAAAACAAACTTAGGATTGATATATCATGGCAATAAATGGTGAATAGACAGGAGATAAAAAGAGGAATTCTAGAGTTAATACCAGCGGTCCCATGATGAGATAAATGTAACCTAGTTAGAGTGGAGTCAGCATGGTACATTGATAAACTGATGTCCAGCTTCGAGGCACGTGTGGAACGACAGTGACCCAGAAACTATTTGAATGATAGTGTAGGATGATGAAAGGCGGCACGGTAGCACAGTGGTTAGCACTGTTGTTTCACAGTGCCAGGGTCCAAGGTTTGATTCCCGGCTTGGGTCACTGTCTGTGTGGAGTCTGCACGTTCTCCCGAGTCTGCGTTGGTTTCCTCCGGGTGCTCCGGTTTCCTCCCACAAGTCCCGAAAGACGTGCTTGTTCGGTGAATTGGACATTCTGAATTCTTGCTCTGTGTACCCGAACAGGCGCAGGAGTTTGGTGACTAGGGGATTTTCACAGTAACTTCATTGCAGTGTTAATGTAAGCCTACTTATGACAATAATGAAGAGCCAGGAGGTGCACAGAATTGATCAAGTAGCATGGGAGGGCTATTAAAGTGAAGGAAGTGGTTTACGGGATTGTGCATATTGCTGAACATTGTAGTCCAAGAACCAGAGTGCATTAAATTCTGCAGTGTCTGTAAAATTTGGTCTAGTTACTGATGTGAGTGCTTTCAGTGCAATCATCCATCATATTAAAGACTTGATATGGAATCAGCCTGCTAATTATTGTCAAAACAATTTGAAATAGAGAGAGATTTAACTGCCACTCTTTATTTACTCCCCCAGAACATTTATGGAACATGTCTCCTTTCATATAGTTTTAAAAGGGAACGGACAGAAGAAGAAAGACAGTTCTACCTTTCCCAAGCAAAGGAGGCCTTTGAAATAGGTCTCCTTACCAAGAGATGTGGTGAAATGATAACAAGTAAACAAGAACTGCATGGCTTTGTTAAAGCAGCTTTCTCTCTTACCACTGTGCACAACTGGCTCACAGATAAGAGTGGGAACCTTAAAGAGGCAAGACAATTATGTAAAGAGGCAATGAAAAAATTGTATCTGTACAGCATTCAAACCCAGGAAGCTTTGGCACAGGAAATCATGGACCTGATCAGCCAAGTCAAAGTTAATTTGCAAATAAAAGATCTCTGCAACTCTGATGTTAAGTCGTATGTCCCCGATCACTACAAACATTACTGGGATAAGCCGATAGTCAAGGGCAGAATCGCCTTTGAACAAGTCCTTGAAAGACATACACAGTATCACACAACAATATGCACAGTATTTGAAAGAGCCTGCAGAGGACAACAAAATAGCAAAGAGACATCAGCCTACAGCTGTATAACTGCTTTCAAAACAGAAACAAAAGAATTTGATACTGCTGATACCAACGTAAGTGCACTTCACCCTGGTGGCCATGATCTTCTTCAGCACCCGCTACCAAAAGGGACAACAACGAGGGAAAATAGTGACGGGTTGCAAAGCAGGAATAACGAATTATCAAGTGCAGGCAAAGCTGAGAAACAAAACGTTGACTCCCCGAAAAACAGTAGCGTTCCCCAAGGCTGCTCAAAAAGTGGCCCACCCCATGTCTCGATAGATGCGGAGACAGAATTGGATGATGTAATATCAGAGGACAAGGGCAACATGAGTTTGAAAGACAGTCATGGCTCCAGCTCCTCCTTGAAATCCCGGTTCAAAGCATCTGGGTCAGGATCATCTGGCAGTTGGGAGGACATGATCAACGGCAAAGACAATGGGCTACCCGGGGTTGGAAGGAAACCATATCCATTCACTGTGGACACAGACTGCTCAACTGAAGAGGATAACAAGACAGGCAGTTACATTAAGACCACCAGACATGATCAAAATCATTTCAGTCCCTCCGATCCAACATATAGAACCAGATATCAAACTTCAAGAACTCCTTTAGATTCAGAAAACATGAGGAAAATTGCCTCCTTTTCTTCAGGAGAGAGTAGTTCATTTGAGATGGTTGACTCTGATGCAGAAACTGCTGACGACATGAACAAAATGCTTCCAGCCACAAAAGATGTAAAACCCTCTTTTTTTCAGTCAGATTCAAATGCCACTAAGCCTACCTCAATTGGCAGTAAGAATTCTGTGAGTTTTGCTCAGAAAAGTCTCTCTTTGTCAAAGGAAAGCGGGCCATCTGAAATAATAGAAGTTGACCCAACAGCAGAGACTGTTGGTGATACAGAAGACAGCAATAATCTTCCGATTACCGAAGGAGTCTCTGAGATGGTGCACAAACATCCGGATGAAAGCAAGGATCTGGAGGTGCATGATCATGATGCAGTCCAAAGGAAGGACTGTTCTGCTCAATGTTCACTGTCCAACAAGGAATCTGACAAAGGGTGTGGCAAAGTGTCGCCGACAGAAGCTGAAGGTGGAGGTGACAGACTGAGTAACCAGTTTCTAAAGAGCAGCCTCAATTCCAGCACCTCTTTTAGGTCATGGTACAAATCACCCTTTTTTTCAAGCAATTGCTCAGACCTTAATTATGTTGCTCCATCGGCGAGCTCAAGTAGCAGTTCCTTTGTGTTTCTTTCAAGAAAGAACCAAACATTTGAGAGGCGTGTTATAACTGATGAAGATTGCAAAATGCTGTTTGCAGGTGTAAGCCATGAGTGGCTTATGGAGAGAATTACGGGCACTGGAGTATTCTACCCTCATAAACTAAAAGACACTTGCAGTAAGTCATTTTTCTAAACTGGGGGTATTTTAATAGAATTAGATAAATTAGATATTAGATCAATTCAAACAATGTTCAATTAATTTTCTCTCCAGTTTATCTTTGTTCAAATCTCTGCCTCAGACAATGATTGTGTATCCAACAGTTTCCTCTAGGAAAGAAAGATTTATATTTATACAACATCTTTCATGAATTCAGTAACTCCCAAAGTGCGTTTACACACTCCAGACCCACAGAAATGTGGTTGACTCTTAAGATGTCCTCTAAAATGGCCTGGCAAGTTCAAGGGCAACTAGGGATGGAGACTAGTTGCTGGCCCAGCCAGCAATGCCCATATTCCATGAATGAACTTTAAAAATCAAATAATGTGTGAAGTATAGTCACTGTAATGTAGGAAATATGGCAGCTAATTTGTGCACAGCAAGCTCCCATAAACTATAATGATATAATGATCAAATAATCTGTTTTAATAATGTTGGTTGATAAATATTAGCCAGGAGATCAGAGAAATATAAATTTTCCTTCTGTTGAAGAAATATGAAAGGAGTAAAAGGAACATTTAACAATTGCATAAGAACTAGGAACAGGAGTAGGCCATCTGGCCCCTCGAGCCTGCTCCGCCATTTAATGAGATCATGGCTGATCTTTGTGGACTCAGCTCCACTCTCCAGCCCGCACACCATATCCCTGAACCCCTTTATTCTTTAGAAAGGCATCTATCTTTTTCTTAAAAACGTTTAAAGAAGGAGCCTCAACTGCTTCACTGGGCAAGGAATTCCAGAGATTCACAACCCTTTGGATGAAGAAGTTCCTCCTACACTCCGTCCTAAATCTACCTCCCCTTATTTTGAGGCTATAGACATATAAAACATAATATTTACAGAATAATTTCTTATGTACAATTTACAGGTACCCCTTGTGTTTCCCTCCCCCTTTCTTTGCTCTCCCCCCCTCCCCTCTCCTCCCCCCATTGATAGTCGGGCTCCATCTTGTCCCCTTCTTCTGCCATGGATGTTTTTTTTATTTTAAGTGCCCAATTCTTTTTTTTCCAATTAAGGCCAATTTAGTGTGGCCAATCCACCTGTCTGCACACAGACACGGGGAGAATGTGCAGACTCCACCTGAACAGTAACCTGGGTCCCCGATTGAACCCGGTTCTCTGTGTTGTGAAGCAGCAGTGCTAACCACTGTGCCGCCCCCATTCCACCATGGGTGTTGTATTGATATATTCTTTCTTTCATGTTATGATTGTTGCTGGTGCCCCTATGGCTTCGCGGTGGGTGGCCCTCTGCTCCCACACCATCCTTGCTCTTTTCCCATGTCCCTTCCTGATACTTCCCTGGGTTCCTTCCTTGCCGTCGCCGCATCCCCCCCTCCCCTTTGTTACTATCTGTTCTGTGCAATGTCTGCCCTTGTTGGTCCCCCCTCCTCCCTTTCTTCCTAACCACTATTGGCTTCGAACAGGTCTTGAAACAGGCTGGTGAATAGCACCCATGCTTTGTGAAAGACCTTGTCCGACCCTCGGCTGGTGTATGATCTTCTCCAGGTGGAGAAATTCCGACAGGTCAGCCAACCAGTCTGTAGCTGTGGGTGGTCCTGCTGATCATCAGCCGAGAAGGATTCCCCGGCATGCGATTAAGGGAGCAAAAGCAATTTTTGCTCCTCCCCATGTGTAGTTCTGTCTGGTCTGACACCCCGAAGACTGCCACTCTCGAGCAAGGTTCCACCCTCACCCCTACAACCTTGGGCATTGCCTCAAAGAAGGCTGTCCAGAACCCGACAAGTCTGGGGCAGGCCCAGAACATATGGGTGTGGTTGGCCGGACCTCACTGGCACCATTCACATGTGCCCTCCACCTCTGGAAAGACCTGTTCTTCGTGTTCTGGTTAGGTGCGCTCTGTGCACCACTTTAAACTGCATGAAACTTAGCCTTGCGCAGGAGGAGATGGAGTTGGCCCTACTTAGTGTTTCACTCCTGAGTCCCCACCCTACTTCAGTCCCAAGTTCGTCCTCCCATTTCTGTCTTTCTCTGTCTAATGGTGTTCTCACCCTTTCTAAAAGTCGTCTGTACATGTCCCCCCACAGTTCCCCTTCTCCATACTGTCCATGTCCAGCAGTTCCTCCAGCAATGTGTCTCTCAGGGCCCCAGGGTGCCTCGTTGTCTCCTTGCGGCAAAAGTTTTTGATTTGTAAATGTCGGAGCTCCTGTCCATTCAGTACATAGAACATAGAACATACAGTGCAGAAGGAGGCCATTCGGCCCATTGAGTCTGCACCAACCCACTTAAGCCCTCACTTCCACCCTAGCCCCGTAACCCAATAACCCCTCCACAGTGCCAATCACTTGTGCTACCGTGCTGCCCGAACTACTGGTAGCTCCAGTCTTTCCGTCAGCTCATACAGGGTTGCGAGTCTGTCTCCATGTAAAAGTCCCTGACCATGAGTGTCCCCCCTGTCCTGTCTCCACTTCTTAGAAATGGCGTCCAGCATGGCTGGCGGGAATTTGTGGTTACCACAGATGGAGGCCATGGTGGACAACTCGGTTAAGTCGAACTGTTGTCTCATCTGGTTCCATGTTTTCAATGTGGCTACCACCACATTGCTGGACGTGTATTTCGCCGAAGTCTTACAACACCAGGTTAAAGTCCAACAGGTTTGTTTCGAATCACTAGCTTTCGGAGCACTGCTCCTTCCTCAGGTGAATGAAGAGGTGGGTTCCAGAAACAGATATGGAGACAAAGTCAAAGATGCAATACGATACTTTGAATGCGAGTCTTTGCAGGTAATTAAGTCTACCGTTCCAGACGGAGCAACTGGAGAGAGGGATAATCACAGGTTAAAGAGGTGTGAATTGTCTCAAGCCAGGACAGTTGGTAGGATTTCGCAAGCCTAGGCCAGATGGTGGGGGGTGAATGTAATGCAACATGAATCCAAGGTCCCGGTTGAGGCCGTACTCATGTGTACGGAACTTGGCCACAAGTTTCTGCGCGGCGATTCTGCATTGTCGCGTGTCCTGAAGGCCGCCTTGGAGAACGCTTACCTGAAGATCAGAGGCTGAATGCCCTTGACTGCTGAAGTGTTCCCCGAATGGAAGGGAACATTCCTGCCTGGCGATTTTCGCTCCGTCTGGACCTGCAGACTAATTACCTGCAAAGACTTGCATTCAAAGTATCGTATTACATCTTTGACTCTTTGTCTATAAAAATGTTTCTGGAACCCACCTCTTCAATCACCTGAGGAAGGAACTGTGCTCCGAAAGCTAGTGATTCAAAACAAACCTGTTGGACTTTAAACTGGTCTTGTAAGACTTCTTACATATGCAGAAAGACCTGGAAAATATTTAGACTTGGACTCATCACTGGCCAGGTAATGACCCTCTCCAACAAGGGAGAATCTAACTATCTCCCCTTGATATTCATTGGTATTACCAGCACTAAATCCCTGACCATCAACATTCTGGGGTACCATTAACCAGAGAAGTGATTGCACCAGCCGTATAAATACTATCACTGGAAGAGTAGAGAGAGGCTGGGAATTCTATGGCACGTAACTCACCTCCTGACTCCCAGAACCTGTTCATCACCTAGAAGGCATAGGTCAGGAGTGTGATGAAGTACTCTCCACTTGCCTGGCTGAGTGCAGCTTCAACAACACTTAAGCTAGCCATTCAGGTTTGGCAGGTAATAGAGAAGGGAAGTGGAATATTGGCCTTTATTTCAAAAGTAAATAAGTATTAAAAATAGGGAAATCTTGCTAAAACTATACAAGGAACTAGTTAGACCACACCTGGAATATTGTGAACAGTTTTGGACCCCTTATCTAAGGAAAGATACACCGGCATTAGAGGAAGTCCAGAGAAGGTTCACTGGAGAGGTTGAGTAGGTTGGGCCTGTACTCATTGGAGTTTAGAAGAATGAGATGCGACCTTATTGGGATGTAGAAACATGCATAGAAAATTATTTATTATGATCATGGCTGCTCATCAAGTTCAATACCCTGATCCCACCTTCCCCCCATACCCCTTGATGCCTATTGAATCCTATAGAGTCATATCGGATTTGCATTGGGCCTTGACACAGTAGGTGCTCAGATGTTGTTTCCCCTTATGGGAGTGTCTAGGACCAGAGGACATAATCTCAGAGTAATGGGTCACCCATTTCAGACAGAGTTCAGGAGTCATTTCTTCTCTCAGAGGGTAGTGAACCTGTGGTATTCATTACTGCAGAGAGCTTTGGAGGCTGGGTTATTAAATATGTTCAAGGCTGAGATAGACAGATTTTTAATCAGTGAGGGAATCAAGGGTTATGGGGATTAGGCGGGAAGTAGAGTTGAGGATTATCATATAATCAGTCATGATATCATTGAATCTTGGAGCAGACCTGATGGGCCGAATGGCCTATTTCTGTTCCTATGTCTTATGGTCTTATGGAAACTCAACACCATCCAGGACAAAACAGCCCTCTTGACTAGTGCCTCATCCACCAATGCCAACATTCACTCCCTCCCCCACCGACGCACAGTGGCAACAGTGTGTACCATCTACATGATGCACTGCAGCAATCAGCAAGCCTGCTTTGACAGTATCTTCCAAATCCATGACCTCTACCACTAAAAGGACAAGGGCGACAGATGCAAGGGAACACCACCACCTGCAGGTTCTCCTGCAAGGCACACATCATCCTGACTTTGAACTATATTACTGTTCCTTCACTGTTGCTGGGTCAAAATCCTGGAACCCCATTCCTAACAGCACAGTGAGTGTATATAAACTAGGTGGACAGCAGCAGTTCAAGAAGGCAACTCACTAGCACCTTCCATGCAACAAATCCTAGTCTAGCCAGTAATGCCCACATTCCATGATATAATTTTTAAAAAACATGTCTCAATCAAATAATCTCTGGCTCCGGGTCACTGTCTGTGTGGAGTTTGCACATTCTCCCCGTGTCTGCGTGCATCTCACCCCCACAACCCAAAGATGTGCAGGGAAGGTGGATTGGCCACGCTAAATTGCCCTTGAATTGGAAAGAAAAGAATTGGGTACTCTGTTTTTAAAATAAATTTAGAGTACCCAATTAATTTCTTCCAATTAAGGGGCCATTTTAGCGTGGCCAATCCACCTAACTGCACATCTTTGGGTTGTGGGGGTGAAACCCACGCAAACACGGGGAGAATGTGCAAACTCCACATGGACAGCGACCCAGAGCCGGGATTGAACCTGGGACCTCGGCGCCGTGAGGCAGCAGTAATAACCACTGCGCCACCGTGCTGCCCCTAGAATTGGGTACTCTAAGTATATTTTTTTAAATAATAATATTCTCTGGCCATTAATCAAGAAAATTAAAGATTATTTTGGAAATAAACATCCCAATTGAAAAATTGAGTCCACAAAAGATTTGAGCATTCTCACTCAAAATGTTTCATTCACTGCACCACACCTCAGGTACTGGCACTCCTTTTATATATATATATTTTTTTTTTTCACAATAGTTTTAGTGATTCTAAATTGCGGTATAATAACTTCTATTTTTTTCTTCCTCTCGACAAATTTGACATTTTCATGTGCCTTATTTCGACATGTGCCCCTTTGTCACCAAAACTAAAATAGCATGCATGGCACATGACACAAAAACATATAAGAAGAGAAGAATTAGGAGGAGGAATTTGCCATTTATCCTCTGAAGCGTGCTCCGGACCTCTGACATTGATAAAATCATGGCTCATCTGATTGTGGTCTCAACTCCATATTCCGGTCTGTCCCTGCCCCCCCCCCCCCCACCCCTTGTCGATCAAAAATCTATTTAACTCAACCTTGAATATATTCAATGCAGGTTCGATTCCCGTCTTGGGTCACTGTCTGTGCGGAGTCTGCACGGGTTCTCCTCGTGTCTGCGTGGATTTTCTCCGGGAGCTCCGGTTTCCTCCCACAGTCCAAAGATGTGCAGGTTAGGTGGATTGGCCATGCTAAATTGCCCTTCGTGCCCAAAGGGGTTGGGTGGGGTTGCTGGATTTCAGGTGTGGGCTTAAGTGGTGTGCTCTTTCTGGTGCAGACTCGATGGGCTGAATGGCCTCCTTCTGCACTGTAAATTCTATGTCTATGTCTAACCTCCATGAAGAAGGGAATTCCACAGACTAGACTAATGAGCCTCTGGGAGACCCTGTGGTGCAATGGTAGCATTAAACCAGAAGCTCCAGGTTTGAGTCCGAGCCCAGGACTTGATGGCCAAGGAAGGTGCGTTCATTACACGGCCAAACAGGTTGAGTGTCAACCTGCAAATCCTTCCAACAGGCCAATGGCTGGTGGTAAGTGCAGAAGAGACTCCTGGTCAGCTACGCTTGAGTGGTGGAGTGGTGCCCCTCAAGCCACTGGTGACAGGGTAGTGACCTGTTCTGGAAACAGATGAATGTCTGTCTTAAGTGGACTATTAGGTGAGAAAAGAGAATTGGAATGGAATGACCTTCGTATAGAAAAGATTTCTCCTCATCTCAGTTTTATAAAACTGTGTCCCCAAGTTCGAGACATCCCTACAAGAGAAAACATCACCTCGGCATCCACCCTGTCAAGTCCCCTCAAGATCTTGTATGTTTCAATAAGATCACTTCACACTTTTCTAAACACCAATAAGTGTAAGCCCAATCTATACCACCTAAAGAGACAAAGGCAGCAGGCGTGTGGAAATGCCAATACCTGCAATCCCCCTGTTCAACCTTTCCCCATAAAATAATCCCTTCATCCCAGGAATCAGTTGAGTGAACCTTCTCTGAGCCGCTTCTAATGCAATTCATCCTTTCCTAAGTAAGGAGACCATTAGCGAAGGTCAGAGAAGTATGAGCACCAAATTGAGGCCATGCAAACTTTGCATTTTATGGCAGGTGTAGGTTTGTGATGGCAGAGAGTTGAGCAGGAACCAGTTACACATGTCTCCCTACTGTCTTCACTGTAGAAGAAACAGAAGGTAACCAAGGAGCAAATAAGAATGTGTAACTTAAAGTAATTAATATCAGCAAAGAAAACGTTTTGGAGAAACTTAAAGAACTAAAATTCAATAAATTGCCTGGGCACCTGAAAAGGGCACCATCCTCAGATACTTTAGGCCTGGGTGTTTTGGAATTACAATTATGTTATTATTACAGTGTGTAAGTTAGGTTACAAGGCTTATGGGGATGGGGTGGGGGAGTAGGCCTAGGTAGAGTAGACGTTAGGTTGGCCGGTGCAGACTCGATGGGTGAATGGCCTCATTCTGCGCTATAGAGATTCTAAGGTTCTGTGGGAATGAAAAATATGGTTACAATGTATTTTTTTCAGGTGCCCTGCTGTTGAAATATAGCAAGAGAAACGACACCTGGACAGCCCAAGAAACTCTGGTTTATATTGGTAAGCCTTTAGTTGTGGACAAAATAGGTGCCCAGAGGATAGCTTTGGAGATGCGTTTTCTACACCAAGAAGAAATACTGGGCAGGTACTTCAGTTTCTCATCTCCTTTATAGTAGACTTGTCAACTTACTTGCTACCTATTTTTGTCTCATTATTCCTTCCCAAGGTACTGGTGTTGGTGAGTAGGCAGCCATTTAATGCCCATCCCCAGATGTTCTTGAAAAGAAGGTTTCTTGAAATGCTGCAGTCCACAATATGAAATTACTCACACAATTTTGTCAGAGAGGGAGGTCCAGGATTTTGACTCAGTGCCAGCCTCCCCGAACAGGCACCGGAATGTGGCGACAAGGGGCTTTTCACAGTAACTTCATTTGAAGCCTACTTGTGACAATAAGCGATTTTTATTTTTTGGATGACAAATAGAAATCTGTGTTTTGAGGTCATAATCTCACATAAATTCCAAGTCATTATCCTCCCTTTTCATTTATTAATTATTGCAATAATTGCAGCTCCCTTAGACTGCTCAATTGGTGAGACACACATATCAATAGTTAGTTTGTTTACAATCTCTATTTCATTTAGCTGAGCTCAATGAATGGACCAACAGGGGCTAGATATCACTATCTGATTGTAGCTGTTGGATTGAGTGGGTTGATAGGTAAGGATGGAAAGCCAAGTTTGATGCCCCCTGTGGCACAATGTCTTGGTTCATAATTAAATATTGCTACTTAGTGCCTTCATGAAAGCAGGGGGGGGGAATCTTTGCATTCACCCACTTTACGGAGCAGATTGAATGAGGTAGGACAAAAGGTTCCCTGCAATATCACAGTGGGTAGGGGTATGAACATGCTCAGATCATAGAATACCTACAAGGCATACGGAGGCCATTTGGCTCATCAAGTCTGCACCAACCTCCGAACGAACACCCTACCTCGGCCCATGCCCCCACCCTATTCCTGAAACCCCACCTAACCTTTTGGACACCAAGGGGCAATTTAGTATGGCTAGTCCACCTAACCTGCACATCTTCTGACTGTGGGAGGAAACGAGAGCACCCGGAGGAAATCCACGGGGAGAATGTGCAAACTCCAAACAGGCAGTCACCCAAGATAGGAATCAAACCCGGGTCCCTGGCGCTTTGAGGCAGCAGTGCTAACCACTGTGCCGCCGCGCCGCCCTTATTTATGTTTTTCAATCATCAGGTGATTCCAATGTTTTTGTAGTTAATTCCAGCAGTGGAAAATCACAGGCAGTGTGCTCCCTGCATGACCCATGAAGTGCTCCTTTTACCCAACAAGAATGGCATTTGGTGCCTTAACCAATTTTTCTTTGACAAACCCAGGTATGTTGGAAAGCAGTACAAAAGAACAAAAGAGCTTGCTTACCACTTCAATGATGTTGAACGCCAGATGACAGCACAATACTATGTGACAGAATTCAACAAAAGTCTGTATGAGCAGCAAGTTCCTACACAAATATATTACATCCCAGCCTCAGTTCTTCTGGTAAGTCCAGGTATATGTTTCATACTGTCACAGCATGTCACTTTTTCAAGGATAACATTTTACTTCAAGTAGCTGCATACTGGAAGGGTCATTGTAGCAGGTGCTGGAGGATTCACTGCTCAGAGGATTCTTCCAGGCCTGAGCCTTCAGAGGATAGTTGCTGGGAAGACTGCGAGAGCAAAGGACATTTTCATCTGGGCTTAGAGCTGAAGGCCCTTTAAACATAGCATCAGTCCTTCCTTCCTTATCAGGTGACTATGTGCTGCTGCCTCAAAGCCCAGTTTTGGCTACGGATTGGTCAGCTACCTGATCTGCCAGTTGTTATTGGCTGGCTGATGCAATATCACTATGGGAACTGGAGTCAGTGGAGGAGGGTGTTCATCATTTGTTTCCAGTTCCACTCCAGCAAGGTCCCTGGAAAAACTGGGATAAAAGCAAATTACTGCGGATGCTAGAATCTGGAAAAAAAAACAGAAAATACTTGAGAGTCATGCAGATTTGACAGCATCTGTGGAGAGAGAAGGCAGCTAACGTTTCGAGTCTGGATGACTCTTTGTCAAAGTTCAGACAGTTTTGATAGGGTCATCCAGACTCGAAACATTAGCTTCCTTCTCTCTTCACAGATGCTGTCCTACCTGCTGAGATTGTCCAGTATTTTCTGTTTTTATCCCTGAAAACCTGGGCCAGATTCTCTCTAAATAACTTACCTGTTCGCCTTAATGCATGGAAAACTGTGATCAAATCATTGTTTAACCATTCTAAATACCAGTGAGTGTAATTCCAGTTTGTGCTTTCTTTACCACCATTTCCACCTGTGCTGCCACTTTTAAGGACCTGCACGCCCAGATCTCTCTGTGTCTCTATGCTCCTGATGGTTCTGCCATTTATTTTATAGCTCCCACATGAATTGGATCTACCAAAATGCATCACCTTGCATTTGTCTGGGTTAAATTCCATCTGCCATTTCTCTGCCCAATTTTGCAGCCTATTTATATCCTGTTGTATTCTCTGACAATCTTCATCACTATCCGCAACTCCTGCAATCTTAGTTTCATCCGCAAACTTGCTAATCAAACCCACTACGTTTTCTTCCAAATCATTTATATATATTACAAAGAGCAGAGGTCCCTGCGGAACACCACTAGTTACAGACTTCCATTCGGAAAAACACCCTTCCACTGCTACCCTCTATCTTCCATGACCAAGCAAGTTCTGGATTCATCCAGCTAGTTCACCCTGACCCCATGTGATCTAATCTTTTGCACCATCCTGCCATGAGGGACCTTATCAAATGCTTTACTAAAGTCCATGTGGACAACATCCACAGCCCTTCCCTCGTCAATCATTTTTGTCACCTCCTCAAAAAATTCAATCAAATTAGTGAGTCGTGATCTTTCTCGTACAAAACCATGCTGTCTGTCCCTAATAAGACCATTCACTTCCAAATGTGCATAGATCCTATCTCTGAGAATCTTTTCCAACAATTTCACTATCACTGACGTCAAGCTCACTGGCCTATAATTACCCAGATTATCCTTGCAACCCTTCTTTTTTTTTTAAATTTTAGAGTACCCAATTCATTTTTCCAATTAAGGGGCAATTTAGTGTGGCCAATTCACCTACCCTGCACATCTTTGGGTTGTGGGGGCGAAACCCACGCAAACACGGGGAGAATATGCAAACTCCACATGGACCTGCAACCCTTCTTAAACAATGGTACAACATTGGCTATCCTCCAATCCTCTGGGATCTCACCTGTTGCCAATGAGGATACAAAGACTTGTCAGAGGCCCAGCGATTTCATCTCTTGTCTCCCTCCGTAATCTGGAATAGATGCCATCTGACCCTGGGATTTGTCTACCTTAATGCTGTTTAACACACCTAACAGTTCCTCCCTCGTAATAATGACCTGTTCTAAAGTGTTTACTCATCCTTCTGAGACACCACCAATCAACGTGTCCCTCTCCTTTGTAAATACCGATGCAAAATACTCTTCAAGGACCTCACCTACTTCGTCTGGTTCTACACATAATTTCCCTCCTTTGATCTTGTGTGGACCAACTCTTTCTCTAGCTACCCTCTTGTTCCTAATATACATATAAAATGCCTTGGAGGGTGGCATGTGGCACAGTGGTTAGCACTGGGACGGCAGCGCTGAGGACCCGGGTTCGAATCCTAGCCCTGGGTCATTGTCCGTGTGGGGTTTGCACATTCACCCCATGTCTGCATGGGTTTCATCCCCACAACCCCAGTATGTGCAAGTTAGGTGGATTGGCCACGCTAAATTGCCCCTTAATTGGAAAAATAAATAAATAAATAATTGGGCACTCTAAATTTATTTTAAAAATAATTAAATAAATAAAATGCCTTGGGATTCTCCTTAATCCTGTCTGCCAAGGACATTTTGTTGCCCCTTTTTGCCCTCTTAACTCCCTGCTTGAGCTCTTTTCTACTTCCTTGTATTCCTCAAGTGCATTATCTGTTTTTAGTTGCCTGTACCTCACATATTCATCTTTTTTCTTTTTGACAAGATTCTCAATTTCCCTGGTCATCCATGGTTCCCGAATCCTGCCTTTCCTGTCCTTCCTTTTTACCAGCACATGCCTGTCTTGCACTCCCATCAACTGCTCCTTAAAAGACTCCCACATGCCAACTGTGGATTTACCCTCAAACAGCCTCTCCCAAACAACAGCCTCCAAATCCTGCCTAATCTGGTTGGAGTTAGCCTTCCCCCAATTTAGCACCTTAACCCGAGAACAACACTCGTCCTTTTCCATGAGTATCCGAAAGCTTACGGAATTGTGGTCACTGTTCGCAACATGTTCTCCCACTACAACTTTGATGACCTGGCCGGGCTTGTTCCCTAGTACTAGGTCCAATATAGCCCCCTCTCTAGTCGGACTATCCACACATTGTTCCAAAAAAACTTCTTGGACACACTTAACAAATTCCTCACCATCCAGACCCCTAGCCCTAAGGGATTTCCAGTCAAAATGAGGAAAATTAAAGTCTCCCACTACAACAACCCTATTATTTCTACATCGATCCAGAATCTGCTCACATATCTATTCTTCAACTGCCCGTGGGCTGTTTGGAGGCCTGTAGCACACCCCCATCATAGAGACTGCCCCTTCCTGTTTCTGAGTTCTATCCACAGTGCCTCGTTGATGTTTTAAATAAAAGCAGGCAAACATAAAGAGCCTCTGGTGATATGTTCAATGAAACCTAAAATTTACTCCAAGATTTGACACATGACTTCTGTTTCCCCAGCTTTTGGAAGACAAGCAAATTGTGGGCTGTGTAAGTGTGGAGCCGTACATGCTTGGGAAGTTTATAAAATTAACAAACAACACAAAGACTGTTCGTAAAGAATACGAAGCAACAATGTATGGACTTGCATTTGGACATTTTACCTATGAGTTTTCTAACCAGGAAGAAATAGTAGTTGATTTACAAGGTAAACCATGACCCATTGGATAACTGCTGTCCTCATAATGTACAAGCCAGTAATGCTGATTGTTTTATACCAGGATCAATTTCAGTTGGACCATCTCAAAGTTCACAGAGTCAAGGAGTGGCCTCTTTATTGACCCGGTGGATACAACCACCACAAGGAATTACTGGCATGGTGGAGAGGCTGCGAAAATCAGCCCATTGCTGCTTTTTTTGGAGGTGAAGTGGTCATGACAGGGCTTCCTTAAACAAGTGGTCTCCATCTGTACCATTGAAGTGGCTGGTGCATCTTCTTTCACTGCCATGGGTCTGAATAACGCCAGAGTTTGGGAACATGTGAATTTCCAGATTTGGAAGTACCACTTACCTTCCTCAAACCCTGATCCCCAATCTTCTCCCCAACTCTCCACCCTCACCCCTTCTCACCCTCAACCTCCATACCCCACTTTCATCCCCAGCTATCCACCCTCGCCCTGTTCCTCAGCTTTCCACTCACACCTCCCTCCCCACACTCTCGCCCCTCACCACCCTCACTCTCCTCTGAATCAAGGACCTTAGTTTAGGCAGGCAAAGTGAAGACACAAGAGATGGGAATTCAGGTGTACTACAGGTATAATTTTAAAAGGCACTAACAAACCTTCCTTATCATTGCTCACATTGAATCTGAGGGTACACTACTATGTTGCTCGGAGAGGAGAGATGCTGAGATATGTTTAAAAAAGAAAATCTGATTGAAAGGATTTTGATAGTTTGTAAGCAATGTCCCAACAGTGAACTTTTTATTGTTTTATCATTTCCATACTCATTGAAAGCAGATTTTTAAAAATTTATTTTATATATCCCAGTTGCACAGTTACATTAACCTCTGCATACATCACGGGGGGCAGCTGTTAGCCTTCACTATCCTTCCCTTTAGTAGTATGAGATTTTGCAACAGGGGCCAAGAAACATGCAAATCATATAAAAGCACGTGCATCTAAGGGGCACATGAAAACTAATGGAAACAGAAATCCCAAGACACGTTAGAATATCTGGACAGGATGAGTGTCACCAGTTTGAAATAAAGTTTGGCCAATACACCATTGTCTGATGTAGCCACAACATTTGTTGATAATTTGATAACAGGATAATTTGTTCAGATCAATGTAGTTGATGACTCTATCAATAAGTTAACATTTGAGGACTTGTATTCCCAGGTAGCAAAGGGAAAAGCAAGATTTTATTATTCTTTCTGAACTTATTAGATCCAGACAGAAGGTTGACGTTACCAATTTCTGTCCTCTGTCCTATTTCTAAAAAAACAAAATCCCTCTAACTGTGTTCACTATATTCCTCCACAGGTTGGGTCACTGGAGATGGAAAAGGTCTTATTTACCTAACCGATCCTCAGATTCATTCAGTGAAAAAGAAACGAGGGGGATCAAACTTTGCAGACAAAGGGATCAGATACTTCCTCAACTGCCAGCACAAAGAATGTAATGAGATTTGCCGCATCCTTGCATTGCAAATTCCTGCCAGGGAGGAGTTGGATGATATACTTTAAGCAGAGTGTATTTTTATATTGATTTTGTAAAGTATATTCAATTGTGACAGGATCTTACTATATTGCTGGACAGGTGTTCGTCCTGAGAATCCACAGATTGTCAGCCCAGCAATTACATCCAGATACACAAATTGGTAACCTCTAGTGATGGGCACCAGAGAATACAGGGACATTTGGAGATCATCTAACTTGGAGATCACATTACATAGAAGTACATAGAATTTACAGTCTAGAAGCAAGCTATTTGGTCCAACTGGACTGGGCTATTATTTAAGCTCCACACAAGACTCCTCCCACCCTACTTAATCTCCTCAGCATATCCTTCCATTCCTTTCTCCATCCTGTTATCAAGTTTCCCCTCAAATGCATCTGTGATTTTCACCTCCATGTGGTAGCAAGTTCCCCATTCCCCATTTGCCACTCTCATGGCAAAGACATTTCTCCTGAATGCTCTGTTGGATTTATTTGTTGCTATGGCCTCTAGTTTTGAATTCCCCAAAACAGAACATTTTCTCTTTGTCTACCCTATTAAACCCCATCATAATTTCGAAGACCTCTATTAGGTCATCGCTCAACCTCCCCTTTTCTACAGTCTTATCATGTTCCATTTTACCTGATAGTTGTAACCTCTCAGTTCCGATATCATCCTTGTAAATCTTCATTGCACCTTCTCCAGTGCTTTAGTATCGTTTTGTATCTGAGGGTTTGGAGGTTGGGGTTGGAGGGGTGGGGTTAGAGGGATGGGTATGGGGGTTAGCTCCACTTCCGTGGAAAAAAGATACGATTTTGCCTTATAGCTTCCTTTGTCGGGATGGGGGTGATATATGTTCAAGTGAGAAATAAAAATAGACCGGTTAGCTGTCTTTGGGGATGCAGGTAATGACCACACACTACATCTCACCACCACACCCCGCTCGTCGTTGGTGGTGGCCCTGACCATCCATCAAAGTAGTAAGTATGTCTCTTCTCACTGGGCACACCTCAATAGGTGATAATAGTGAGCAGACAAGGTCACAGGAATTCCCAACATTGAAAGTCCCCCCCCCCCCCCCCCCTACATCACTGACCTTATAAAGGAGTGGACAAAGTCTCCAGCTCTTAAAGAACTATGTGGGAACTCCCTGCACAATCCAGAACCTGCTGACCTATTTTCTGCCACTTTTGAGGAATTCTTGTTGGAGCAATAATGGGAATGTGCGAGAAGGGTAAAGGATTTTTGGTGTACTGGTGTTCAAGTTATAGAATTATTCATTGCTAATGATGGGAATACCATTTAGAATCTTGTAACTTGCAGAAATATTCCCCCTTCTTCAATTATTAATTTAGTTTATTTATTCACTACTTTCCTCTGTGGTGATTTTCTTCATGTTCACTCTTTGCCCTCTATATCACATCGCACACAGTACTCTATAAGTGTGGTCAAACCAAGGTTTGAAACAGGTTCAGCATATGTTTTGTTACTTTTCAGCTCTATCCTTCCAGAAATAAAGCCGAGTGCTTGTTTTACATTTTTATTGCCTTATTGACCTATGGCACAACTTTCACCGAACGATGTATTTGACCTACGAAATCCCTTTATTCCTCTACCTCAACTAGGCTTGCACCTTCCAAGTAATAAGTGACCTCGCTATTCTTCCCAACAAAATGTACAACCTCACATTTATCTGTGTTGAATTTCATACACCAATTATTTGTCCATTCTGTGGACTTATTTGTATCTTCCAGAAATTTCCTACAGTCTCCTCAGTATTGACTATTCTGCCAATTTGGTGTCATCTGAAAATTTAGAAAGGTTTTTGATTCCATATTTAAAGCTGTTAATGTAAATTGTGAACAGTAGTGATCCCAGCATTGATCCTTGGAACATCACTTTGCATCTTCTGTCATTCTGAATTTACTTCCACTCTCTACTGTCTCAAAGCCATTCTGCTACTTGTTTCCTGACTCTGCATCCTCACCTTACTCATAGGTTTTTGCCTTACATAAAGATCAAACCACTTTCAGTTTTCTCAAATGAAAAGGGAAACTTTTAAATTAAACATGTTGGTCATGATTTATGATTGTTTCAATTTAACCTATAACATGATTTTTGTGTGCATTCATTGTGGAACTATACAATTAGTTGAGCACCAAATCATTGTTCGAAGGATATCCATGTTGTGATTTTGGTCACAGCGTAAAGATTCTTGACAAGCACGATCTTGTTTTCATTTGAAGTCATTCATTGTAAATGTATTGCCATAAATATACATCCTTTCCATTGATTATCTTTGGGCTACTCTCTTTTTATAATAAAATTTATCATTAAATTTACTATATATTCATTGACATTTTCATGGGGTATGGGCTTTGTCCAGAATTTGTTGTTTATCTGTAATTGTCCTTGGGAAGTTGGTGGTGAGCTGCCAAGTCAGGATGGTGTGTGACTGGAGGGGAACTTGCAGATGGTGATATGCCTGCTGCCCTTGTGCTTCTAGGTGGTAGAGGTTTCAGGTTTGGATGGTACAACCAGAGGAGCCTTGGCAAGTTTCTAAAGTGCAACTTGTAGATTGTACACATTGCAGGCACAATGTAGTAGAGGGAATGAATAATTAAAGTGGTGAATGGGTCATCGGTCAAGTAAGCTGCTTGTCCTGGATGTTATCAAACTCCTTTAGTGTTGCTGCAACTGCATTCATCCAGATAAGTGGAGAGTATGCCAACACCGTCCTGACTTGTGCTTTGTAGATGGTGGGCAGGCTGTGGGGAGTCAGAAGGAGAAATACTCGCTGGAGAATTCAGAGCTGCTCTTGTCGCCACAGTATTTATATGGCCAGTCCAGTTAAGTCATGTCAGCAGTGAATCCCCAGGATGTTGAAGGAATTTGGCGATGGTAATACCATTGAATTTCAAGGGAACATGGCTAGATTCTTTCTTATTGGAGATGGTCATTGCCTGGCACTTGTGGCGCATTAATGTTATTTAATTCCTGATGGAATAGCAAGAATGAATGGAATAACTACATGTAGGCTTTATTCCATGCCAGAATATTCAATGGCCTTATTTAAATTCCAGTATTCACGCATTGTGTTGTCCATTATTACCTCATTGTATGTTGCTGTATTGTGATGTACAACACTATGTAATTGATCCAGTTCTTTGGCTGCAAAACAACTTTTTCACATTAATATTTTTCTTAGTGATGGACTTATGAGTTGCAGAACTGATAAACAAAATGTAATAAATTGCTCTGTGAAACTGTCCCATCCACCTCATTAGTTTGCCCTGTTTAAGGTTTCTCTGCATTATTGTGGAGAACATTTACCAAGGCTTCTCATTTTTCTAAATTTGGCCCATACTGAGAAGGCTACATTAATCACCTATCCCTTCTTGAAGTTGTGCTGGTGCCAAGCCTTCCAACTGAGTTGCCGTAGCCATTATGCTGATGGTACTCCCACAATTGTGGGAGACAGAGAATTTCTGAATTTTGACTCCAGAGACATTCAAGGAACTGCAACACATGTCTAAGTGAGGCTGGTGTATGACTTGAAGGTGATGGTGTCCCATGATACTGCTGCTCTTGTTCTTCTCAGTGGTTGCTGATCTGTTCTCTTGCTGGTACCCATGGTGTGTACTGCTGCTTGGACATCATGAAGTAGTTTTGTTGAAGTCACAAAGGAATCTTTATTAACAGTTTGAACAATGGATAATTTACAGTGAAAGCTAAGGTATAGAAAGGGCCCTTACATGTTTCTACCTATCTCTTGAATGCTCTTAGCTCTAGGTCACGTGCCTCCTTACGTCACTGTGTGGGTGGTACTGTATATACTCAGTACCATGTTAACCATTTAGGTACCAGGGGCTGGATTCTCTGCCCCGCTGCGCCACATTTCTGCCCCGACCCACCGGCGGGATTCTCCGTTACGCCGGCCGGTCAATGGGGTTTCCCATTGTGGGGTAGCCCCATGCTGCCGGGAAACCACCGGGCAAAACGGAGAATTACGCCGACGGAGAATCCCGCCCCAGATATTTCTACTACAGTTGGGTTCACTGAGATGCCATGTTCTGTTGGAGAAAGATTTTGGTTCAACTCAATTAATGACCCTATATTTATTTCAGTGCTTCGGATTGGCAATTGTTGGATTTTATTGACACATTAAAAACTAAGAACTCCTCTTCTCAGAGGCATATTTGTTAAATTCAACACCACTACTGAGCAGATGTGGATTTACAGTTAGTGGGGCCCTGTGCTCGGTTTCAATTATGCCCTCCCCCCGAGGGGACCTCCATCTCTGTCTTCTGTCTCATCTGGGGTCCATCTGCTGCCTTGGTCACCAGGAGCTCACTGCCTCTCTCTCATTTGCTGGGGCCCGCTGCCTGACCCACACCTGGTGCCTACCCACCGCCTCCCCCTCGCCTCCGGGCCTCACCTGCTGCTGGGGTTTGTTGCCTCACCCACACCTGGTGCCTACCCGCCGCCTCCCCCTCGCCTCGGGGCCTCGCCTGTTGCTGGGGTCCACTGCCTCACCCACATCTGTGCCAGCTGCCTCTCCCTTGACTCGGGGCCTTAGATGGTTCTGGGGTTCAGCCGTTCGAATTGGCCTTCTTGGTAATCAGAACTTACCTTCCTCCCATTCTTAGTTTCTCATCCATTCACAACCTTTAGCTCAGTTGGCTGGTCAGCAGGTTCATGATGCAGAATGAGGCCAACAGCATAGGTTTAATGCCCGTACCGGATGAGATTATTCATGAAGGCCCCATCTTCTCAACCTTGCCCCCACCTAAGGTGTGGTGATCCTCAGGTTAAATCACCACCAGTCAGCTCTGCCCCTCAAAGAGGAAAGCAGCCTATAGTCATCTGGGACTATGGCAACTTGATTCACAACCTGGTTTTGCACTGCTGATATGATGCTGATCGGTCCACATCAGCACCAAATGCACAGAGGAATCAGCCAGTGATTCAATGAGCTGCATCTTTCAAGTATTTGCCTTACCAGCCATGTTCCAGGACTATCTTGCATCCCACCCACCCCCCCCACACACACAATCATTTGGGGACTTGTGCCTAGACACCGGGGGCGCGATTCTCCGCTCCCGCGCCGGTTGGGAGAATCGCCTGAGTTGCCGAATTTTCCCGTGACGCCGGTCCGACGCCCTCCCGCGATTCTCCCAAGCGGCAAGAACGGCCCCGTCGAGTTCCGCGTGGCGCAGGCCAGAGAATCGCCCGAGACACCCAAAATGGCGATTCTCCGGCACCCCTGCTATTCTCAGGCCCGGATGGGCCGAGCGGCCAGCCCAAAACGGTGGGTTCGCCCTGGCACCGTCCACACCTGGTCGCTGCCGGCGGGAACAGCGCAGGAATGCTGGGGGGACGGCCTGCAAGGGGGGGGGGATCCTGCACCGGGGGTGGGGGGGGGCCTCAAATGGGGTCTGGCCCGCGATCGGTGCCCACCGATCGTCGGGCCGTCCTCTCTGAAGGAGGACCTCCTTCCGCAGCCCCGCAAGATCCATCTGACATCCTCTTGCAGGGCGGACTCGGAGAGGACGGCAACCACGCATGCGCGGGTGACGCCAGTTATGCGGCACCGGCCGCGTCATGTATGCGGCGCCGCCTTTACACAGCACTAAGGCCTGGCGCGCGTAAATGACGCGGCGCCACTCCTAGCCCATTATCGGGTCCTGAATCGGTCGGGATAGGGGCCGTTACGCGCCGTCGTGAACGTCGACGGCGTTCACGATGGCGCAAACACTCTGCCTTCATTTCGGAGAATCCCGCCCGGTGTGTTTCAATGTCAATCTGCTCTGACTGACTAATTATACAGAATAACAAGCACAGTTTGTATTTACATGGCACATCCACATAAAAGGATATTTCAGAAAACACCACAAATGGAAACATTGGAGGGAGAGCAAGAATTGCCATTTTAAAATCAAAGAGCTGCTTGATGAGCCATTGAATGAGCAGAGGGGTGATGGGTGAATAGGGCATGGTCCAAGTTAGAACACAGTCAGCATAGTTTTGGGGAAACCTCAAGGTTAAGGAAGGTAGAAAGTGGGATACTGAGGGGGACTGTGTGTGTTAATGGTGACTATGGGTGATTCTGGATTCCTTTTTGTCATTTGTTTATGTGAACATGCGGGCTAATGTTTGGGGTTTGGTGGGAGGATGGGATCGTTGTTATTGACATGGGGTTTGACATATTTGTTACTGATTATTGTTGGTGGGTGTAAATTTGGGAGAAAATGTGAAAAAGGAGAATTTAAATTTTTTTTAAAGAAAGTGGGATCCTGGCCAAAAGGACGTAGAAATAGTCAAGTCTAGAGGCAACAAATGAGAGTTTCAGCCACAGAGGAGCTGAGGCAGCGACAGAGTCGGGAGCATGATGTGAAGGTGAAAATAGGAAAGCTTAGATTTCGTCTTTCACAGGTACCATCACCTACCATCAACCACCCCAATATCCTTCCTGAATGTTAAATTTGTGCAGGATAGCCCTGGAAAGAAATCCTGCAGGCGATCCATGGTCAGTAGAAATAATCTGAGCAACATGATTTTCCAGGCGGCATAGTTTAAATGAGGCTTGGAGACAGTAATCATCAACCCCAAATATGCAAGGCAGCCAATACCTATGTCTTTTGGAAATCAGAATAAGAAAGTCAAAAATATTAACATGTGCCGTAGTCACTGGGAAAGTGCAGGCCATCAGCAGCTGCCAACTCAAAGTACTAGCCTTCCAGAATTGTGTTTTGGCCTTAGCAAATTTGTGGCAGATTTGTCTATGGGTATCAGTGAATTATTGTCAGCGACATCAACCCCTTTCTCCCGTATTTAACCAGCATCATATAGCTTTGGGTGACTGGGGAAATGGGCAGACCTGATGTAACCGAGTGTTTGTGTAACACTTATATGGCATATCCAATAACCATACCAAATTCCAGGTTATTGCATGACGCACCCAACAACACTCTATCAATCCTTAATGGATTTTCAAGCGTGCAATATGGAGGTGGCACACAGCTGGATAATGAGAAAATGCTGGTTCAGTCGAGCAGGATTACCAAAGGGAGTAATCCTCCTTTTCAGAGATCGCCGACAGCTTCTGGAGGACACAGGCTCTGCCAGGTGAGCTGGAAACAGGCTCAGATCACACTCTCAATCTCATTGCACACCCTGTCCATCAGCCAAAGGCATTTGGCGCACTGACCATTGTGAACGGAAAAGCCATTTCACCTGCCACTGAACGAAAGGATCATTCTTTTTTTAAATTTCTTCCACTCGCTTTAAACTGGACACCGTTACTATTTTATTTCCTGCTTTATTGTCACCCCATACTGCACGGGGGACGCGTCTGACTTATTTGAAGTTTGTAGAAATGCATTTTAACCAGGAATTTCGGTATAAAACAAGCCTGGGCTTCAAAGAAAGAAGGGGAAGGGGGGGGGGGGGGGGGTAGATTCAGATTGCAGCTAGCGGTGTATTCCGAAAAGACATGGCATTAATGGCTCCATCGAGGAGCTGGGGTGTATAATGAGATTTCCATTTGTCTTTTTAACGGTTGTTGGGGTTAATTGAAAGCCGGCTACACTGCCGCCGCTTTATCCGCCTGAGCTAATGATACCTGTCACGCGCACAGACATTAAGAAAGGTTTAAAGGGAAAGAACAAAAAGTGTAATTCATCGGATAACATACGGCACGCACATGAATGAGTCCTACAAGCAAAGCCAGCGGCCAAATGCAGACTATAATGGACATTCTGTGCAGCTCACTCCTTCGCGCCTGAACACAATCACACAGCAGTCTGGCCAGATCTCCGCCTCACACAACTTCCACCCACATTAGCGCCTGCTCTACAAATTGCTTTCGGCCGGATACATATTCATGGCGGTTCAATTTAGGCATTTCTACCGTCTCGCGGATTTGGGACCGCTCTTCACTTCCACTGGTCGCTGGCGAAAGAGTTGCCAGGGAGATTTCAAAGTGGCCGCTTTTGCTCCATCTCCTCCGGTCACGCTGACAACGCTGGCTGATTTCACACTTCCACAAGGAGGGTGCGGGGACGCCACTCTTACAGCCCCGTTGCCCCCCTCGTATTGTCCGATTGCCAAAAGCCAGAAATAAAACCAGAGCCGCTTTTTATGCGCAGTTAACCTCCCAGGGGTGTCGCTGAGAGGAGTGTGAATCATTTTGTTCCCCGAAGAAATTGGCGAAATTGATACTCCAGGTCAGCTGAACGCCGAGAATGGCTCGCGATCCCGTCCCCACTCTTCCCGTTCGCACTGCAACCCCATTTCTCCAGGAGCTTGTGTTTCCTCGCCGCACTATTCCCCAATTCTGGATGTTGCGGTGAAACTGACAGCTTTCGCCGACATTAATTGACTGAAACAGACAGAACGGCGCGAAAATCTTGGCGTTGCTCTCAGCGAGTTATTTCTCACAACTTCCACCCCTATGTTACCTGTCTCACTGCAAAGGCCCTTTTTTTAAAGTTCAACCTTGTTGAACGGGGTGTACCTGGATTTTTTAACAACGTTTTAACTTCAAAATTACTGCTCAACACTGTTTCTGACCTGTCAGGCCAGTTAGTGATAGAGGGAAAAAAATCTAGTGTCTTTAAAAAGTTTGTTTATCTGGCTTTTTTAACGTCAATTCAATTATTCCGATTAATTCGCTCTGTGAACATTTAAATTAAAGTGAAGGATAATCAGTGTTTCTTTTTAAACTTCCTCTGTTGTGAATATCTCCAGTGTGATTGGCGCCTTGTAGTTTGTGGATAAGTGCCTGGAGATCCCTCTTGGTACCAGATTTAAAATACCCGGGAGGGGGGGGGGGGGGTGAACCACGCCACAGAAATCGTGAAGTCTTTGTGCATAGTTTTCTTCCATATCAGAGGAGAGTGCTCTTGCTGTGTGTCTGTCTGGAAATTTGCTGCCTGCGTTTATCGCATGGACTACTCCCGTCAGCCCATTTTCCCTATTTCTCCCTTCTGTGATCGTTACAACAAACTCAATCTGAAATCTGCCATGCAAACTAAATAGTAATGCAGAAATTTCAAGCCCAATGTCCCAGAACTGATGTTTCCATCGGGTTGCGATGGCATTCTTTTCCCAGCGCAACTTGCGTGAGATGGAGGAATTTCAAGCTCAAATCGAATTTGAGGCTGGTTTAAAAAGCAGTGCCCGAGGAGGCGGCCACACCCACAAAACCGAGCCCTGCCCCCAGGTTGCACTAAGCAAGTTTTCACTAATTGCGCTCATTTCTGGGCTATTAGAACCACAGAATTCCTACAGTGCGGAATTCGGCTCGTCGGGTCAGCACCGACCCACTGAAAGAGAACCCTAGCTAGGCCCACTCACCCACCCTATCCCACCTAACCTGCACATCTCTGGACTGTGGAAGGAAACGGGAGCACCTGGAGGAAACCCAGGCAGACAGGGAGAATGCAAACTCCACACAGACACCCAAGTCCCAGATTGAATTTGAGTCCCTGGTGCTGTGAGGCAGCAGTGCTAACCCTGTACCACCCTGAGATGGCTTTTAAATTAAGCACATTTTCAACATGGACACCTAAATATATCCACATTCGGATAAAGAACACCCTAAGACATGATCAAATACTGTGAAAGTCCTTTGCCTGTATCTGCAATAGTGTCAGGGAGTGACTTGGAACCTCGCTCATGTCATTTTTATTGTTTAGAAAAGGGATACATTCAGAGCCAGGAACCCTGAGGCCTATCAACCTGATATTCACCCAACTGGAGCATATTAAAAGTGAATATAAAAGCTAGCCCAAAGCAGGCCTGGTGTGGTTAGTTCTCCCAACAAGGACTGTACTGGAAGCTAGTTGCTGCCTTGAGCAGAATAAAAAACAAAGAACAATACAACACAGGAACAGGCCCTTCGGCCCTCCAAGCCTGCGCCGATCACATGTCCTATTTGACCAACCGCCTGTATCCTTCTATACCCCATCTGTTCATGTGCCTATCCAGATAAGTCTTAAAGGTCACTAACGTATCTGCCTCAACCACCTCACTTGGCAGTGCATTCCAGGCCACCACCACCCTCTGTGTAAGAAACTTCCCCCGCACATCTCCACTGAACCTTTCCCCCCTCACCTTGAACTTGTGCCCCCTTGTAATTGTCATTTCCGCCCTGGGAAAAAGCCTCCAACTGTTCACCCTATCTATACCCCTAATAATTTTATAAACGTCTATCAGGTCACCCCTCAGCCTTCGTCTCCCTCGGGAGAACAATCCCAGTTTATTCGCTCTCTCCTCGCAGCTAATACCCTCCATACCAGGTAGCATCCTGGTAAACCTTTCTGTACTCTCTCCAAAGCCTCCATGTCCTTCTGGTAGTGCAGTGACCAGAATGTTGTATATAGTTAAATAAACCTCTGTTCTCTTACCGCTGGCTTCCTGAAGTTACTAAACTGCTAACGAGGATGGGATGATGACACAGAATGACTCATTACATTCGTTTCAAGGACCCTGGCGGGCGCAGAGCGACATTTCGCTCAACTTGAGAAGGAGGGCTTGGCGGTAATGTTTGGTGTCAAAAAGTTCCACCAGTACGTTTATGGGCAGCATTCCTCCATTGTGGCTGACCACAAGCCACCGCTCGGTCTTTAGAGGGAGGATAAGGGAATCCCATCCAACTTATCAGCTAGAATTCAACGTTGGGCGCTTCTACTCTCTGCATATGAATATTCGTTTTGATACCTCCCGGGTACGCAGATTGTCCATGCCAGTGCACTCAGCTGTCGACCACTGCCCCGTATCCACTTGTGGCCGAGGAGGTGGTTGCAACTTTCAGCTTCATGGATATTTTTCCAGCGACGGCTACTCAGGTGCGCGCATGGATGCAGCGGGATCCAGACTGGCGAAACTTCACGTCATACTATTGAGTGGTGGAGAAAAGGGGGCTCTTCCTGTAGCTGTCTGGCTTTTTGCACAGATGTTCTAGGAACACAGCGTAGAAGATGGCAGCATAATGTAGGGAGCTCGCATGGTCAGGAATGTCTGCTGCAGGATCTTCACAATGGTCACCCGGGTGCCTGTAAGATGAAGATGTTGGCCTGTCATTATGTCTGGTGGCCCAGCATCGATGGGGGCAGCTGCCCGGTGTGTCAGGAGCATCTGAAGCTCCCACCAATGGCCTCCCTTCATTCCAGGGAATGGCCAGGACTCCCGTGGGTGTGTCTACATGTGGATTTCGTGGAACCATTCAGGGGTCCGTGTTCCTCGTTATCGTTGTGCACTAGTGGCTAGAGGTGTACAGGATCACCTCAATGATGTTCAGGGCTAGAACCTGGATAGCTCAGTCAGTAGAGCATCAGACTTTTAATCTGACGGCCCAGGGTTCAAGTCCCTGTTCGGGTAATGATTTTAAATCTGAATTAGAGCCATAGAGGTTTATAGCATGGAAACAGGCCCTTCGACCCAACTTGTCCATGCCGCCCAGCTTTTACCACTAAGCTAGTCCCAATTGCCCACATTTGGCCCTTATCCTTCTATACCCATCTTACCCATATAACTGTCTAAATGCTTTTTAACAGACAAAATTGTACCCGTGTCTACTACTGCATCTGGCAGCTCATTCCAGACACTCAGCACCCTCTGTGTGAAAGAACTACCCCTTTGGCCCCTTTTATATCTCTCCCCTTAAACTTGTGCTCCATTCATGCAACACTTCAAAAAAGAAAACAGGAATAATATATAAGGGGGCGGCAACTGCTGCCTCACGGCACCGAGGACCCAGGTTCGAACCCAGTTCCGAGTCACTGTCCGTGTGGAGTTTGCACATTCTCCACGTGTCTGCGTGGGTCTCACCCCCACAACCCAAAGATGTGCAGGTAGGTGGATTGGCCACGCTAAATTGCCCCTTTATTGGAAAAGAAAATGAATTGAGTACTTTAAATTTTTTAAAACTATGCTTCGGTGCACGTTTAGCACCCATGGGATCCCTGAGCTCCCGGTAACAGATAATGGAACGTGTTCACTAGTGAAGAATTTACGAGGCGAAAGGGCATACGGCTTATTCACACCGTCCCACATCATCCCTCCTCCATGATATGGTGGAAAGGGTATCCAGATCTTCAAAAGGGACATTTTATAAAACAATTCACTGGTTCCATGGACACGACTGGCACGATTCCTTTTTAATTACCGCACAGCACCGCATGTAGCACGGTAGCATTGTGGATAGCACAATTGCTTCACAGCTCCAGGGTCCCAGGTTCGATTCCCGGCTTGGGTCACTGTCTGTGTGGAGTCTGCACGTTCTCCCCGTGTCTGCGTGGGTTTCTTCCGGGTGCTCAGGTTTCCTCCCACAGTCCAAAGATGTGCAGGGTAGGTGGATTGGCCATGATAAATTTCCCTTAGTGTTGGGTGGCGCTACTGTGTTATTGGGATAGGATGGAGGTGTGGACCTTGGTAGGGTGCTCTTTCCAAGAGCCGGTGCAGACTCGATGGGCTGAATGGCCTCCTTTTGCACTGTAATTTCTATGATGATGTGACAACAGGAATCATTACTGCAGAACTGTTAATGGGCCAACCACTTAGAACCCGGTTGAGTCTCAAGTTTCCAAGCCTCGGCAGGAAAGTGGAGGCGCAGGAGGAGAAGCAGGAGAGGCACCATGACTTGAGGACACCAGTGCCGCAATTTCATTCAGGGAGGCTATGCCCGCAATTTTGGTGATGGGGCACTTTGGTTCCCCGGCGTTGTGCTGGAGAGGACGGGTCCAGATTCAGGGGTGAATTCACCTGAAGAAGTGAGAACCTGCACTTCACGATGCCCAGCCCACAGTATTGGCACCTCCTCCGTACCAGCCTGGGACCCAACCATCTGGATTACAGCGCCCAGTCCAGCAGGAAGGAGGAGGATGACTCCGAAGCAGAGACAGACACCAGAGTGTCCATACCAGTGGACGATGTTGTGCTCGGGACCAATGTCCCGATGACAACTCTCTGGAGAATAGCCAGGAAACAGCGGTTGACAGACTGATACACTCCGCCCGACCCAGAGCCGCTGCAGGTGGAGACACAGCCGCGGGCACAGCGGCACAGAAGACCCCCCACATTTGGTGGCTGAGGGAAAATTTCCAGACTTTGGAAGGAGGGCTGTTGTAACCCACAGAAGGACCAAGGGGAAACCATTGTTGATCTTCCTGTAGGATTCGTGGAGTACGAGATTTTGAGTTGGGGGGCGGAGGCCAACCATCTGGAGCTGATTTTCTTTTTAAATTTAGAGTACCCAATTTTTTTTTCCCCCAATTAAGGAGCAATTTAATGTGGCCAATCCACCTAACCTGCACATCTTGGGTTGTGGGGGGACGGGGACGGCGGCACTGAGGTCCCAGGTTCGATCCCGGCCCTGGGTCACTGTCCCTGTGGAGTTTGCACATTCTCCCCGTGTTTGCATGTGTTTCGCCCCCACAACCCAAGATGAGCAAGGTGGATTGGCCACATTAAATTGCTCCTTAATTGGAAAAAAAAATGAATTGGGTACTCTAAATTTTTTTTTTTTAAAGGATGCTGTGTGGCTTTCAGAGGAACTTACAGGTGGTGATGTCCCCATGCATGTACTGCCGTTATCCTTCTAGCTCGTAGAGTGGGTTACGATGGTGCTGTTGAAGGAGCCTTGGTCAGTTTTTGCAGTCCATCTTGTAGATGGTACACACTGCTGCCACTGTGCGTACATGGTAGAGGATGTGGATGGTGGAGGTGGTGCATGGGGTGCCAATCAAGCAGACTGCTTTATCTTGGTGTTGAGCATCTTGAGTGTTGTTGGAGTTGAACCCGTCTAGGCAAGTGGAGTGTATGCCCTCACACTCCTGACCTGGGCCTTATAGATGGTGGGCAGGCTTTGGGGAGTCAGGAGGTGAGTTATTCACCCCAGAATTCAAACCCCTTGACCAGCTGTTGTAGCCACAGTATTTATATGGCTGGTCCAATTCAGTTTCCCTTTAACGGTAACCCCTAGGACGTTAATAGTTAGGGATTCAGTGATGATAATGCCATTGAATGTCAAGGGAAGATAGTTGGATTCTCACTTGTTGGAGATGAACGTTGCCTGGCACTGGTATGGTGTGAATGTTACCAAACGTGAACATTGTCCAGATCTTGCTGCATTTAGGTATGGAATGCTTCAGTCAAAGTTGAAATTATTGCACAAAGCTGAAAAAGCTAACAGACTGATTATGGTGCACAGTGTTTGTTTTAATGTTAATATCAGCAATCATGGTGTTTGTTCTGAAGACCTTCCATGCCAATGCTCGTATTGGCAGTACCTGCAGAGCCTTGGTGCTTTTAAGAAAACATGGAGTTTGTTAATTACCTTAGAGATGCTCCAATTTGTACATTGCTGAGTGTTTTGTGGAAAGTTGGTGGAAGATGGGTGTTCAGATTCTGCACACCCAGCAAAGCTATGAATGAACCTGTGTGCATCCATGACTGCTATGAGAGTAGAGAATAATGAAGAAGAGACTTTAAAAACACCCCAGCTTTTATGTGGCATCGAGCAATGATTTCTTTTACAGATTTCCTAGTCACAATAACATAAATGGAAATTGAAAGTCTAAAGAGTGACAGGCCGGTAAATTACAAAGAGAAAATCGCAGGTTGTGGACGCCTTTGGCTTATTGTGACAGTGTTTTATGTCTCTTCTTGCCTCTTTAGTTTTAGTAGTTTCAAAGTCGCAAATTCTGATTGGAAATAATGGTGGCAATTGTCCAACAGCACTTTCATGTCTTATTACCATCTAGATGACATGAATCATGGAATGTTTAAAATATGTTGGAACTTAGTATGCATTGTAAAAGATACATATGTTCTTGATGCATGAAGGAGTTGAAATTGATCACTTTCTACAATGAAGTACCATGTGCATTTCAGTAACATCTTGTTTAGATTTTACTTCATAACAGAATAATGGCAATCCTTTGCTAAAACACAGCCTGTTTCACTCATTGTTAATGAGTAACTAAACCACAATGCAAAGAGAGTTTTAACCTGAAGCATTTGTATTTATTTCCCCATCATTAACCCCATAACCTAAGCCTTTAATTTCATTATGAGCTTTCAGCCTTCCTTCCATAGAAGTAGCCTACCTGATTAAAGCTGGTCATTTGAGTTGCATAGAAGAAGACAATAATTCTTTTTTCCATGTGCTTCTTTTACAGACTATCAAAGATCTTGCTGGTTCCCCTAAATTTATTAGAGTGTCATAAATACTTTGGTTGAAAGGCTGGAAATTTCGGAACCCGCAGGGAACTAAACCCAAATTTAGAATGGCAGTGAAGAAGGTAATATTCACTTTTAAGGGGGTTTTGTTAAATGTAAAAGTAACTTGTGAATGCCTGTTTCATGGTTGCAGAGGTCAGTTTAAGTGCACTGCCCATGACCATCAACAAGAACTGACCTCTTGTATCTAATCTAAGAGTAAAAGAACAATCTCACTAATAGAGAAAGTTCTGTGCCGTTAATCTGAAGTATTTGTTGGGCTAAGATAGAAGCTAGCAAAATGGTAGAGTGTAAGAATGAAGGACTGATTGTTTAACATATAAAGAAATGTAGAGAGAGTGAGACAGCAGCAAAAACTTTCATGTATGCACCTTTACAATAAAAAGAAAGGCACTTTGTGCAGGCATAATCAAACAAAAATATTATGCTTAGATTTCCATTCGGCATTTGATAAGGTGCACAACTTGAGGAAGCCAGCAGTAGTAGAACAGAGATTTATTTAATTATATACAATATTCTACTCAAGGCAGTAACTCACTCCCACTTGGGTCCTTGCTGGGAGAACTAACCACACCAGGCCCTGCTTTGGACCGGCTTGTATGTAGGTCTGTCATGAGCTCCTGCTGAGCAGCCTCCATCCCCTGTCCGGGAAGCTCGTACTCCATGAGTTCCACAGGGAGATCAGCAATGGTTTATCCATGGTCCTCATGGGGGTTATAACAGCCCCCCAAAGTCTGACAGCTCCCATTCAGCAGCCAACAGTGGGGGCCTTCTGCATCGCTTTGCCCGAGGCTGTGCTTCTGCTTGCGACTGCTCTAGGTCAGGCGGCGTGCATCGGTTTGTCGACCACCATTTTCTGGCCGACCTCCGAAGTGTTATTGCCGGGTCCTCGCTCCCAGACACGACGTCGTCCGGAGGCACGGACACTTCCGTGTCCATTTCCGAGCCGGATTCATCCTCCTGCTGAGGGCACTAGGATTTAGACAGTTGGGTCTCCAAGCTGAGGGGCGGTTCCTGGCATGAAGGAGATATCGATGCTGCCAGTTGGGCATCCTGAAGGTTGTCCAAATGCTTCCACTGAACTCTCCCCTGAATCTGAACTTTGCACGAGATTAGTCCCGTTCTCTACAGCATGACACCTGGGAGTCAAAGTTCCCCGTTTCCAAAGTTGGGGGGCATAGACTGTGCCCCCTGAGTGAAATTGTCGCCCTGGCATCCTCAAGTATAGGTGCCACATTTGCATCTCCTGCTGCGCCTCCACTTTCCTGCCAAGGTTTGGAAATGTGAGGCTCAACCGGTTCTAAGCTGTCGGCCCATCAGCAGCTCTGCAGGGGCGATTCCAGCTGTCACATGTGGTGTTGTGCGGGTCTTAAAAAGGAACCGCGCCACTCGCGGGTCTATGGAATCTGTGGATTTTTTATTATGCCCCCTTTGAAAGTCTGGACCGCCTTATCTGCCAGGCGTTGGAGGAGGGATGATTTGCGGCGGTTCTAACATGTCGGGTGCCATTTCGCTTTGTCGACGAGGCCAACTCTTCACGAGTAAAGGGCGGCCCTTTATCCGTTACCAGGACTTCTGGAATCCCAGGGGTGCTAAATGAACACTGGAGCTTTTCTGTCGTGGTTCATCTTAGAGGCACCCAGTTGTCCTTTGCTAGGGCCTCCTGACCCTGCGGTGGGATTACCACATGAGCTCCCCACAATATGACACCATCCTCTGTAGTTATCTCTGTATGTAGTAATACATGATCAGGCTATGTTAAACTAGCACAGGCAACTGAATACTAGATGGCCACACTATCAGGACCTATATAAATGTTTTCCTGCTCTTTCCCAGAGGAGTGTGTGTCTGGAGTGCAGAGAGTACAGAGCTAGAGAGAAGAAGTTAATAGATATCAGTAATTATCTTTATCTTATTTAATAGTTTGATCTACAGTTATTTGTTTGTTTACTAGTTTAGTATTAAGTAAAAAGAACTTACGAGATTATTTTATATTACTCATTAAATTACTTTATCATCACTGGAAGACTACGGCTATATTTCAAAAACTCAGCTAGATAGAAAGAGTAATATATATATTACAACATCGTAATATAACATGGTACACGTTTTAAAAAGCTTTAAGAAAGACTAGTAAGCGAATTCAAACAAAGAATATAAATTTCCGAAACCAACTCTTCGACTGGTGAAGTCATCACAGAAACTGAATCCTCGACTATGGATTGATTTTCGATGGATCAAGTCCAGGCTCCCAGACATCTGAAGACAACCGGCAATCTTAATCTTTAATTGGAAACTGTTTAAGCAACAATTCCAGTTTTATCTGGACGCTAGGATCTGGACACTGCTTCAGAGGCTAGATAGATCGGTTTGCTTCTCTCCCTAGAAGGACAGCAGGCAATTAAAATCTATAATTCTTCTATTTTTGCTGCGGGCGAAGATAAAACCAAATTTGAACATATAATCGCCAAATTCGATGATCACTGCAGAATGCAAACAAACAAAATTTTAGAGCGGTAACGATTTCATAAGCGAGTGCATAAAGTTGGAGAACTTCATTGATCTAAAACTCCTAGCTCAGTCATGTAATTATGCCGATCTGCATGACTCTCTAGTGAGAGACCAGATCGTTTATGGTATAACAGATGAATCTTTAAGAGAAGCCTTATTACGTTAAAATGATCTTACGTTGAAAATTGCTATTGAAAAATGCATCTCCAGTGAACAAAGTAAAAGTCAATACTTAGAGTTTTATCTGAAAGAAAAAACACAAAAGCCCATCACGAGGCTGAGAAAATAAAAATGGTGTCGCAGGCAGCACAGAAGCACATTCGAGACAGCAGCTATCTTGCGCACGCATTTTCCAACTCGGGACATGCGCACTTTGCACAGAAATGCGAGACGCTGCAAAAGAGGTCTGCGCATGCGCGAATGTCAGTGATGCATCATGGCAACAGCGTGATGATGTGTCACAGATGTGGCAATGCCTGCTTAAAGGGAAACTGCCCAGCTTTTGGAAAGCACTATTTGAGATGTTCCAAGATGAATGATTATACTTCTCAATGCCAGTCTTCAGCAAAGTATCTCCCTCCTACACGCAAGTAGAATTTCAACGTGAGTACAGTTGAAACAAAAGAAAAAGTCAATTCACCACAAGATTTTACCCAAGATGACAACATTTTCTCCTTGGAAAATACCTTCTTTGTCGGAGTGATTGAATAATCAGTGAAGACAGATCTTCAAGCAAAGAAGACAGATCTTCAAGCAACAAAGAAAGCTCTTCACACAACTAAGAAAACTCTTCAAGCAACAAATAATCAACAAGTCAACATCGTTAGCAATGAGTGGATGACTACAGTATGTATCAACAATTGTCCTATAACTTTCAAATTAGACACAGGCGCTTCAGAAAATCTTCTCAATTCCAAAGACTTGTCTACTATCACAGGTGACTATGACATAGTTCCTGCGGAATGCTCATTGAAAGATTACAATGGCAATCAAATTATTTCGCATGGCTGGTGTTATCTCAATGCAAGCAACAGGGACATTCACAAAAGGTTAAGGTTTGAAATAATGGATGATCACCGATCTTCGCTATTGGGTGCTCAGGCATGTAAAGATTTACAGCTAATTCAGGGAATCTTCCTGAATATTTCTGAGACATCTACAATACAAGCAATTATTAAAAGAATGCCCTGATGTTTCTCATGGCATGGGTTCACTGCCATATCAATATAAATTCTTCTTAAAATTGATGCCAAGCCAGTAATACATCCGCCGAGACAAGTACCAACACCTCTCTGAGAACGACTGAAAGCTGAACTCTCAAGACTGCAAGCTCAAGGGACTATATCAAAGGTGACGCAACCAACTTCCGGTTGCGGCGATGCACTGCTAAGCCGCACGTTTCGGCAGCTCCCGTTCTAACGGGCTTTTGGGCTCTTTTTGGGAGCCCCAACGGAATTTTTTTTGGACCAAACCCAGTGTGGGGTGACGAAGGAAGGAGTCCCCCCGGGTGTGTATGAAAACGATCGGTGGTAGTGGCCAGATTGCGAAGGATCCTTTGGAGCAGCGGCAGAGAAGAGAAAGAAGAAGCAAGATGGCGACGGATGGAACCCAGACGACATGAGGCCCGGACCAGCAGGAATTCCTCCGACGGTGTGTGGAGGAATTAAAGAAGGAAGTGCGGGCGCCGAGGTTATTGGCAATCGAAGGGCTAAAAGAAACGCAAAAGGCCCAGGCGATAGAGCTCCGTGGGGTGAAGGCGAAGGCATCTGTGACGAGGATGAGATTCTGGGCCTAGCGGTAAAAATGGAGACGCACGAGGCGCTACATAAGAGGTGTATTGAAAGGCTCGAAGTCCTGGAGAACAGTTCGAGGAGAAAGAACCTCCGGATTCTGGGTCTCCCCGAGGGAGTGGAGGGAGCTGACATTAGGGCTTATGTGAGCACGATGCTCCATTCGCTAATGGGAGCTGAGGCCCCCTCGGGCCCCCTGGAGGTGGAAGGGGCTCACCGGGTCCTTGTGAGGAGACCAAAGGCTGGAGAACCACCAAGGGCAATAGTGGTGAGATTTCACCGCTTCACCGACAGAGAGGCGGTTTTGAGCTGGGCCAAGAAGGTACGGAGTAGCATGTGGGAGAATGCAGTGATACGAGTGTATCAGGACTGGAGCGCGGAGGTGGCGAGAAGGAGGGCGAGCTTTAATCGGGCCAAGGCGGTGCTTCACAAGAAGAAAATAAAGTTTGGGATGCTGCAGCCGGCGCGATTGTGGGTCACGCACCAAGGCAAACATTACTACTTTGAAACGTCGAATGAGGCATGGACCTTCATCCAAGAAGAGAAATTGGACCAGAACTGAGGGACTGATGCTGTGGGGGAGACGACGATGTTGATGTATAGAAATGTAAATTGGGGAATGGGAGGTTCACAGTATCGGGACGATAGACGGGGTTTTTCTCTTCTTGATGGGGGGACACTGAGAAATGTGGGCGCCGGTGGAAAAAGGGACTGGGGAGGGGGATGGGGAGTGGGGGAGCTGCGCCATGGGGGGCGGGGCCGATCCAGGAAAGCGTGGCTTTTTTCCCACGCTAGGGAGATGATGGCTGGAAGATAGACGCAAGAAGGATGAGAGTTCCACACACCGGGGGGGGTCAAGGAGAGAGCGGGGGAAGCCGGGATCAGTTGGAATCAGCTGACCTTCAGAAGTATCATGGGGGGAGGAACCATGCTAGATGGGGATCTAGCGGAGGGGGGGGGGGGGTCAACTGGGTTGCTGCTGCTGGGAGCGAGAGGGAGCTGGCAAGGGAAGAGGTGGTCGGGACGGGAGTGCGCCGCCTGAGGGACGGGTGGGTGCGCGGGACCTGGACAGGGGACTGTCCTAGAATAGGGGATGGCTAATCGGTGGGCGGGGGGGGGGGGCAATCCGTCTGATCACGTGGAATGTGAGAGGCCTAAATGGGCCGATTAAGAGGGCCCGAGTGTTCGCGCACTTAAAAGGACTGAAGGCAGACGTGGTCATGCTTCAGGAGACGCATCTGAAGGTGGCGGATCAGGTTAGGTTAGGGAAAGGTTGGGTGGGACAGGTGTTCCACTCAGGGCTGGACGCGAAAAATAGAGGGGTGGCGATATTGGTGGGGAAACGGGTGTCATTCGAGGCGAGGAACATAGTGGTGGACAACGGTGGTAGATATGTGATGGTGAGTGGTAGATTGCAGGGAAAGGAGGTCGTGCTGGTAAATGTATATGCCCTGAACTGGGACAACGCGGGATTTATGAAGCGGATGCTGGGACGTATCCCGGACCTGGAGGTGGGAAGCCTGGTAATGGGGGGGATTTCAATACTGTGCTGGATCCAGGGTTAGATCGGTCTAGATCCAGGACCGGAAGAAGGCCGGCAGCGACCAAGGTGCTCAGGGGGTTCATTGAGCAAATGGGGGGAGTGGATCCGTGGAGATTTGCCAGGCTGTTGGCCAAAGAGTTCTCCTTTTTCTCTCATGTCCATAAGGTATACTCCCGGATAGATTTCTTTGTTTTGAGCAGGGCACTGATTTCGAGGGTGGCAGGAATGGAGTATTCGGCCATAGCCGTTTCAGACCATGCCCCGCACTGGGTGGATCTGGAACTAGGAGAGGAGAGGGAACAGCGCCCACTCTGGCGACTGGATGTGGGACTATTGGCGGATGAGGGGGTCTGTGGAAGGGTGCGGGGATGTATTGAGAGGTACCTGGAGGCCAATGATGATGGTGAGATCCAGGTGGGGGTAGTATGGGAAGCACTGAAGGCGGTGGTTAGGGGAGAGTTGATCTCCATTAGGGCTTACAAGGAGAAAAAAGAGGGCAAAGGAAGGGAGAGATTAGTGGGGGAGATTTTGAGTGTGGATAAAAGATATGCGGAGGCCCCGGACGAAGGACTGTATAGAGAGAGGCAAAGACTTCAGACGGAGTTTGACCTGCTGACCACAGGGAAGGCAGAGGCACAGTGGAGGAAGGCACAGGGGATGAGATACGAATATGGGGAAAAGGCGAGCCAGCTGCTGGCCCACCAGCTTCGTAAGAGGATAGCGGCAAGGGAAATAGGCGGAGTCAGGGATGAAACGGGAACTACGGAGCGGAGAGCAGGGAAGGTAAATGAGATGTTTAAGACCTTTTATGAGAGGCTATATAGGTCCCAACCCCCGGAGGGAAAAGAGGGGATGCAACAGTTTTTGGACCAACTAAGGTTCCCGAGGGTGGAGGAGCAGGAGGTGGCAGGTCTGGGGGCGCCTATTGGGGTGGATGAGGGGACTAAAGGGCTGGGGAACATGCAGGCAGGGAAGGCCCCGGGACCAGATGGGTTCCCGGTGGAATTTTACAGGAAATATGTGGACTTGTTGGCCCCGCTGCTGGCGAGAACCTTTAACGAGGCCAGAGAAGGGCGGACTCTACCCCCGACAATGTCGGAGACGACGATATCACTAATCCTGAAGCGGGATAAAGATCCGTTGCAATGCGGGTCGCATAGGCCTATCTCGCTCCTGAATGTGGACGCCAAGTTGCTGGCAAAAGTGCTAGCGACGAGGATTGAGGATTGTGTCCCAGGGGTGGTGCATGAAGACCAGACAGGGTTTATAAAGGGGAGACAACTAAATGTCAACGTGCAACGGCTGTTGGGGGTGATAATGATGCCCCCAGTGGAGGGGGAGGCAGAGATAGTGGTAGCGATGGATGCAGAGAAGGCATTCGATAGGATAGAGTGGGAGTATTTATGGGAGGTGTTGAGGAGGTTTGGGTTCGGGGAGGGGTTTGTCAGTTGGGTCAAACTCCTCTATGGGACCCCAGTGGCAAGTGTAGTCACAAATTGGCAGAGATCAGAGTATTTTCGGTTCCATAGGGGAACAAGGCAGGGGTGCCCCCTGTCCCCACTACTGTTCGCATTGGCAACTGAACCACTGGCCATAGTGTTGAGAGACTCTAGGAAATGGAGGGGGTGGTTAGAGGGGGAGAGGAACACCGAGTGTCACTCTACGCAGATGACCTACTGCTGTATGTGGCGGATCCTGTGGTGGGGATGACAGAGGTTATGCAGATATTGAGGGAGTTTGGAGATTTTTCGGGATATAGGCTTAATATGGGGAAGAGTGAGCTTTTCGTAGTACACCCCGGGGATCAGGGAAGAGGGATTGACGCCCTGATCCAAACTGCTAAATCACCCTGAATCCCATGCCTCCGTATTTTCTGCAGTAGCCTACCGTGGGGAACCTTATCAAACGCTTTACTGAAATCCATATACACCACATCAACTGCTTTACCCTCATCCACCTATTTGGTCACCTTCTCAAAGAACTCAATAAGGTTTGTGAGGCACGACCTACCCTTCACAAAACCGTGTTGACTATCTCTAATCAAATTATTCCTTTCCAGATGATTATACACCCTATCTCTTATAAACCTTTCCAAGATTTTGCCCACAACAGGAGTAAGGCTCACTGGTCTATAGTTACCTGGGTTGTCTCTACTCCCCTTCTTGAACAAGGGGACAACATTTGCTATCCTCCAGTCTTCTGGCACTATTCCTGTAGACAAAGATGACTTAAAGATCAAAGCCAAAGGCTCAGCAATATCCTCCCTAGCTTCCCAGAGAATCCTAGGATAAATCCCATTCGGCCCAGGTGACTTACCTATTTTCACACTTTCCAGAATTGCTAACACCTCCTCCCTATGATCCTCAAGCCCTTCTAGTCTATTAGCCTGAATCTCAGTATTCTCCTCGACAACATTGTCTTTTTCCTGTGTGAATACTGATGAAAAATGTTCATTTAGCACCTCTCCTATCTCCTTGGACTCCAAGCACAACTTCCCACTACTGTCCTTGACTGGCCCTACTCTTACCCTAGTCATTCGTTTATTCCTGACATATCTATAGAAAGCTTTAGTGTTATCCTTGATCCTACCTGCCAAAGACTTCTCATGTCCCTTCCTGGCTCTTCTTAGCTCTCTCTTTAGGTCCTTCCTAGCTAACCTGTAACTCTCGAGCGCCATAACTGAACCTTCATGTCTCATCTTTACATAAGCCTCCTTCTTCCTCTTGACAAGTGTTTCGACTGCTTTAGTAAACCACGGTTCCCTTGCTCGACCACTTCCTCCCTGCCTGACAGGTACATACTTATCAAGGACACGCAGTAGCTGTTCCTTGAACAAGCTCCACATTTCCATTGTGCCCATCCCCTGCAGTTTTCCTCTCCATCCGATGCATCCTAAGTCTTGCCTCATCGCATCATAATTGCCTTTCCCCCAGATATAACTCTTGCCCTGCAGTATATACCTATCCCTTTCCATCACTAAAGTAAACTTAATCGAATTGTGGTCACTATCACCAAAGTGCGCACCTACTTCCAAATCTAACACCTGTCCTGGTTCATTACCCAGTACCAAATCCAATATGGCCTCGCCTCTCGTTGGCGTATCTACATACTGTGTCAGGAAACCCTCCTGCACACATTGGACAAAAACAGACCCATCTAAAGTACTCGAACTGTAGCGTTTCCAGTCAATATTTGGAAAGTTAAAGTCCCCCATAACAACTACCCTGTTGCTTTCGCTCCTATCCAGAATCATCTTTGCAATCCTTTCCTCTACATCTCTGGAACATTTTGGAGGCCTATAGAAAACCCCTAACAGGGTGACCTCTCCTTTCCTGTTTCTAACCTCAGCCCATACTACCTCAGTAGACGAGTCCTCATCAAACGTCCTTTCTGCCACCATAATAGTGTCCTTGACTAACAATGCCACCCCTCCCCCTCTTTTACCACCTTCCCCGAGCTTACTGAAATATCTAAACCCCAGCACCTGCAACAACCATTCCTGTCCCTGCTCTATCCATGTCTCCGAAATGGTCACAACATCGAAGTCCCAGGTACCAACCCATGCCGCAAGTTCACCCACCTTATTCCGGATGCTCCTGGCATTGAAGAAGACACACTTTAAACCACCTTCCTGCCTGCCGGTACACTCCTGCAACTTTGAAACCTTACTCATGACCTCACTACTCTCAACCTCCTGTATACTGGAGCTACAATTCAGGTTCCCAAGTCCTTGCTGAACTAGTTTAAACCCTCCCGAAGAGCATGAACAAATTTCCCCCCCAGGATATTGGTACCCCTTTGGTCCAGGTGTAGACCATCCCGTTTGTAGAGGTCCCACCGACACCAGAATGAGCCCCAATTATCCAGAAATCTGAAACCCTCCCTCCTGCACCATCCCTGTAGCCACGTGTTCAAATCCTCTCTCGCCCTATTCCTCGTCTCGCTATCACGTGGCATGGGTAACAACCCAGAGATAATAACTCTGTTTGTCCTAGATCTAAGTTTCCACCCTAGCTCCCTGAATTCCTGCCTTACATCCCTATCCCTTTTCCTACCTATGTTGTTGGTACCTATGTGGTCCACGACGTGGGGCTGCTCCCCTCCCCCTTAAGGATCCCGAAAACACGATCCGAGACATCACGCACCCTGGCACCTGGGAGGCAACACACCAACCGCGAGTCTCTCTCGTTCCCACAGAATCTCCTACCTATCCCCCTAACTATGGAGTCTCCAAAGACTAATGCTCTACTCCTCTCCCCCCTTCCCTTCTGAGCAACAGGGACAGGCTCTGTGCCAGCAACCTGTACCCCATGGCTTACCCCTGGTAAGTCCCCCCCCCAACAGTATCCAAAGTGGTATACTTGTTACTAAGGGGAACGACCACAGGGGATCCCTGTACTGACTGCTTCCTCCCAGCCCCTCTCACCATCACCCATCTATCTTTATTCTTCGGAGTAACTACATCCCTGAAGCTTCTATCTATGACCACCTCTGCCTCCCGAATGATCCGAAGTTCATCCAGCTCCAGCTCCAGTTCCCTAACGCAGTTTCTGAGGAGCTGGAGATGGGTGCACTTCCCACAGATGAAATCAGCTGGAGATGGGTGCACTTCCCACAGATGAAATCACATGCACTATAAAACGGGGAACACCACAGAGGGTGGCTGGTCGGCAACTGCCGAAGTTCTCTGCCGCGTGGCTCCCCGCTCCCTGGTTCGCATGCCTGATGGCTCCATTCGCCGGCATTAATTGGCGGTCTCTTCGGCTGCTTCCGCACTCGCTACGTGATCATGCACCGGTGCCACGCCCTCCTGTTGTCCCTGATGTCGACTTCGTGGAGCTTCCTGCCACTATGCCTAGTCCTCTATCGCCCGTGGCCAGGCCCATTCCTCAGCCAGTGGATCCTGACCCACCCTTGAGGCGGTCAATCCAAATTCATCGCTCACCTACTAGGCTGGACTTATGAGCCTGTTTGCACATTGGACTCACTGAATTGTTATGTCACAATGTTAATGTGTTTCTCTTTTTGTCGTTACAGGAGTTCTCTTTCGATGTTTGATGATTACACTTGTTTTGTTTATGGTACAACCTCGTTGCTATGTTGCACCTGACACCTTCCTATGTATATAGTTTAGCCTCATGTACATGTTGTAGATATATTGTCATGATATTCAGATAAACATATCATGGTGCAAACACACACACACACTGATGGACAGATCAACGGACCAATCAATACACACGCAACATCACAGCCAATCACCAGTGAGAGCACACGCACTATAAAACGGGGAACACCACAGTTCCCGCTCATTCCAGTAGGAGATAGCTCAGAGCACAGAGCTCACAGCGCGCCACTCAGACATACACCATGTGCTGAGTGCCTCTCTAAGATAGTGCTAGGGCTGGGTCCACAGGTTAACGGGTAAAGTACGAACCACAGCCAGAAGTATACAGTAGATGTTATCAAGAATAATAAAACAGAGTTATACCATCTACAACCGTGTTGGTTCATTTGTATAGCGGAACACCCAACACAACATAGTACCAGGTTTGGAACCCAGCAACTGTGAGACCTACCTGCACATCTTCAGCGATCCGCCATCCTGCGCCATTGTAGCCACCTAAAATGGCTGATTCCCAATTAGAATGGCCAAACCCCGATCTAAAATGGCGAACGGAAGAGGCTGATGGGAAAATCAGCCAACAGGACTCAAACGGACAGCTGCAGGTAAAACAGTGTATTCGCCTCTGGGGAAGTCAGTCCAGACCAATACCTGCAGCCATCAACATCACAACAACCCAGCCATCTGCATTTTAAGCAGCCATCCCCGGGAACAATGCTACACATTAGCAACATAAAGCCGATCCAGACCTGTCGGCGCCAGCAGGGGCTGACACAAAGAAAGGTAAACGACCACCCCCCGATCAAGGAATCGCCTCATTATTGGAGCATATCGAACCAAGTGATTGGGACCAAGTCCAATCACTTGGAACCAGGTACGAGGTCCGCCCCGAGAGGCGGGAAGCCCCTGGGGACTATAAGAATAGGGGCCAAGTTCAACTCAACCCTTCTTCTCCTGCTCGCAACCTTCAAGACCCTTTGACAAGAAAACTGTAAGTGTTACTCCAGCGATCGCTACCAGATAGGCACTCCTGACTATCGACTTGTACCAGCTTTGAATCCCGCAGGCTCAGACCCAATTCGAAAGACCATTCGTTTCCCTGACCTGGTGGGCCATTTCCAAAGTTAAGTATTGGCCTTTAGTGGTAGGTAGTAGTCTAGAAGTAGGATTATTGTATAAGTATTTATTGCTGTATATAATAAATGAGCGTTGATTTAATTTTTACTCAGCGTTGTGTTGCATTGTTAGTCATTACTTGAACTTGAACCACGTGGCGGTATCAGAAAGATACCTGACCACTCATGAGCAAAGGTGACAGAATTAGAGCTAATAAACTAAGGCTAAAACAAGCAACACCATGGACACCATCAGCCCGCCGCAGCCGCTCCAAATCGCTGGAAACCTCGGCGTCAACTGGAAGCTGTTTAAACAGCGCTTCCAGCTCTTCCTAGAAGCCACAGACAGGGAGAATGCATCGGGCACCAAGAAGATCGCCCTCCTCCTCTCCACGGCGGGGCAACAGGCCATCCACATCTACAACTCCCTGGCATTCGCGGACGCTGAGGACAAAACGAAGTACAAGACGGTCCTTCTAAAACTTGAGCAACACTTCAACGTCGAAGTGAATGAGAGCTTCGAGAGGTACCTCTTCCAGCAGCACCTGCAGGGTCAGGATGAGCCTTTTCAATCTTTTTTGACGCACCTCCGTATCCTCGCGCAGTCCTGCGGCTATGAGGCCACCTCCGAATCCATGATTCGGGACCAGATAGTTTTTGGGGTTACCTCGGGCACCCTACGCCAGCAGCTCCTCAAAATAAAGAGCCTCACCCTAGCCACCGCCATTGAAAGCTGCGCCCTCCACGAAAACGCGACCAGCCGGTACTCCCAATTCCAGGCGGCTGAATCGGCATGGCACGGATTCCACGAGGCCGAGCGGGTCCACTCCATCGAGTTCCTCCCGGCCCGTGGCCCGGACGAGGGCGGCCATTTGGCGCACTTTCCGCGGCCTCCCATGCTTGTACGCGCCAAAAGAGACGTCGACGCAGAGGGACATGACGCGCAGGCGCGCTCTACGCAGGACCGAACTGTGCATGCGCAGTGGCGCAACGAACGCCATGACGTCACGACGTGCGGCAACTGTGGATCCGCACATTTAAAGCGGCAATGTCGACTTCCGGTTGCGGCGATGACCAGCAAAGCCGCACGTTTCGGCGGCTCCAGCTCGAACGGACCTTCGGGCTCTTTTAAGAGCCCCAACGGGGAATTTTTTCGGGACGAAACCCGGTGTGGGGTGAGACAACAGGGAATCCCCCCCAACGAAAAAGAAAAATATCGGCGGTGGCGGCCAGATCGCGAAGAATCCTCGAGGACAGGGGCAGAAGGAAAAAGGAGCAAGATGGCGGCGGAGAGAGCCCAGGCGACATGGGGGCCGGACCAAGATGAATTTTTGAGACGGTGTGTGGAGCTGCTTAAGAAGGAGGTGCTGGCCCCGATGCTACAAGCAATTGAGGGCCTTAAGGAGGCACAAAAGACCCAGGAGATGGAGCTCCGTGTGGTGGAGCAGAAGGTGACGGACAATGAAGACGAGATCCTGGGCCTGGCGGTCAAAACGCGGACGCACGAGGCGCTCCACAAAAAGTGCATTGGAAGGATTGAAGTCCTAGAAAACAGATCACGGAGAAAGAACCTTCGGATCCTGGGTCTCCCTGAGGGAGTGGAAGGAGCGGACGGCGGGGCTTACGTGAGCACGATGCTACGCTCGCTAATGGGAGCTGAGGCCCCCTCGGGCCCCTTGGAAGTGGAAGGGGCCCATCGGGTCCCTGCGAGGAGACCAAAGGCGGGAGAACCACCTAGGGCGACGATCGTGCAATTTCATCACTTCAGTGACAGAGAGGTGGTTCTGAGATAGGCCAAAAAGGTACGAAGTAGTAGATGGGAGAATGCGGTGGTACGGGTGTACCAGGATTGGAGTGCGGAGGTGGCGAGAAGGAGGGCGAGTTTTAATCGAGCCAAGGAGGTGCTACACAAGAAGAAGGTGAAGTTCGGGATGTTGCAGCCGGCGCGACTGTGGGTCACGCACCAGGAGAGGCATCACTACTTCGAAACGGCGGAAGAAGCATGGACCTTCATTAAAAACGAGAAACTGGATCAGAACTGAGGGACTGATGTTGGAGGGGAAACGACAATGCTGATGTATATAGAGATGTAAATTGGGGAGGGGGGGACACTAAGAAATGTGGGCGCCGGTGGGGGGGAAGAAGAGACATAGGCGGGAGATGGGGAATGGGTGTGGGGCGGCAGAGGGTGCTGCGCCACGAGGGGCGGGACGGCTCTAGAGAACACGGGGCTTATTGTTCTTGTTCCCACGCCAGAAAGATGATGGCGGGAAGTAGGCGCAAGGTAGATGGGAGATCCCCACACGGGGGGGGTCAAGGAGAGAGCGGGAGAAGCCGGGGTCAGTTGAAGTCAGCTGACTTTCGGAAGCAATATGGGGGGAGTAATCATGCTAGATGGGGATCTAGCGGGGGGGGAGGGGGGGGAGGATAACTGGGTTGCTGCTGCAGAGATCGAAGAGGAACTGGTAAAAGAAAAGGTGGTCGGGGCGGGAATGCGCCGCCTGGGGAACGGGTGGGTGCGCGGAACCGGGACGTGGGACTGGCCTAGAGAGGGTGATGGCTAGTCGACAGGGGAGGGGGGCAGGCAGCCCCCCAGTTCGGCTGATCACGTGGAACGTGAGAGGCCTAAATTGGCCGATTAAAAGGGCCCGAGTGTTCGCGCACTTGAAAGGACTGAGGGCAGACGTGGCCATGCTTCAGGAGACGCACCTGAAGGTGGCGGACCAAGTTAGGTTAAGGAAAGGATGGGTGGGACAGGTGTTCCACTCAGGGCTGGATGCAAAGAACAGAGGGGTGGCCATACTGGTGGGGAAACGGGTGTCATTCGAAGCTAGGAACATGGTAGCATACAGTGGAGGCAGATATGTGATGGTGAGTGGAAGACTGGAGGGAATGGAGGTCGTGTTGGTTAACGTATATGCCCCGAATTGGGATGATGCGGGATTTATGAAGCGGATGCTGGGACGTATCCCAGACCTGGAGGTAGGAAACCTGATAATGGGGGGGGACTTCAACACCGTGTTGGACCGAGGGTTAGATAGATCTAGATCTAGGACCGGAAGAAGGCCGGCAGCGGCCAAGGTGCTTAGGGGGTTTATGGACCAAATGGGGGGAGTGGATCCGTGGCGATTTGTTAGGCCGATGGCCAAAGAGTTCTCCTTCTTCTCCCATGTTCACAAGGTGTACTCCCGGATAGATTTCTTTGTTTTGGGAAGGTCACTGATCTCGAGGGTGGAAGGAACTGAGTACTCAGCCATAGCTGTTTCAGATCATGCCCCACACTGGGTGGACCTGGAACTAGGAGAGGAGAGGGAGCAGCGTTCACTCTGGCGACTGGATGTGGGATTACTGGCGGATGAGGGAGTCTGCGGAAGGGTGTGGGGATGTATCGAAAGGTACCTGGAGGCCAATGACGACGGGGAGGTCCGAGTGGGAGTAGTATGGGAAGCACTAAAGGAGGTGGTCAGAGGAGAGCTGATCTCCATCAGGGCCCACAAGGGGAAAATAGAGGCCAAGGAAAGAGAAAGACTACTGGGGGAGATTTTGAGGGTAGATAAAGAATACGCGGAGGCCCCGGATGAAGGACTATACAGGGAGAGGCGACGACTCCAGACGGAGTTCGACCTGTTGACCACAAGGAGGGCGGAGGCACAGTGGAGGAAGGCACAGGGGATGAGATATGAATATGGGGAAAAGGCGAGTTGCCTGTTGGCCCATCAGCTGCGAAAGAGGACTGCGGCGAGGGAGATAGGGGAATTAGGGATGAAATGGGAGCTACGGTGCGGAGAGCAGGGAAGATAAACGAGGTGTTTAAGACCTTTTGCGAGAGATTATATAGGTCCCAAACCCCGGAGGGAAAAGAGGAGATGCAGCAGTTTTTGGACCAATTAAGGTTCCCGAGGGTGGAGGAGCAGGAGGTGGAAGGCCTGGGGGCGCCGATTGGGGTGGACGAGGTTTCCAAGGGGCTGGGGAACATGCAGGCAGGGAAGGCCCCGGGACCAGATGGGTTCCCGGTGGAATTCTATGGAAAATATGTGGACTTGTTGGCCCCGCTGCTGGTAAGGACCTTTAACGAGGCCAGAGAGGGGGGGACCCTACCCCCGACAATGTCGGAGGCGATGATATCGCTAATCTTGAAGCGGGATAAAGATCCGCTGCAGTGCGGGTCCTATAGGCCTATCTCACTGCTAAATGTGGACGCCAAGTTGCTAGCAAAGGTGCTGGCAACGAGGATAGAGGATTGTGTCCCGGGGGTGGTGCACGAAGACCAGACAGGGTTCGTAAAGGGGAGACAACTAAATGTCAACGTGCGACGGCTATTAGGGGTGATAATGATGCCCCCAGCAGAGGGGGAGGAAGAGATAGTGGCGGCAATGGATGCAGAGAAGGCATTTGATAGGGTGGAGTGGGAGTATCTATGGGAGGTGCTGAGGAGGTTCGGGTTCGGGGACGGGTTTGTCAGCTGGGTTAAACTCCTCTATGGGGCCCCAACGGCAAGTGTGGTCACAGGTCGGCAAAGGTCGGAGTATTTTCGACTACACAGGGGAACAAGACAGGATGCCCGTTGTCCCCATTACTGTTCGCGTTGGCAATTGAACCACTGGCCATAGCGCTGAGAGACTCCAGAAAATGGAGAGGGGTGATTAGAGGGGGAGAGGAACACCGAGTGTCACTCTACGCGGATGACCTACTGCTGTATGTGACGGACCCAGTGGGGGGGATGACAGAGGTCATGCAGATATTGAGGGAGTTTGGAGATTTCTCGGGATATAGGCTTAACATGCGAAAGAGTGAGCTTTTTGTGATACACCCTGGGGACCAGAGTAGAGGGATAGATGGCCTACCGCTAAGGAGAGTGGAAAGAAACTCCCGGTACCTGGGGATTCAGATAGCCAGGAGCTGGGGAACCTTACACAGTCTCAATCTGACACGGCTGGTGGAACAAATGGAAGAGGATTTCAAAAGGTGGGACATGCAGCCGCTGTCACTGGCGGGCAGAGTGCTGGCAATAAAGATGATGGTCCTCCCGAGGTTCCTATTTGTGTTCCAATGTCTCCCTATACTGATCGCTAAGGCCTTCTTTAAAAAAATAGATAGGAGCATCACGAGCTTCGTGTGGGCAGGGAAGGCCCCGAGGGTAAGGAGGGGGTTCCTACAACGTAGCAGAGACAGAGGGGGACTGGCGTTGCCGAATCTGGGCGACTACTACTGGGCCGCCAACGTGGCGATGATTCGTAAATGGATGATAGAGGGAGAGGGAGCGGCGTGGAAAAGGTTGGAGATGAAGTCCTGCAAAGGGACGAGTTTAAAAGCGCTGGTGACGGAGCCACTACCGCTCTCCCCAATAAAATTTACCACGAACCCAGTGGTGGCGGCAACATTAAGTATCTGGGGGCAATGGAGGTGACAGAGGGGTGTGCTGGGAGCCTCGGTGTGGTCCCTGATCAGGAACAACCATAGGTTTGCCCCAGGGAGGCTGGATGGAGGATTCCAGAGCTGGCACCGGGTAGGAATCAGGAGAGTGGGAGATTTATTTATAGACGGGACGTTTGCGAGCTTGGGAGCGCTTGAGGAAAAGTATGAGCTGCCCCGGGGAAATTTCTTTCGATATATGCAGGTGAGAGCGTTCACGAAACAACTGGTGAGGGAATTTCCGCTGCTCCCGACACACGGGATCCAGGATAGGGTGTGGGTCGGGGAGGGCAAAGTGTCAGAGATATACCGGGAGATGAGAGAAGAGGGGGAGGAGTTGGTGGGCGAACTGAAGGGAAAATGGGAAGAAGAGCTCGGGGAGGAGATTGAGGAGGGTTTGTGGGCTGATGCCCTAAGCAGGGTAAATTCCTCTTCCTCGTGTGCCAGGCTTAGCCTGATCCAATTTAAGGTGCTGCATAGAGCACACATAACGGGAGCAAGGTTGAGCAGGTTCTTCGGAGTGGAGGACAAGTGTGGGAGGTGCGGGGGAAGCCCGGCGAACCACACACATATGTTTTGGTTGTGTCCGGCACTGGAGGGGAGTGACGGGAGTGATCTCGAAGGTGGTGAAGGTCCGGGTCAAGCCAGGCTGGGGGTTAGCTATATTTGGAGTAGCGGATGAGCCGGGAGTGCAGGAGGCGAAAGAGGCCGATGTCATGGCCTTTGCGTCCCTAGTAGCCCGGCGTAGGATTTTACTCATGTGGAAGGAAGCGAAACCCCCCGGACTGGAGGCCTGAATAAACGATATGGCGAGGTTCATAAAACTAGAGCAGATGAAGTTTGCGCTGAGAGGATCGGCTCAAGGGTTCACCAGACGGTGGCAACCGTTCCTCGACTACCTAGCGGAACATTAGAGGGAAGATAGATGGCCAGCAGCAGCAACCCGGGGGGGGGGGTAAATTGTTTGGGTTTTTGGAGGGGGAGAGGGGGCGGGGGGAGTATTACTTTGCGTTATTTGGTTAGTTTACCATATTAGTTAAACAATGTTATATTGCAGTTATCATGTTACCTTTATTTCTTTTTTTTTGATTTGTAAGGGAAAAAATTGTGTTTGAAAACTTTAATAAAATATATATTTTTTTAAAAAGCGGCAATGTCCAGCGGAAAATCGACAATGCCTCCGCTGTGGCAAGATGGGCCATTACGCTGCCTGCTGTCGAGCCACTCAACCTGCCAATGCTCCCCAATTCCGCCAGCCTCGCAGGGACGTGCGGGCCATTCAGCCTCCATACACCGAGTCATACCCTGACAACGTACAGACCGGTGACACCGATGACCGGGATGCCTTCCGCGTTGCGGTAAATGACAGAAATCGGATGTCCCCAAGTAGAACCCACCAGCCGATGCCAGTGCACAGCGTCAATCCGGGTGGTGAATGGTGTGCCACCCTAACGGTCAACCGATCACCAATCACATTCCGTTTAGAGACTGGTGCCTCCGCCAATCTCATTGCATGGTCTGCCTTCTACGCCTTGAAGGTCAAACCACCGATTCGGCCATCCCACTGTCAGTTGGTCAATTACAACGGCAATGTTATCCCGGCCATGGGATCCTGCCAGCTCGAGGTTACACATAATTCACACGCAGCCACACTGTCTTTTGAGATAGTTGGATCCTCGAAGGACTCCCTGTTAGGCGCACAGGCGTGCAAGGTTCTCCACCTCGTTCAGCGGGTACACACTCTGTCTCCAGAAGGCACGTCCGATTTCCCAGATGCGGACTTTAGGGCACAGCTCCACTCACTCCTCGCCCACAACCAGGAGGCTTTCGAGGGCATAGGCACACTGCCCTACACTTACAGAATACGGCTCAAACCGGACGCCACCCCGGTCATTCACGCACCTCGTAGAGTCCCAGCACCACTCAAGGACCGCCTCACACAGCAGCTGCAGGATCTCCAGGACCAAGGGGTGCTATCCCGGGTCACGGAGCCAACGCCATGGGTCAGCTCCATGGTGTGCATTAAAAAGCCCTCTGGTGAACTCCGGATCTCCATCGACCTGAAAGACCTGAACAATAACATCATGAGGGAACACTACCCCATACCCAAATGGGAAGAGATCACGAACGAAATGGCCCGGGCTAAAATTTTTA